>NW_005353538.1:2112856-2124140 GCF_000412655.1 Myotis brandtii | reverse complement strand
AGGGAGAGCATGCTCCCATGGCAGCGGCTGCTGTGGCAGGGCCACCGACTGGAGGGCAGCATCTCAGCGCGCATTTCAGCTCGGGACCTCGGCTTTCCTGCCCCAAACTGGGGGAGCCCTAAGTGAGGGAATCTGGGCCCTGCCTCCCCACGGAGAGGCCTGTCCCTTTAAGAAGGACCACCTCTGACCAGGAGGGGCAGACCCTGAGGAGGAGAGAGCCTGGTCCCAGGTCTCCCAGGAAGCCGCACCCTCTCCACCCGGAAGATCAAGGACCACACGAACCACTCGAACCCAAACCCGCTCGCTGCTGCTCGGAGTGCAGGGGCCCAACTTGACCTCAACTGCCACAACTCTGCGGGCAGGGGAAGGCCCTCATCTGGACTGCATTAATATTCTTGGCTTGACTCCCAGCCGGGCCTCCAGGGAGAATGTACCAGGCAGCGCGTTGAGGGAGGCCATTGAGCCTCATTGGTCAGAGCGATTCACAGCATCTCACAAGGAGCCACGTGGAGCCACGAGCAGCAGCGCTGGACACATGTCCGTCCTCGGCTCCAGCTAGGGCGTCGGGGAGACCTCTTACAGCAAGTGCATCGCTGAGCGCCCAGAGGCTCCGGGAGTGGCAGCATCCTTCCTCCTACTTCCCCTCCTCCTCTTCCTCCCCCTCCTCCTCCTTCTCCCCCTCCTCCTCTTACAGCAAGTGCATCGCTGAGCGCCCAGAGGCTCCGGGAGTGGCAGCATCCTTCCTCCTACTTCCCCTCCTCCTCTTCCTCCCCCTCCTCCTCCTTCTCCCCCTCCTCCTCTTACAGCAAGTGCATCGCTGAGCGCCCAGAGGCTCCGGGAGTGGCAGCATCCTTCCTCCTACTTCCCCTCCCCCTCCCCCTCCCCCTCTTCCTCCTCCTCCTCCCCCTCCTCCTGGGACATTCCCGCTGCTGGTGGTTGAGCAGGTCTGCTCTGGGAAGAGGAGGGTGGCCACCAGGAGACCCCGAGAAGCTCAGATGTGCCCATTCGCAGTGGCTGGAGCGTTCTCCAAGGTTACGCAATCATACCATTTCACAGGTGGGCAAACTTCGGGGTAGGAAAGCTTCTCTCAGGGTCCACCTTCGCCAGCTTCCCTTCCTCGAGCCCGCTCACCTCCTGAGAGACCCGCTGCTCACCTCCTGGAAGGTGCTGGCAATGGTGAGCCAGAGGCAGACCACCCTGCAGAGACTCCGGCCTCGCACATGGGTGTGAACCTGCCTGCGTATAGTAGCTGCTCAAGAAATATTTATTACCTAAGCAATGGCTTCCGACCCTTCAGCATAGCAGAGTGGTGGCCTCCTCTCGCCACGCAATGTTTTAACTGTCCCAGTCAACAAACCACTGCCGAGCACCTTCAGCACGCCGGGCACCGCTGTACGCACGTTACTTACAGGACCGCTCTCAGTCCTCCCCACTGCCTTACCAGTCGGCCTCATAATCATCCCGCTTAAAGCTGAGGGAGCTAGGGTGCCGAGAGGTCAAAGCCACTCACCCAAGACCACACAACCGGTGAGTGAGGGCCCGGAGAGGCGGACGCAGGCCATCTGGGCCCAGAATCCGATTTCCAACCATGAGATCGCTGTAGCCACCGCAGTAATACACAGGGGACTGCCTCCTCCTCCAGCACCACCGGCCGCCAGCTTCCATATTCAACCATCGGGAACAGAATTCACAACTACACACACACACACACACACACCCTTCCTTGGGGCGGGGGGGCGAGCGCTGTAGGACCGGCACTTCACAGTGCCTCACTCTGGGGTCCTGGCTGCTTCCTGAGACAACAGACAACCTAGCTGATCAGACCCCTCACCACGGCCGCTTCGTGGATGCTGGGAGCAGAACCCATCGCAGCCCAGAAAGACTGCCCTGTGCCTGACAAATGGGCTTGGGAGGCTCAGAGAGATTCCTGAGGAGGAGAATTCGGGCGCTGACTCAGGGCGGGTGAGAACATACGGAAGGAGGAGGATGCTGTCCCCCAGTCACGGCTTCACGTCTGCAGGACTTCCTAGGCCAGTGATGGCGAACCTATGACACGCGTGTCAGAGGTGACACGCGAACTCATTTTTTTGGTTGATTTTTCTTTGTTAAATGGCATTTAAATATATAAAATAAATATCAAAAATATAAGCCTTTGTTTTACTATGGTTGCAAATATCAAAAAATTTCTATATGTGACACGGCACCAGAGTTAAGTTAGGGTTTTTCAAAATGCTGACACGCCGAGCTCAAAAGGTTCGCCATCACTGGCCTAGGCGATGCTACTATTCTTTTTTTTTTTTTTTTTAAGTATTTTATTATTTTTTTAACCTTTTTTGTTGTTGTTGTTGCTAATCTTCACCTAAGGATATTTTCCTTTAAGAGAGAGTGGGAGGGAGAGGGAGAGACAGAGAGAAACATTGATGTGAGAGAGACACATCAATTGGTTGCCTCTCACACAAGCCCCAACCAGGGCCAGGGATGCCTATAACCAAGTACGTGCCCTTGACCAGAATCGAACCTGGAACCCTTCAGTCTGCAGGCCGACACTCTATCCACCGAGCCCAACTGGCCAGGGCGCGATGCTACTATTCTATTTCCATTTTACATAGAATGGTAAGGAGATGAAGACTCAGAGTTAACTAACTTACCCAAAGTAACGCAGAGGGTACCAGTAAGCGCCGGATCCGGGCCTCAAACCAAAGGGGCCACCCTTGCTGAGCGGGCACGGAGCTGACGACAAGTCAAACCACAAAATATGGGCGGCATTCTCCTCCCCAACATGTCTTCCACCCCCTGAGCCCCCACACCCCAACACACATTCCCAGCCTCCTTCTCTCCCACTGGACACCTGTCCCAGCCTCCCTGCCTGTGAGGCAGCCCCTTTCCAGGCTCCCCACCCTTCCGCAGGAGCTCCAGCCGCAACGCCCGCCCCTGCCCGCACGCGGGCCCGGGGCCTGCCAGAGCCAGGGACAGGGTCTCAGCAGCCACAAGAGAAGATCTAATTGATGGATTGACCGGGACTGTCCAGCCACCTGTGGGGCGGATGAAAGACAGATTTATAGCAAAGGAGAGCGGCCTCCTGGTTCTCCCGCCCGGGTGTGAGCTGCTGTCTTCTGAGCCTGGGCCGGGGAGGGTCAGACCAACCATTCATTGCTGCTTGCGGCTGACAGCGCGTGGCCGTCAGGAAACATCACCTCAGGCGTAAAACAAGAGCGTTTTGCACCTACATCGGCCTCATATTTTACCATCACAGGCACCTGTCAGCCCCAGACGCAGAAGCCCTTCCACAAACATGACTTTAGTGTCACCCCACCTGCTCAGAGAAAGGAGTGAGCAGATGCACAAAGAGGAAACTGAGGCACTGACCACCTCAAATCTCTGCCACGTGCCCAGGTGAAGGCTGGCCCAGGGCACAGTGAGTGGCTGCAGCGGCAGTGGGTGCGCGCAGTTCCCTCGCCACGACAGGGGAGTGGCCGGGCCCGAGGGCCTCCCTGAGGCTGGCGTGGCCTTCACGCGGGGCTTTCCCTCCTTCTCAGTCTCCTGGTGGAGTCTTCTGAGCCTCAGCAGCTCAGAGAAGAGCCAGGAGTGTGTGCAGAGCCGGAGCCGAAGCCGGAGGGTCTGACAGATCTACTTCCCTCCTGCTCCCTGACCAGCTGTGTGGCCTCAGGCAGCCCACTAGCCGCTCTGAGCCCTGGTGTCAAAAGAGGGAGGATAGCAGGATTGCATCACCTACCTGCCCCCCACCCCCACCCCAGGACTGCCCAACGGCAACACGGAATGTGACTGTGCTTGGTGCCACGTGACGAGGTGTGAGTCTGAGGGATGGGCTTGCTGCTCTGGTCCCAGCAACCCCCACCTCAGGGGCCAGGGGGCCTAAGGTGAGGGCAAAGGATGCCGGGGCCAGCGCCCCTCTGCACCTGTGGGACTCCAGCCCTTTCCCACCCCCTTCACCTCCTCCTCCCCCGCAATCAGGGCTCTCCTCCCCCGTCCTTGCTGACCAGGGACCAGGAAAGACTTGGTTCTCAGGGGATCAGGAGCAGCCATGGTCAGCAGGCCCGGGTGTGGGGAAGCATCAGGAGGGGAGTGGCCAGAAGGGTCCCCCAGCGCCAGGGCAGTGAGCAGAGGGCTGAGCACTGATTCCCCACGAGCCCCGGGAGGGAGGTCCATTACTCAGCATCTGAGAGGAAGCTCTGGGAACGAGGAGGCTCTGGGAACAGGGCTCGAGCCTAGCCTGGGTGGAGGATCGGAATGAGGCCCTTCTGGGAAGGGACCGCCGGCACAGTGGCTCGGTGACATGTGTGGGTCTGGCATGTGTGGGGAACACGACAGAAACCTTCCAGGCAGGGCAATGGGTGGGACTGGGGAGAGGAGGCGGAATCAGCGGGCTGGGCCCTCGGTGGTGGGCTCGGGGGGAGGTTTGCGGGCTCCTCCTGGTGCGCATGGCCTGATCGTTCAGGACAGGTGACTGTGGTCAGTCGAGTTCTTGGAGCCTGTGCCCAACTTCCTTCTGGCCACACCATTTCCCTGACGGCTTACTGGCCTGGCCAATGGCGCAAAGCTCTCCAAAGAAAGGAGACTAACATTAATTGAGCACCTACTGTGTGCATGCACCGGGCTTCTCATGTAACCCTCACACAAAGGAGCTGCATGTACAGGGGAGGAGAAGAGGCTCATGGGGAGAAATTTCCCAAATCACACAGCGAGATGGAGACAGAGCCAGCCCCCAGCAAGGCCGGCCTGGCCCCCAAGCCCGGGCGTTTTCTGCCACAAGTTTGGGGCCTGATGAGGTTTCTCCTTCACTCCCTGAGGCCAATCCTAATTTGGAAAACAAATCCCTGGACAGGAAACGCCTCCTTTCCCTCACTCCCCAGCCCAGCCGGCCGCTTCTGCTTCCCTTGCAGGCTGAGTGTGAATATTCAGAGAGAGAACGACAGGGGGGCAGCACTTCACATGTGAAGAGACATTCAGATCAACAGCAGCGCTTCTCTGGTCGGAGGGGAAAGTGGGTTTTTAATAGAAAATGGAAGTTGTGGGCTTGGTTGTGATGTGACAGACGCCCAGCCTTAAGCCCAGTTAATCTCCTCGCTGTAACACTGAGCATCCGATGCCGCCCCATAGAACAGGCTCCACACCCCCACGAGATCAGCCGAGTGGAAATAGCACAGCGATATTTTTAAACCGGAAATCGCCCCGGGCATTTGGCTGCCCCAGGGTCACCCCCGAAACCTAAATATTCATTGCATCAACTCCCTCGCTCTGCCCTGCGTCTGGCCTGCGTCTGGCCAGGGGGATTAGTTTGTGGAAAGAAAGGGGACACCAGGTATTCGTCACCCATGGGCCCCCTGGGTTGGAAGGGGGGGTGTCTGGCCAACCGAGGCTTCCTCCCAGGTGCACCCTGAATTATCCCTGATCATCGGAAATGACCACCCAGGGGACTGACACCACACGTGGCCTCCCCCACGGGGAGGAGGGAGGCACTATGCTCTCCGCCTCAGGACACTGACTGGTCTCACTCTTGGGGCTCCTCCCCAGGAGCGGAGCCAGCGCTGGGCCCCATCACGCCCCCACCCCAGATAGGCAGGGGCCTGAGCGAGGAGTCCGCCTGGGCACAGTCATGCGGGAGGGAGGGCACAGCGGGTCCTCTGGGGAGCGGGAGGCAGGGGAAGTGGGCGGGGCTCCCTGCAGGCTGTGAGCTCCCCTCCCGCTCACCACTCCATCCCGGGGCCTAGCACAGGACTGGGCACTCAGCACAATGGCTACCCACTCAGACCCCACAGCCAGGCACCCACGGGTGAGTCCCTGCTCTGCCGCTTACGAGCAGTGTGACCTGGGCCAGAGCATGACCTCTGTGTCAAGTGTGACCTGGGCCAATGTTGACCTCTGTGTCAAGTGTGACCTGGGCCAGCACTGACCTCTGTGTCAAGTGTGACCTGGGCCAGAGCATAACCTCTGTGTAAAGTGTGACCTGGGCCAGAGCATGACCTCTGTGTCAAGTGTGACCTGGGCCAATGCTGACCTCTGTGTCAAGTGTGACCTGGGCCAGCACTGACCTCTGTGTCAAGTGCGACCTGGACCCTCGCTGACCCCTGTTTAAAGTGCGACCTGGGCCAGCACTGACCTCTGTGTCAAGTGCGACCTGAGCCCGCGCTGACCCTGTGCAGAGGGCTCGCAGGTAGGTGAGTTCAGGGGTGATGGTTCCTAGTGAGAAAGGGCCGGCCTCACCTCAGTATCTTTTGCTGTGATCATTGTTATTAGAGCACAAGCATTATTTGTGAAATAAATACCCCACAACAAGCATTTACCTCTCACCTACAATAACACTAATAACAACGACACAAGGAAAGACTGAAGCTCTCAACGTTACCCCGCATAAGAGTCGCTGGAGCGATATGTAACGTGTGGGCCCACCAGACAGTGGGAGGGCCGTCTGGCCCGGCAGGAAGCTCTTTCGGTTCAGGTGGTCCGGTCTCCAGGCTGGCCGCCCTCCTCTGGGAAAAGATGGACCTGCCATCTGGGCTCCAAGGTCACCTTCCCCAGCAGTGGGCAATCTCCTGGTTGGCCTGAGGACCTTCGCACCGCGGTGACTGGACCTGCTGATCGAGGTCATGCAACGACAAAGCGTGACCAAGCGCTGCGCTAGCCCCTGCGCTCGGCAGCCGTGCGGGCCTGTGAGGCTCCCGGTTCATTGCGAGGCTGATCTCCACACAAAGCCTTCCGCTCCCGTGCAGGCGGGCAAAACTAGGTTTACAGTGTGAGCACACAGACCAGTTTGCTCTCGTCTGATTCGTTAATTATTGTATTGTTTTCCATACGAACAACTGGAAACTGCCTCCAGTATATTGTCTGTCTTCACTCTGATTGTCCTCATCCCACAGCTGGAAAAACTAGGCCCAGCTCAACCCCTGCGTCCATCCAAACCCAGCCCAGCGAGCGGGTCCGGCGGCAGCATCAGGAAGCCCTTCTGTGTGTGCGTCTTGAAGACAGACAGAGTCTAGGCCCTCGGCCAGAGCTGGGCCGTCCCCCGGGACGAGACGGAGCAGCGGGGACGGAATCCGGTGCCTTCAGTCCACAGCCCCCCGCACCGGGCGCACCTGCTTCACCATCCTCACCAGGCCGTGCCCACTGTCTTTGCAGCACTTGGCTTTTGCCAGGCACCATGCAGACCCTTTACTTGCATTACAGTGCCTTTGGCCTGACACCAGCCCCCGGAATGTGGCTGCCACACGAGGCCACATGTGACAGTGAGAGAGCAGAACCGAGGCCCCTGGGTCCCTTTCTATAGCTGCACCTCTCAAGGGGCCGGCATCCCAGGTGTGTCCTGTCTCCGGGCGGTGAACATACCACAGGGGGTCTCTGACGCAGGACAGCAACTTGGGAAGAAGAGTTCTGATTTATTTGGGACTATCCCAGACACCAAAACACTTCATCCCCAGTATGTCCTCTCCACAAGGAAATGCTGGCAGCTCCTTACTCTAGGCACCGAGATGCCAAAATACCACCCACCCCATTTCCAAACGCCCTGGGGAGGCCGTTCTACCCCATCTAGAAGCCTGGCCAGGGTCCAAGTACTGCACCTCTGTCCATCAGAAACATGATTGTTCTTTCTTCTCCTTTTTCTGTTAATCCCCACCCAAGGGTATTTTCCCCATTTTAGAGAGAGTGGAAGAGAGGGAAAGACAGAGAGAAATATCGATGTGAGAGAAACACATTGATTGGTTGCCTCCTGCACATGCCCTGACCAGGGCCCAGGCCGGGGAGGACCCTGCAACCACGGTACGTGCCCTTGACCGGAATTGAACCCAGGGCCCTTTGGTCTGTAGGCTGATACTCTATCCACTGAGCCAAACCGGCCAGGGCTCTTTTTCCCCATTTTTTTAAAGATTCTCAGCACGAACACTTCCTGTAACCAACAACCAGGAACCTACAGGACCCGGTGAAGATCAACCATCCTTCAACCTAAAGGCCCTGCTCCACTGGCTCCGGGAGAAATTATGAGCCAACAGCTGACAGTGAACAGACTCCAACCTCCAGCCCCTTCCCGCCAGGCCTGTCCCGGGCCTCGTGGCCCGAGGGTCTCCCAGGGAGCTGGCCCAGACGGCACAGTTGTCCCAGAGACCCTCGATTTAGACCGCTAATGCTTGAGGGACTTAAAAGATTATTCTGTCCAGTCCCCTCCGTTTCCTGGTGGGGAGAGTGAGGCCTAGAGCGGTGGACCTGTGCACCCAGAGCTCGCTGGTCCCCCCACAGGCTGGGCTCTCTGCGGAGCATCACCTCAGGGAAGGGCTCCGGGGGCCTGTGGAGAAGCCGGCATCTGGGTCATGGAGGGTGGAGTCGTCCAGGGACACCCAAGGTCAAGGGCTGTCAAGGGTGTTCCCTATGCACAAACTACCTAAAACCCAGAGAGACTCCTCCCAGCAGAGAGACAGAGAAAGCCACCCGCTACAAGGTAGGGCTCACCCTGTGCGGCCCATTTACATCGCTTTATGGCATCAAATCCAGACAGTTCTTACGCTGTCCAATCCTGGTAGAGATTTAGCAACCGATCCCAGCTTTCCTTCGGCAGGTGTGTGTGTGTGTGAATGAGAAAGAGCCTGTCCTGCCTTTGTGTCCCGGCTGGGATAGACCCGTCTCCACAGCTTCCCATTCTGGGACCCCCACTTGCCGAAGCAGCACCTCAGGATTGGAGACACAGTGTGGGGAGATGAAATGCCATCTGAGGGAGCATGAGAGGGAGAGGGACGCCGGGTGCCTGGAGGAGAGCACATTTGCCTATGAGCCATTCACGGTTAGCACAGGGCAGAGGCTTCCCCTAGAGCAGTGATGGCGAACCTTTTGAGCTCGGCGTGTCAGCATTTTGAAAAACCCTAACATAACTCTGGTGCCGTGTCACATATAGAAATTTTTTGATATTTGCAACCATAGTAAAACAAAGACATATATTTTTGATATTTATTTTATATATTTAAATGCCATTTAACAAAGAAAAATCAACCAAAAAAATGAGTTCGCGTGTCACCTCTGACACGTGTGTCATAGGTTCGCCATCACTGCCCTGGAGCCACGTGGTCTGAAGGGTGGAGGACCAGGGAGCAGAGGGACGGGGCCTGGACCGGGGTGGCCGATTCCAAGGGTGACTGTCATAGTCGAGCCGTATGACCAGGCGAGCGCCTGGGAGGGAAGGCGTTTCCTGGGGCCGGAGGGGCTGGGGCAGAGGGAGACCCACTGCTGGTGGGAAGCTGCCCAGGCAGCGGGCATCTGACTGGGGGACGCCTTCCACCTGGGAGACTTTAGCCCACGCAGTCGCCCCGAGGCAGGGCCTCTGCCTCTCACCCCCCAGCAGCCGTGCACCCAGGACCCTGACTCAGCAGCGCTCTCAGGACCTGGTTCCAGTCGTTGCTCTCATTCAAATGAGGTCACACAAGGTAGGACCCAGAGCTCACGGATCTCCCCACCAGACTGGGTGCTGGGAGGGAGCCTCGCCCTCTGGGAAGGTTCCGGAGGCTCTGCGGGAGCCTGCCTCCAAGGGCCTGGGAGGGACCAGGCAGGGACTGCCACCCCCCTGGGCGCTGGGCAGCGGGGAATCTGCCGCGTCTGCTCCAAAAGCTGCTGCCGCCCTGGACGCGCTTCCTCAGCTGTTCCCATGTGGATGAAAGCGAAGGCTGAGAGCAGTCTCTAGACGTGGGGGCCCCAGAAGGGGAGACCGCCCCACGCAGCTGCGAGACCTTCGTTCCCCTGTGAGGAAATGACAGTAATTATACCTCCTCTTTCAGCAGAGCATTCACAAGGCTGAAACCGATTTTTATGTGTTTTTACATGTGTGTGTTTATATGTTACCCTGTTCGGTTTACAAAGTGTTGTCACATGATGTACCAGGGATGCCCCTCATCCTTCTCCCACACATGCAGTAACAAGCGCTCTGTGGGACAGTCGGGCAGGGGTGATGTGCCCATTTTACAGATTAGGAAATAGAGGCATGTGGACTCTTAGGTAACCCACCTAACTTAGGCCACGCTTTATTCTCCAGGCCCACGGACAATGCTTTTTCTCATTCACACGCACACACTCATACACACACACACACTCACATACTCACACACAGTTCAATGGGCAGGCAGCTCGCATTGAATGACTGTTCTTCATGAAGATGGTGATCTTGGAACCGGTCAGTGCACGTGTCATGCAGAGCAAGAGCACGGGGAGGTGGGGCAGGTGGCTGAACGGACGAGGGGATAGCAGCTGGTGGCAGAGGAGGTACTCAAGGCTAACACTGTTCATGCTCACCCAGCCCTGGGCAAACATCTGTTCAACAGGGCACATGGCCGCTGTGCCCACAGCTGCCCCCACACTCAGAGCCCACAGGCCACAACCTGCCATGGGCAACACTTGGCCTCCAGGTCAGGAGCTGTGTCTCCGAGGCTGACTGGGTCATGGAGGGTGGAGGGTCGTCCAGGGACACCCAAGGTCATGGGCTGTCAAGGGTGTTCTCTATACACAAACTACCTAGACCCAGCGAGACTCCTCCCAGCAGGTGAGACAGAGAAAGCCACCCCGCTACAAGGTAGGGCTCACCCTGTGCGGCCCATTTACATCGCTTTATGGCATCAGATCCAGACAGTTCTTACTCTGACCAGTCCTGGTACAGATTTAGCAACCGATCCAGCTTTCCTTCGGCAGGTAGGAGGCTGGCCTTTGCCTCACCCCATAGCCATGTCTGGAGCCAACCTCTGCCCTCACCTTTACTGCTGTTACCGTCAGCCACGGCCAGGAAGGGAGTGCTGGGTCCCAGGGACACCCATGCCGCAGGGCTCCGCTCTCTCGCTGAGGATGAGGCTACAGGCTACCCAGCTGGTGGTAGGACGGGGGAGGGGTCCCCCGCCCTGGTCCCCTCTCAGTCTTTCTTATTCTACATCTAAGCCGGTTAGCTTGGCCAGTACAGCTGCTCGAGGCAGGACCTGAGGATCTGCTGGGGCTGGGGGAGGGGAGGGGAGAAGGGGGAGCAGTGCTGAGCAAAAGCAGAGGTCCTATGTGTACTGAGCACCAGCTCTGCTCTGCTGCTTCATAGGCATTGTCTCCTTTAACCCCATTTCAAGCGTCAGGAAGTGCAGGGCCAGGCTGTGAAGGAAGGTGGGCCTGACTCAGTTCCCACCCCACCCGCGAGGCACAAGCTTTTAGTTCTCTCTTCACACTCCAACCTTAAAACACTCTGGTTGGAGGACTCGGAGAGAGGGAGCCTGAGCTTCACCCGCTGGCCCTCCCTCTCACAACCTCCAGCCACTCCCTAAGG
>NW_005353538.1:2108910-2112817 GCF_000412655.1 Myotis brandtii | reverse complement strand
CACCTTCGGAAACCTCTGTGGCACCCTGGCCTTTAGCTGAGCCAGAACCTCGCTGGGAGGCCTTGGAGCCGCCCATGCCCCGCGGGCTTTGCTCAGGGCCCTGGAAATGCAGACAAACCCATTCCTGAGGCCGCAGCCCCAGCCCCAGGCAGGCTCCCAGCCGGCTCCCCTCCCCAGAGGAGCCCTCAGCCGCCCTCCGGCGTTTGCTCCTGGAGCAGGATCCCAGCTCTTCTCCCCTCCCTCTGTGACCACAGCGCCTGCCATCCCGCCGCCCTGCCGGGTGCCACGTAGGACCGTGGCCTCCACGGCGCTGGAACACGAGGGCCGGCTCTTCCCCAAACCCCGCAGAGGCCACGGCCTTGTCCAAGCCGGAGGTCCACAGACCAGGAGGGAAAAGAACAGTTCGCCGCACTTCACACCCCTTCCCATCAGGGGCTGCTGCTCCGGAGCCACAGCCCCGAGCACTGGGCCTCGGGCGTCGGGGCGCTCACCGGAGGCTCATGTTGGCCCTGTTCCCACTGCCAGCGAGTCCCTCTCTTCACCCTCCTCTTCCTACAGCCCACGCCCCAAGCTTGGTCGGCCATACCGCCCATCCTCCCCAACAGCAGCTCCAGGGCCACCTCACCAGCAGCAGAGCCAGTGACAGGGTGCTGAGTCCACGCAGGCCTAACACTCAGAGGAGAGAGAGACACACACCCCAAATCCCAGGCCTCCGCTCCTGCCTCACCGCCCCCCCCCCTCCTTACCAGGACAAGGCCACTGCCTGGCTGCTCCTGGGGGAGGCCCTTGGCCTGGGCAGGTGAGCATGCAAATCTGAATGTAAATTATATGCAAATCCAGGGCCTGCCCTTGAGTTCCAGGCACCCCCCCACCCTGCATCTCTGCTGCCTGTGGCTCACCCCACTCAGGCCTGGTGCCCCCGGGAATACACGGTGCTCGGGGCTGAGAAAGCCCTCGGGGGTGGGGGCTCTCCTCTCAGCTGCTTCAAATGTCCCCCCAACGAGATCCTGATGGAGGGAAGAATCTCCCAGCCTGGAGTTATACCCCGAAAAACAAAACGTTCTCTGAATACCCACCCTCCCTTCAACTCATCCACAAACAAAATCATCCTCCGCCAAGCCCGGGGGTGCCCAGTGGTGCCGTGGGTACCAAGCATGGGTTTCCTGAAGCCGTGGAGAAGGTAAGGGGGCTTGAGGTCCGCACCCCTTTGTCAAAGGCCAAGAGCCCACCAGATGCTGGGGCAGACCCCCACCCTGTGTCCGGGGGCTCCCAGCCTCTCTGTTTGGGGGCTTGCTTCTTTAGCAAAACATCTCTAGGCCAAACCGGAGCTTGCATGCCCACCGCCTTCCTCCCCACCCGCCAATTTAGGAAACATAAGCCTCTCCCCTCCTGGGATCTGCTAACCTAATGCCGCCTTTGGGTCAACTGCTCACTTGTTTGTTTCTAGTTGAGCTCCCCATTCTGCTGCGGAAATATAGGCAAGGCAGCTGCCTGATGCCCGGAAGCATGCCGCATCGGAGAGGTTTGTGGGCACCATGGCCGTTCCTTCTCGCCCCTGTAATTCTAGCTCCAGAGCCGCTGCCCACCGCCCCACCCCAGTGCTTACTGGGCCTTCACCTGCTTCCCCTGAGTTGCATTTGCCATTTCAAGATTTTAAAACACATCCCCCCCCACTCCCCCTCTTTTAATTAGACACTGAACAGAGTGTTAGAGATTTGCTTAATGGTTCGACGAAGGCTTTTAATTTGGTATTCTCAAGAGAGAAGAACCACGAGTCCCCATTGGAGAGGTTGGGGTGGGAAATGAAAAAAATCAATGCAACCCATTACTTTGGCTTTTAGAAAACAGGAATTTTACTGCCGGGAAGCTGGTCTTTTACACAGTAAAAATGCAAATGCCGGCGACACAGATGCTGGCACTCGGGATGGAAGCGGAGAGAGCCGCGCCGGGGTTCATCTGGCTGCCCAAGCCGGGGTTTGTTTTGGCGATAATAAGACCGTTATTGAAGACTCCATAACCGATTATTAAAATATCTTCCCAGTTTAGTTCTGGGGAACCGGTCTGAGCTCAGTCTTTATCCAAAAAAAAAAAAAAAGGTTTCGAGAGGAATGGAAATAACAGAAGCTTAAAACACATTCAATCACCGCTTAATTCCGTCCAGAGGATGAGCCATCTCCTCGTTTCCTCTCCTCTGGCTCTGCCTCCTCCCGCTCCTCACAGATGGACGTACAAATTATTGCAGGAGGGTATTGTTTTCTGAAACAGGCTTGAACATCACATTTACATTTTCTTTGGTGCCGCGGGGGTGGCTGGCAACGGGAGAGAAAAATACTCCAAACCCTATCTCCCCTGCTCTCACTGCATCCCATCTCCCCCAGCCGCTTCTGCCCCGCTCCCTCCCACGTCACCCCAAGGAAACAGGCCCCGGGGACCAACCTGGCACCTAAGACCCAATCAAGGCTCAAAGCAAATGAAAGGCCTGCCTGGCGAGGCGCCCGGCCCAGCGCAGAGGCTGGAGCAGCTGCATGGCAGGCGGGCCAGGGCTCTGCAGGCCAAAGAGCCACTCAGGTGCTGCCTCACCTGCACCTCCACCCTCCCAGGCCGACCTAGGACAGGGGCAACTTCCTTCTCGAGTTGGAAAGGATGCTGCCCCTGGGCATCCTGCTGTCCTCTGGGCCTTCTCCGCCCCCACCTCCATCTGCTGCCTCCTATCGGGTAGCGAGTAGCAGAGCTTCATTTATTAATGCCCCGCTTCTGGGAGGGGGAGGGGGAGGGGCATCGGGGTTCTGCTCAGGCGCCTCCACTCCTGGGAATGGGCTGCTCAGGAGGAGGTCCCCAGAAAGGGGGTGGGTAGGTTGAGGACAAAGCTGGGCCCCGGTGTGCAGGGCTCAGGCCCCGATTTCTCACCAGACAAAATGGAAAAGGGGTGGGGGCGAGAGGGAACCCGAGAGAGAAGCTGCCGCTCCTCACCTTATGTATTTTTAATATTAATGTAATTAAAACTGCAAGCCGAGCCAGCCTGCGGGGGCGGGGGAGGCAGGAAGAGCCTGGGAGAGGGAGGCTGGCTGGTGTGTGTAGCGGGGTGTAGGGGGAACTTGAACGCTAGACGGCCTTCTCGCTCCCGAAAGTGGGACGGGAGGGTGCTGTGCAGGGGACAAGCTGCTAGCCAACCTGGCCCAGGCTTGGTGTGGCCCCCAGCGGCCCCACTGCTCTGAGAAACTCACCTTGTCCACCACTGGAAGGCCACCCCCCCGCCCCCCCTCACCTGCCCCTCACCAGGCCTCCAGGCAAACCCCAGCAGTGCCTTGGCCTTCAGTCTGGCTTTGACCAGGAGTATTGACAAATGGAATAGGGGTTACCTCCCCCCACCAAAGCCAGGAGCCGCAGCAACCAGCTATAGCAGGTTGGGGACGCTGCACCCCTGGGGCCTCTGCACCGAGGGCTGGACCCCCTGGAGCGCCCGCCATTGGCTGGACTGCCCTTCCCCCATCGCTCAGGGGTCAAGAGTGGTGGCTCCTCCCGGGTCACCACCTGGGCAAAGGGGGGCGGGGAGAAACCGCCCCCAGGCGGAAAGGAGAAAAGTTGGAGGGCAGAACCCGGGAAGCGGAGCGCACAGCGTGTGTGCTTCCCGCACAAGGGCGTGGAGTTCGGCCGCTGGTCTCCCGCCATCTGCGCGCCCCGGGCACGTCCTCTACCAAAGCCTGGAAGCCCGGCCGCCAATGGCCTGGCCCCGACTCGGTGCCCAGGCGCTCTGGTCGGAGACGTCTGCCCCCTTCCAACTGCCGGTCCCGGCCACTTGGAGGGTCAGGTGCGCAGCGCCAGCAGGTCTGGGCACGCCGGACACCTGGACCCACCCTAGCAACGCTTCCTCTGCCGGACAGCGACACGCCCCACCCCTCCGGCCCCA
>NW_005353538.1:2097146-2107572 GCF_000412655.1 Myotis brandtii | reverse complement strand
GTCGGCCCCCAGACCCGCACGCACAGGGTGGAGGACCCGGACATAGGACCCTGCCCGGGGTTCGCCGTCTGGGAGGCAAGGGGTCCCTGCCACCCGCCGGCTCAGAGCTGCGGGCGCACACAGGCGTGTGTCATAGGAGTGCCAAGAGCCCACCGTGCTCGTGCCAAGATGCCCGGATCTCCCGGCCGTCACCTGGGGACAGTGCTCTGTGCCTCCTTCAGGCCAGTTTACCCCATTGGGTGGGGTGGGGGGTCTCCATAAAATCCAGACTAAGATCCGTGGGTGCCGTCTGCGCTCTCTCCACCCCACAGCTCAAAGCTGCTGCCTTCCAGCCCTGTCACCTCTGCAGGTCAGCCTGGGGCCGGGCCGCCCCTCGGACCCGCTGGGATCTTCTGGGCGCTGCACATGGGCTTGTTTAGACAGTATCTGCGTCCTTCAGTGTCTGCTCATCTCCTGCATCTTCCTCCTGCTTCTTCAAGACCTACCACCCCCAGCCCTCTCACCAAACAAAACGGGCTTCTCCCTTAGACCAACCTGCATGAAGTTGGTGCAGGATGGAACAGGGCGTGAGTGAGGGTATCCTCGCAAGTACAAAGTAAATGTTGGGCGCCTGCTGAGTGCCGGACACTGGGCTGGCGAGGGGCCCAAGGCTGGCTGAGCCAGGTTGGCGGTGGGAGCTGGCAAGGGTGAGAAGCCCTCCTGGCCCCGGGCAGGGTCCAGAAAAGGGATCCCAGCGGCTCTGAGAACGGATAAGCCGGGCCTGGGCCTGGGCCTCCCCTCCTTGAGGGTAACGGAGGCCACCTGGATGTGCCCGCCGCTTCCTGGCGTGCTTCTGACCCAGCTCTCTGAGGTGTGCGGGGAGAGGGTGTGAAGGGTGGAGGGGAGAGAGGGTGCTGTTTAGCTCCATCTGACAGAGGAAGACAATTTACTTCCCCAAAATGTCTTGCCCAAGATCAGAGAAGGGAACTAGGACTCCGCATCCCCAGGTTTTGCCAAGATAACCTAGAGATTTTAACTAAAGCTTTAAAGTGTGTTTACTTTTAAGATGTGTTAAAATATACAGAACGTAAAACCCACATTTCAACTGTTCTCAAGTGGCATTTAGTGCATCTGCATTGTTGTGCCACCATCATCACTACCCATTTCCGAAACGTTTTCATCATCACAAACTAGTCGTTCAACATCCTCCGCTCCTCCCACCCCATAACCTCTCATCTGCTTTTATGTCTATGACTTTGGCTATTCTAGGTAGCTCGTCATCTCAGTGGAATCATATTGTCCTGTCTTATTCCACTTAGCATACTGTCTTCACGGGCCACCCACGTTCCGGCATGGAGCAGAATTGCACTCCTCTTCATGGCTGAGTACTATTCCACCGTGTGCAGAGACCACGTTTTGTTGATCTGTCCATTTGTGAATGGACACTCCCCTTTTGGGTTGTTGTGAATGATGCGGCTCTGACCGTGAGTATCTCTTCCTTTGAATCCTGCTTCCGGTACCTGGAGGTGAAATTGCTGGATCCTATGGTAATCCTAGTTTTAACTTCCTGAGGAACTGCCAGGCACATTTGCTCTTTCTGTATAACATTTTAAGAGAACATCTCAAGGGCTCCCACTACAGCTGCTCCCTGTGACCCTCACAATATCTGTTGAAGCTTTGTCACCCCCTTTTAAAACAGGTAAGCACATCGAGGCTTCGCTTGTTCAAGGTCACTTCCGTTTGTATCGCAAGCAAGACTAGAACCCAGGTCTCCCGGCTCCGGGGCAGAGCTGCTTGCTCTCCACTGTGCTGCCCCTGCTGTAGGACGCTGTCACCACCCTAAAGTGGAGGCTTTGTCCCTAGCGCTTTGTACTCTGTGCACGGGGAGCGAACAAACCCAGGTAGACGGTGTTTGGGATGACCAGCCGAAGCCTCTCTTTACATATAGAGAAACAGGCCCGAAGGAGGAAGAGGGAGGAAGCGACGGGCCCATCCTCCCCTCCTGTCCCTTCCCCTCTAAAGGGAAGGTTGCTGAAAAGAATCCAGTTAAGCCTGTTGACCCAGAGCACCTGGTCAGGCGGAGCCTAAAATACACGGCCAAGTCGGAAGGTGCAAGGGCTGCTGTCTGCTGGGGCGGGTGGCGCTGAGTGAGCCTGCGCATGCCAGCCCAGCTGCTCCTGCCCCACGTGCTGGAGGGAGAGAGGAGGCCCTCTGCCTCCACCACCTGAAGTGCATCCTACAACCTGTTCCTGCCATGCTGCCTACACCTGGGCCTTTAAGGGACCACTGCACTGTGAAAAGGGCCAAGCGTTCCCTGAGGGCGGGGTCACTCACCGTGTCCGGGACCACAGTCTGGCTGTCCCTAAAGAGGAGGCCTGTATGTGGGAACAGGGAGCCTTATGCTGTCACGGTGAAGGGTGTGGCTTTGGGGTCAGATAGAGCTGAGATCTCAGCCAAGTCTGGCGCTGTGTGCCCTTGGGGAAGTCATGGGTACCAAGCCCGTTCCCTCACCTGTGAACTGGGGGCTGCTGTGAGGATTCAATACTTCAAGCCCAGGGCCAGCCCATTGTAAGCACAGCTGAATACTCACTACAGGCCCTGGCTTTGCTCTGGGGACCTGGCCTGGGGGGTGGGGGGATGGGGAGAGAGGAGGCGAGGATGACTACTACACTCCTGCTGTGACAAGGCCAGCGCCAAGGCAAGAAGCTGCAGAGACCAGGAGGAGGCGCACTTAAGGCTGCAGAGCAGGGGGAGATGGCCAGCAGGGAGGACCCAAAACAGGCAGCCCTTATGTTTAAGAAACATAACTTTAAGGAACATATCTTTAAGGAACATATCTTTGAAAGTGACAGTCTGGTTTATTGTGTTCGGAAGTCCCCTCTTAACTGGAATTTACCGAGAGAGCTAGCGTGGCAACGTCAGGAGAATCCGCAAGGGGACCCCAAGGGAAAGGGAGCCGGGTGGGAGAGTGGGTGCTCCACCCACCCCGCCCTGAGCCCGGTGCGCTCCCACAGCTGACATTTGGGAGGCTTTTTATTTTGATAGAAGGGACAGTTCCTGCACAGTCCCACACTGGATGGAAGCCCTCACACCCACACACGCACACCGCGGCGGTGAGAGCAAACACCGTCGCCAGCAGGCATAATGTGAACGTAAACACGCAACGCCAGCACACCTGCTCGCACGTGAGTTCCACTCAACCCAAACATCCCGCACTGCCACCTACGCGCATGTCCTGGCATTGTGTTCGCAAAGCCTCAGATCTGCGGGTTCCTTTCTAGGATGGACGGACCAGCTGTTTGAAAACAGTGGTCAGCCCTGCCCGGTGTGGCTCAGTGGCTGAGCATCGTCCCGTGCACCAAAAGGTTGATGGTTTGATTCCGATGTCTCTCTCTCTCTCTCTCTCTCTCTCTCTCTCTCTCTCTCTCTCTCCTTCCTTTCTCTCAAAACAAAAAAATCAATAAAAACATATTTTAAAAAAATTTTAAAAACACACACATACAAAACAACAAAATCCACAGTGATCACTTTCAATATTTTGTTACACCAGAATAGAATGTTGGCTGATGATGTGGTTGGTGTGTGTGTGTGTGTGTGTGTGTGTGTGTGTGTGTGTTACCAATGTAGCTGAAGCAGCAACATGAAGGCCTGGGAGGTGACCCCTCTCCAATTCAGGTTAATCATGGATATTGGGGTATTATTTTGTCATGTTATATTAGGTCTAGAGTCATCATGAGAAACAACAGCTATTTTTACTGTTTAACTCATACAACAGCTTATATATTTTGGATATTTCTTGTCAAAAACAAAGCCTTCATACGTGTTCTGAAATTCATATATATATGCTTTTCATAAAAGAAGTCAATACGGACCAGGTCAATGTTAAAAACTTAACATTTGGGGTCGTGTAGCTAATTCAGAGTTGACCTTCTTATACTTATTCATTGATTGAGGAGGAAAAAACAAATAAGAATTTCCCTGCCTGGTTTTTTTTCAATCTGTGATTTATTTTAATGTTATAGAAGGAGTCCTGGCCTACAAATCAGAAATTCTGGGTTCCAGTCTCACCTTTGCCACCTTAGCCCACTGCTGACCCTGGATGAGTCACTTTCCTTTTCTGGGCCTCAGTGTCCTCGCGAGTAACATGAGAGATTTGAGCTAGAGGATGAGCAAGGTCCTCTCCTAAACTGGAAACAGGGTGAGCACTAACAAACACACACATGTCCACCCCGTGTAGGGTGTGTGTGTGTGTCCCCACAGACCTATGCATGTTCTCTAATGCAGGCAAAGAAACAGAAATACAAATGTTCATGCACAGACACCTAGAAGCAAACAGACACACACAAAACACAGAAATAAGCAGCTTCTGCTTCAAATGCATGCACACGTACCTGAAATCCTTCGTTCTTCTAGAGCAGTGGTTCTCAACCTTCCTAATGCCGCGACCCTTTAATACAGTTCCTCATGTTGTGGTGACCCCCAATTTCATTGTTACAAATTGAACATAATTAAAGCATAGTGATTAATCACAAAAACAATATGTAATTATATAGGTGTTTTCCGATGGTCTTAGGCGACCCCTGTGAAAGGGTCATTTGACCCCCAAAGGGGTCGCGACCCACAGGTTGAGAACCGCTGCTCTAGAGACAGGGCGAGTCGTTGCATTCCTAGAGTGATCCCATCTAAAAAGGTGTGCGTGCCCTGGCCGGTGCTCAACTAGTTGCAACATCGTCTCCTTACGTCAGGGTTGCGGGCTCCATCCCTGGTCAGGGCACATGTAGGAATCAACCAATGAATGCATAAGTAAGTGGAACAACAAATCCATCTCTCCCCCCTCTTCCTCTCTTTCTCTAAAATCAATTTTAAAAATTTTATAAGGGCCCTAGCTTGGCTCAGTGGATAGAGTGTCGGCCTGTGGACTGAAGGGTCCTGGGTTGGATTCCGGTCAGGGCACATGCCCGGGTTGCGGGCTTGATCCCCAGTGTGGGGCGTGCAGGAGGCAGCCGATCATGATTCTCTCTCATCATTGATGCTTCTATCTCTCTCTTCCTCTCCCCTTCCTCTCTGAAATCAATTTAAAAAATGTATATTAAAAAGGCATAGGTGTCATTAAATTCCCTAAGCGCTCCTTACCCAAACCCTAGACGCCCAGGTTGGCGGACGTCTAGGCACCTTTGGCTGTGTCTCCCCTCAGCGGTTTGGATGGGAGCGTCCTGGTTCTATGCTCACTGAGTTCAAAGCCCTGAGGCTCGTCCTGCACAGATGGGGTCTCTAGGGCCCTTGTTCAGGCCACGGTCGGGAGGGTTAGCCAGGGAGGCTGGGTTCCCTCAGTCACAGTGGCCTCTCTCCCCTGTCTGTCCTCCCCTAGCTCTCAGCTCTGACGCTGGCCGCGAAGTCGGCCCTGAGAGGCTCCATGAAGTCCTGATCCTGGAGGCGATGCTCGAAGCCGCCGTGCTCTGGAGGGCAGGGGTGGGGGACCTGAACTGAGAGAGAGAAACGGAACTCCCTGAGCGGGAGCTAACTCGCTGCCTCCCAGGTGCTCCTGCAGCGCCTCTGACCACACACTCACAAACGTGTTTGTCAGATTGCGGTGAAGGAGCTTCCGTGTGGAGAGCTGCCCGCAGTGTTTCTCTTTTTTCTCCACCTGTGCGAGCCTTCCCCCGGCGGCCACAGCTCTCTGCCAGTCTGCCAGCCCTGCCACCCTCCCTGCACCCTGCCTGCCTGACACCAGCGTGGCCGTGGCTCACGCCTGGTCCTGCATGTGGTTGTTCCCCGCACGTCTCATTCAACTCAGAGCCCTTTCATCCTGTCCCTGCAGAGCCTGGCCGGGTGGTCCCGGCACAAGGCCACTCAGCACATGACTGAACGATGGGCGAGCTCACCGGCCAGGGTTGCAAAGACCTGAGGCCGATGTCGTGGGCCACGCCTTCCAGAGGGAGGTCCTTTAACAGAACCAGAGCCTCAGCCGGCACCGCCATCGCCTTCATCATTGTCATCGTCACGGCTGCCGGGCCCCGAAGGGTTCATGTTTTCTTCCATTTCTGACCCTCACTCGAAATAGTCAGTTTGGGCCAGAGTCTGTTTTGCTTGTTACACAGATGAAGAAACTGCAGCTCAAAGAGGTTTGCGGTGTGCCCGGAGCGTCAGCTTCAGGAGCCGGGGGGCAGGCACCCGCATGCTCAGGTGTTACAGGAAACTGGGCCGATGCTGCTGCCTAACTGCCATCCATCCTGATGCTCCTCTTCTCCACTTGTGGGTCTGGTCGCATTTCGGGGTGACTGGGGCCCCCCTGGAGCGAGCGAGTGGCCCTGGGATGGGTGACAGGGCCCGGGAGGGGCTGTGTGCGACTGCCACCTCCTGGGCAGCTCACTCGGCGCCGCCCACACGCTACAGGGCCAGGCTGTGTCGCCATACGACCACGGCCTGATGGTGCGCTAACACATTTAACGCTGGTTAAACGCTTCCAGAGACCAGGGGCTCCGCCCACACGCTACAGGGCCAGGCTGTGTCGCCATACGACCACGGCCTGATGGTGCGCTAACACATTTAACGCTGGTTAAACGCTTCCAGAGACCAGGGGCTCCGCCCACTCAGGAGTCTGCGCTGGCTGCACTGTCTGTGATGAGGCACACGCTCTTCTCTTCACTGAACCCCCTCCCCGGCCCTGTGGCCCTCAGAGGGTGGGCCCAACCTCTGCCAGATGCCGGCTTTTCCAATATTTGAGAGCAGCCACCGCGTCCGCACCTTCCAGGCTCCCTTCCTCGCCCGTCAGCACCGTTCTAGTGTGATGTCCAGCCCTTCCCCTCGCTGTGCACACACCCCACTCCAGCAGCAGCTCCCGGAGACAGGGTGGCCCCAGGCCAGGGCTGGAGCCCAAGGACAGGAATGCCCCCCTCTGGCCCCTACCCCTGCCCAAGGCGCTGTGGCTTTGGGGGGCTGGCGTGCCAGTGAAGCGGGGCCTCTTTCCCATGACCGGCCACTGAGCGGGCCTCAGCCCTGCACCTGAGGGCCGCTGGGGGAGAGGGCATGATGGAATGTAGCATGGTGGGTCTGCCGGAGGTGACTGCTGGGTCAGGGGGCACCGTTACCACGCCCTGAGGAGCCCTGCCCGGCCCGAGGTCCTGGCTCGGCCCAGAGGAGGGGACAGACTCAGCTGAGAACAGTCTGAGGAGCGTGAGGTCCCCGTTTCAGGCCACAATGGCACTGAAGGCTTAGTATCTTCAAACTGACTTCATTTTAAACAAACTCGGCTGAAAATGCAAGAAGATCGAACACTGTGTTTCCCGGGAGTTTCATGGGAAGGAAAGAGGTGACAGGCAAAAGCAACCTCACGGTCACACAGGCGTGAGAACACTGGGTGAATGGGTGTCTTTCCCTGAGGACTCATCAGAGCCTCACATGCTGACGGCATCTCACCCTGCACGTGCAGACACAGTGGAGGGCTGGGGGATCCGGTCCTGCTTTTTCTGGTCCAAAGACTGCCCTCTCGCTGGCCTCTGCCCACACTCAGCTCGGAGAGACCACAGGCTGTCAGTTGTTTCATTCCTTCAGCAAGTCTGCGCCCAGCTCCTGTGCAAGGAGCAGCTGCTTTTCCGGAAACTCCCCCGGGTCCCTGCTGGGGAAGGAGCCAAGGGGTCAGAGCGGGAAGGGAGTGAGGGTCTCCCACGCGCACCTTGTGTCCCAGAGGAGGACACGGGCCGGCAGAGGACACCCCGGCCACAGGCCTGAGGGTCAGCCCGGGCTTAGGTCCCGGGCTCCTGACCCCCAGGCCTGGGCTCCATCGAGGTGGCATTCATGGCCCAGGGATGTCCTCCCTCCCGCCCACTGGCCGGGTGTGCCCTGCTCACCACTCTGTCCCTGGGGGCCGGGTGCAGGCCGTGGCAGGCCCTCTGTGAGTGGGCACTGAATGAAGCTACAATGGTGGGGGAGGGGGTGACTTTCAAGACCTCACCTGTGGCTGCGGGTTCCGCGAGCTGTGAAGAGAGCTTCGAGGAGAAGGGTGGGGGCAGAGAGAAGCCGGGCAGGCGGGTGTGGGCTGCGGAGCCCGCATCCGCAGAGCAGAGGGAAGAGTAGGGACCAGCCTCGGGAGAAGGGGCCGTGCGGCCCTGTGGTGTGCGGCCGCCCACCCGGGACATCCACTCACCGGCCAGAGGCTGCTTGGTGCCTCCAAGACTCCGGCAGCTAACCCTGCACTCAACCGAGTTCCCCATGTTCACCTGAATCAGCTGAAGTAGCTTTTTCCCCCTTTTTTGGGCAAATCCTAAGGGAGCCATGAGCTCCTACGAATAGCTGTGGTGGCTGAACGGAGGCTGTGGGCCGAGCTACACTCAGGGCCTCGGGCGCAGACCTCTGTTCCCGGAACCAGCTGTAAGACCAGTGCGGTCAGCACACCTTCCCAGCCGCGGACAGAGACCCTGGGAGTTAGATGCTTGTCCAGCCCTCACGGCCGGCGAGCCCAGGGGCGCGGCCCGAGCGGAACAGCCGGCTGCAGGGTGTCCGTCCTGTTCATTGTCCTCGGTGGTGGCAGTGTTCCTGCTGTTGCCTTCTGGGAGTTTCAATGTGGGAAGCCTCATACAGACCCAAAGCAGGGGACAGTGTGAGGCCTGCCATGCCCCCCCCCCCCAGGCTGTGACAGCTGCTGACGCTCGGCCAGCGTGCTCATCCCTATCCCCATACTCCCCCACTTCAGCACCAGGGGCTTTTTGAGCGAATCTCACACGTGATATAGTTTCATCGATAGTTAGTGCGAGCTAAGGACGACGCCTCACTGTCCGTCGCTACGCTGTGCCATCCTGACCGGGTGCTGCTCAGGCAGACACGCCCGCTGTGCACCTGGGCTTCAGGCGAGCGCCCCCTGGGCAGCTGGACCACGGCCTCGGGCAGAGAGCAGGCGCCTCCCTTTCCCAGTGCTCCCCTCACAGCCGGGCACAGCGCCCCCTGGGCCTCCTCAGTGGGTCTCGCTGCAGCGGAAGCCTCTGCCGTCAGCCCGGCTCCTCTGGCGATGGGGACAACCAGCTGTGGTGCCTTCCGCCTGGAGGGGCGGCTGCCACCACATAGCAAGTCTTCCTCGACCAGCCGGGACCCAGACCCCAGCCCTGGCCATGCCTTAGTCCTCTGCCTAGGAGGGAATGACCTCCACGCCACCCCGTCTCAGACAAGAGGGATGGAGCAGATGGAGCAGAAGCACCTGGAGTCAGAGAGCCCCTGTCCCTCTCTGAACTGGAAGGTCATGCCTCACTTTCTTAGTCTGTGAAATGGGAGCATAGCACCGACCTTGCAGCTGTGAATATCCAAGGAGACTGAGGGCAGTTTTCTGTGTTGTTTGGCTGAAGGAGCTGCAGTACCGGCTACGGACAGCAGGTGTCGCCCCAAGACTAGCCCTGGAAACCTCGGGGGCCAAGGTGGAGGCCGCGCACTGAGAGAACGCTCTTCCCTTTCGGATCCCCTTGGACTGGGGCGGAAGGGAAGTCCAGCCCGCGGGATTGCTCCGTAGGGAAGTCAGCCTCGGGTCTGGCTCCGTCCACAGCATGTGCACATGACGCCCACAGGGAGGCTGGAGAGGAGATCGGCTGCGAGAAACCAGGGCTGCGCTGAAGGTCGAGCTAAGGAACCCACCATCACACCTTCTGCGCCCACACTCCGGGTGCTCTGCTGAGACAGGCTCGCAGGCCAGCCCTCTAGGAGGAGCCGAGCTGCGGCCCCTGCCCCTTTGGGAAACTGCAAAGGGCGCAGGTTGCCCGCGGCTCTGGCCTGGGACGGGCTGTCTTCTCAGAGAGTCTCCCGCTGGGCTCAGATTCCAGGCTCAGCCAGGGGCCCAGCTACACAGAATGCGCGAGCTCGCGGGACAGGGAGACAGAGGCAGAGACCGGGTTAGGAGGCTCCCGGCCAGGGGTCGGGAATCCGTCCTACGTCTCCCGGGACTTGGATGTGAGCAGCCCAGCAAGGGCCTCAGGGTCGGCCCCTGGGAAACGCTGGGCCCCAAGATCGGGGTCTGTGTTCTGTAGGACACAGCCATCTCCACTTCCTCTTGTTAAGACACCCGGCACAGGCATCGGGTTTCCCAATAGTCCATGGAGGTTGTGCTGACCGAGGGCTGGGGAGCGTGCGGCCCAGGGACAACCTTGGCCGGCATGCTCCATCGCTCCGTGAAACCCACATGTGGTAGCCGTTATCTCGCTCACACGCCGTATCTCATTCGCTCTTCTTCATCCACGTTTTAGATGAGGAGGCTGAGGTCCGGAGACCCAGCGGACAGCGGCAGAGCCTCCTCTGCACTGTCCCGCGCACGTCCCTGCACGGCTGAGAAGAGACGAGTCCTCCCCAGTGGTCAGGGGGCGCCTCTGATTCCGGGAGAGGCGGCAGCAGCTTGTCCGGGACCTCAGGGTGCCGAGCATTTTGCTCCGGGACGCGGCTCCCCGGGGACTCCAGGTGGAGGGCCAGGCCCCCT
>NW_005353538.1:2092115-2097111 GCF_000412655.1 Myotis brandtii | reverse complement strand
GGGCATCCGCCCCTGCCTGCCCTCCCCGGACCCGCCTGCCCCTCGCTGCCTGGCCTGGGGTGTGGCCCTGCTCCCTGGGACATCCCAGCCCCTGCCTTCCCATTGCCAGCGCCTTCCACGTCCCTGCCCCCCACGTCTCTGCTCCCAGCCCGGTGATCTGCCTCCCCCTAGTGCCACCCGGTGGGATGGGATGGAGCTGCAGGCTGCTGGCCACAGGCTACTCAGATTCTCCACCCTCTGCTCCCCCTCAGGACACTGTTCGGGGAGCCCAAGAGGCCCCTGAGAATACGCTCAGACCAGAGAAATCCCAGGAAGAGGCCGGCGCAACCGCAGGGCCCAGCCCGACACTCCTCTGCGTCATTGGAGCCGCGATGTGGCTTGCCTCGCCACGCTCACCCCTGCCCGCGCGTCTGTCAGCTCCCAGAAACCATCAGAGGGACCAACAGCGTCCTCCGATCTCAGCTGAGGGGCCCAAGGCCGCCCTCCTGCACCCTCGGATGAGCCCCCGCTTCCTGCCTGTACAGCAGCAACACACCCACATATACACACTCTTAGTCTGTGAAATGGGAGCATAGCACCGACCTTGACCTTGCAGCTGTGAATATCCAAAGAGACTGAGGGCAGTTTTCTGTGGTTTGGCTGAAGGAGCTGTCACACCCACATATACACACACTCACTCATGTACACACTCTCACACACGGCACACAATCAGGACACTTTTTCACAAGCCCCTCTGACCCCAGCCAGTAGCCATAGACCAGCCTCCGCCCGTCTCGAGAGGGCCCAGCGGAGCTGGCAGCTGGCCCTGTGGTGCCCCCTCTCCCGGACCCGCCAGCCTGGGACCCAGGGGCCCTCTGCCTCTGGGCCCCACCCAAACCTGGTCCCCAGAAGAATGCTCGGGAGGTCGAGCTAAGGAACCCACCATCACACCTTCTGCGCCCACACTCCGGGTGCTCTGCTGAGACAGGCTCGCAGGCCAGCCCTCTAGGAGGAGCGGAGCTGCGGCCCCTGCCCCTTTGGGAAACTGGGACGGGCTGTCTTCTCAGAGATTCTCCCGCTGGGCTCAGATTCCAGGCTCAGCCAGGGGCCCAGCTACACAGAATGCGCGAGCTCGCGGGACAGGGAGACAGAGGCAGAGACCGGGGGAGGGAGGCTCCCGGCCAGGGGTCGGAATCCGTCCTAGTCTCCCGGGACTTGGATGTGAGCAGCCCAGCATGGGCCTCAGGGTCGGCCCCTGGGAAATGCTGGGCCCCGAGACCTGGGTCTGTGTTCTGTAGGACACAGCTATCTCCACTTCCTCTTGTTAAGACACCCAGCACAGGCATCGGGTTTCCCAATAGTCCATGGAGGTTGTGCTGACCGAGGGCTGGGGAGCGTGCGGCCCAGGGACAACCTTGGCCGGCATGCTCCATCGCTCCGTGAAACCCACATGTGGTAGCCGTTATCTCGCTCACACGCCGTATCTCATTCGCTCTTCTTCATCCACGTTTTAGATGAGGAGGCTGAGGTCCGGAGACCCAGCGGACAGCGGCAGAGCCTCCTCTGCACTGTCCCGCGCACGTCCCTGCACGGGGGCATCCGCCCCTGCCTGCCCTCCCCGGACCCGCCTGCCCCTCGCTGCCTGGCCTGGGGTGTGGCCCTGCTCCCTGGGACATCCCAGCCCCTGCCTTCCCATTGCCGGCGCCTTCCACGTCCCTGCCCCCCACGTCTCTGCTCCCAGCCCGGTGATCTGCCTCCCCCTAGTGCCACCCGATGGGATGGGATGGAGCTGCGGGCTGCTGGCCGCACGCTACTCAGATTCTCCACCCTCTGCTCCCCCTCAGGACACTGTTCGGGGAGCCCAAGAGGCCCCTGAGAATACGCTCAGACCAGAGAAATCCCAGGAAGAGGCCGGCGCAACCGCAGGGCCCAGCCCGACACTCCTCTGCGTCATTGGAGCCGCGATGTGGCTTGCCTCGCCACGCTCACCCCTGCCCGCGCGTCTGTCAGCTCCCAGAAACCATCAGAGGGACCAACAGCGTCCTCCGATCTCAGCTGAGGGGCCCAAGGCCGCCCTCCTGCACCCTCGGATGAGCCCCCGCTTCCTGCCTGTACAGCAGCAACACACCCACATATACACACACTCACTCATGTACACACTCTCACACACGGCACACAATCAGGACACTTTTTCACAAGCCCCTCTGACCCCAGCCAGTAGCCATAGACCAGCCTCCGCCCGTCTCGAGAGGGCCCAGCGGAGCTGGCAGCTGGCCCTGTGGCGCCCCCTCTCCCGGACCCGCCAGCCTGGGGACCCAGGGGCCCTCTGCCTCTGGGCCCCACCCAAACCTGGTCCCCAGAAGAATGCGCGGGACAGACTTTCAGACGTGAACGCATCAGGGAGGCCGGGTGCCGGGTCCGGGAAAAGAAGCGTGTCTGTGTCGGCCCTGAAGAGCCGAAGGGGCGATGCTCCCAGCTGGTCCGCAGCAAGGAACTCCATGAGCTACACACTGTTTCTCCCTTTGGGGAGACTGAGGCTCTGGGGAAACAGTCCCAGAGTCCACGATTGGCCAAGCCAGCGAGCTCGCGGGACAGGGAGACAGAGGCAGAGACCGGGGGAGGGAGGCTCCCGGCCAGGGGTCGGAATCCGTCCTAGTCTCCCGGGACTTGGATGTGAGCAGCCCAGCATGGGCCTCAGGGTCGGCCCCTGGGAAATGCTGGGCCCCGAGACCTGGGTCTGTGTTCTGTAGGACACAGCTATCTCCACTTCCTCTTGTTAAGACACCCAGCACAGGCATCGGGTTTCCCAATAGTCCATGGAGGTTGTGCTGACCGAGGGCTGGGGAGCGTGCGGCCCAGGGACAACCTTGGCCGGCATGCTCCATCGCTCCGAGGGCATCCGCCCCTGCCTGCCCTCCCCGGACCCGCCTGCCCCTCGCTGCCTGGCCTGGGGTGTGGCCCTGCTCCCTGGGACATCCCAGCCCCTGCCTTCCCATTGCCGGCGCCTTCCACGTCCCTGCCCCCCACGTCTCTGCTCCCAGCCCGGTGATCTGCCTCCCCCTAGTGCCACCCGATGGGATGGGATGGAGCTGCGGGCTGCTGGCCGCACGCTACTCAGATTCTCCACCCTCTGCTCCCCCTCAGGACACTGTTCGGGGAGCCCAAGAGGCCCCTGAGAATACGCTCAGACCAGAGAAATCCCAGGAAGAGGCCGGCGCAACCGCAGGGCCCAGCCCGACACTCCTCTGCGTCATTGGAGCCGCGATGTGGCTTGCCTCGCCACGCTCACCCCTGCCCGCGCGTCTGTCAGCTCCCAGAAACCATCAGAGGGACCAACAGCGTCCTCCGATCTCAGCTGAGGGGCCCAAGGCCGCCCTCCTGCACCCTCGGATGAGCCCCCGCTTCCTGCCTGTACAGCAGCAACACACCCACATATACACACACTCACTCATGTACACACTCTCACACACGGCACACAATCAGGACACTTTTTCACAAGCCCCTCTGACCCCAGCCAGTAGCCATAGACCAGCCTCCGCCCGTCTCGAGAGGGCCCAGCGGAGCTGGCAGCTGGCCCTGTGGTGCCCCCTCTCCCGGACCCGCCAGCCTGGGACCCAGGGGCCCTCTGCCTCTGGGCCCCACCCAAACCTGGTCCCCAGAAGAATGCTCGGGACAGACTTTCAGACGTGAACGCATCAGGGAGGCCGGGTGCCGGGTCCGGGAAAAGAAGCGTGTCTGTGTCGGCCCTGAAGAGCCGAAGGGGCGATGCTCCCAGCTGGTCCGCAGCAAGGAACTCCATGAGCTACACACTGTTTCTCCCTTTGGGGAGACTGAGGCTCTGGGGAAACAGTCCCAGAGTCCACGATTGGCCAAGCCAGGGCGCCAATCCGGGCCCGCGGGCTCCAATCCGGGCCCGCGGGTTCCAATCCAGGCCCCCTGGCTCCAATCTGGGCCCCCTGGCTCCAATCCGGGCCCCCTGGCTTCAATCCGGGCCTGTGGGCTCCAATCCGGGCCCCCTGGCTCCAATCCAGGCCCCCTGGCTCCATGCGTCTAACCGTCTAACCTTAACGTGATGCCGAGGAGGAAGTGCCGGCTGTCCTGGACCCGCCCCAGGCCCCACCCCGTGGGCACGCACCCCACACCTGGCCACTGCCCAGAATGTAGCACCCAACAGCCCTCCTTGCCCCTTAGGGAGCAGGAGGCAGAGGGCCCAGATGTGGGTCATCCCTGGCCACTCACTCGTTCCCTCGGTCATCAGTGGAGCTCACTCACCAAGCTCACTGAGCAGGAACTCGGTGCCAGGGTGGCCGGCAACTGGGGACAGGAAGCCCTCCTCACACAGCTGGTGGGGGGTGGGGGGCAGACAGACAGGGAGGGGTGGTCAGAATCAGGGCGTCGTGAGGCTGTCCCCCAGCCCCTGGGCCAGGAGGGGTGGGGTAGCCATGCCCCAGCCGGGCCCATCCTGCACCCACTCCGGATGGACAGGCCCCGAGGGCTGCGGCCACTCCCCGCCGCTTGTATGACCTGCACAGGGAGCACGGGGTCCACGCACGAAACCTGAGCTGTGCTCACCTGGGAGCAGAGCATGCGGCCGGGGCGGGCCTGAGGTGGCTGCGGCCTTTCAGGAAACAAGAGCAGGAGGCTCCAGCAGCCGCTGGCGTGGGCGCCGGCTCTCCTCAGCTTTGTCAAGTGGGTCGTTTCGTCAGCCTGCCCAGCGCCTCCGCTCTACTCCTAGGAGGGAGCAAGTGTGTGTGTGTGTGGGGGGGGTGTGGTGTGTGTGTGTGTGTGTGTGTGTGTGTGTTGCACGCGTGCCCACAGGGACACACCCGCTTTCCCCGAGCACAGCTTTCTCGGGCAGGAGGGACTGAGGGGTCAGCCACAGCCCCACTCACCCTCCCCGAGCCCCTTCCCTCGGAAGCCAGTGCCTGGGATTTGTCCTGTGGTTGCTTTTCCCAAAGCCAAGTCCAGAGAGAGACCGCGGCCTTCTCAAGGGCACACAGGACGGCCTGGCCCGAAC
>NW_005353538.1:2091745-2092065 GCF_000412655.1 Myotis brandtii | reverse complement strand
TGTGTGTGTGGGGTGTGTGTGTGTGTGTGTGGTGTGTGTGTGTGGTGTGTGTGTGGTGTGTGTGTGTGGTGTGTGTGTATGGTGTGTGTGTGGTGTGTGTGTGTGTGTGTGTTGCACGCGTGCCCACAGGGACACACCCACTTTCCCCGAGCCCAGCTTTCTCGGGCAGGAGGGACTGAGGGGTCAGCCACAGCCCCACTCACCCTCCCCGAGCCCCTTCCCTCGGAAGCCAGTGCCTGGGATTTGTCCTGTGGTTGCTTTTCCCAAAGCCAAGTCCAGAGAGAGACCGCGGCCTTCTCAAGGGCACACAGGACGGCCTG
>NW_005353538.1:2087507-2090833 GCF_000412655.1 Myotis brandtii | reverse complement strand
CCCGCCACCCCGCAGCCTGTGCCAGGGCCTGGCAAGGTGACATCTCCCTGCCTCCTATGTCGCCTCCCGACCCCGTGAGTCTGCCAGGCTGAAGCGGCACCACGTCCCCGGTTCTAACGGATCTCCTCCCGGCCCTCTGTCCCTCCTCCGCCAACAACGAAGGGCCCCTGTCTGGGAGGCTCCGTCTGCCTCCAGCCGGGAAGGAGCAGAGGCTGAGCGCAGCTCTCCCAGCCTGTCGGCTCAGCCCTGCCTTCCCAAGGCCCCTGAGGGGGGGCTGCCAGGGCCCTGCATCGAGGCCCAGGCCAGGGGCTCCTCATGACGGCAGGACAGGCTGGTGGCCGTGGCCTTTGCCTCGTCCCCTGGCCAGGCAAGGACTGGGTCTGGCTGAATCGCACGCGGCTCCGCTGCCTGGGCCTAAGGTCAACAGGGAGATGTTCCATCTCTCCAGCAGCCGCCGCCCCCGGGGCCCAGGAGTGAAGAGGGGCAGGACACGGCTGAGGGGAGACTCAGCACCCCCTGCCCTGGGCCCCCCTTCAGCACAGCCCCCCTCTACCCTCCACCGTCTGCCCAGGGAGCCCACTCCTTGGCAGCGGTAGGACCAGGGGAGATGCCCCGGGTGTGTTGGGGGCCTCCTTCTCGCTCAGCTGGGGGTTGAGATTGCTCGCAGGGTCTCCCAAGTCCCGAAGTTTAGAAAAACCAGAGGCTTGTGCCAGGGGCGCCCTCCCTGCGGAAAAGATGTCAACGCCTGTGGGGTCAGAGGTCATCTATTCCAGTCCACGCCTCCAGCCCACCCCTCTGGTTCTCCCGAGGGGAACCCCAGTACCCGGGGAAAGCCCCCCCCCCTCCCCAGGCCACCAGCCACCAGCCAGGGTGCCAGTCAGGCCCAGAGAAGGAACCTCCCGCCCCCTTCCCCCCTCCCCAGGCTCCTTCTCTGCCCTCCCCACCCCACATGTGTGAGCGCCCCTTTCATGAAGGGGTGCAGAGGGGGTGAGACTGGGCAGTAGACAGGGGTGTGGGCTGATGGGCTCACAGTGCCCGCTCCTGCCTGCCCTGGGTCTGTACCTGCTCCTCCACAGGTGCAGTGAGGAGAGGCCGGGGCCCAGGCCCTGTGTCCAAGGCAGCCCAGGCCTCGGGGTCCAGAAAACAGGACAGGCAGGACAGGCTGGTGGCCGTGGCCTTTGCCTGGAGGTGAGAGAGAGAGCAGTGGGAGGAGCTGCTGGGGGGGGCTGCCTGCCCCTCCCCTACGGAGCAGGTCCAGCTGAGCTCTCCTGGACCTCCCAGCCCCCACTCCTTGGTCTGGCCACCACTCCCCTCAGGCCCCGCCCTCGGGCCTGCCCACCCACCAGGCCAGTGACCTTCCACTAAGTTCACCTGGGAGGTTTCCAAACCTCCCAGGCCCCATCCATTGAGTCAGACTCTGCAGCTGTGTCCAGAAGCCTGGTTCCGGCCCCAACCCCTCCCCCTGCACCACACAACGCCCCGGCCTGATGTGTGCGCCCTCAGGTCCTGCCCATGATGCCGGGGAACTCAGACTGTGGGTTGGAGGCTGCGGGTCCCCAGCCCTGAGGAAGGTGCAGACCTCTGTGCTCCCCACTTCCCAGAACAAGCGAGGGCTCAGGACCTCGCCGAGGACCACCCCACAGGAGGGTGCGGTGCCCCTGAGGGGTACAAGGGAAGGAGGCAAGCTCAGGGCTCTCTCGGGAACCTGGCCTCCTGGCAGACCATTCTGGGGGCCCCTCGTCGCCGCAAAGGGCCCCCCCAGCGCTAAGCAAGACGGTGGAAAACCCAGGTTTGAAGAGTTCCAGTAGGACACGCGCTCCCTCTGGTGGTCATGATGGGAACTGCAGGCCCTCAGCCCGGCTGTTTCTGTCGCTGCTGTGATGAAGAGAAATGCATCCAATCGCTTCTCAGGCTGGGCCTCGCGGTGATTCCATTTGCACGGATTGTGGGAGGTCCCCAGGGAAACGAGAGCCTAGTAGCTCCCGCCCAGGAGACCTTCATGGGAAGGAAGGGGGAGGGCTGGGCCGGGCCAGGCCTGGAGCGGGTCCAGGTCGGCAGGATGCCGCTGGGTCTCCAGAGCCACCTGCAGCTCGTGGGTGCCAGGCTGAGGGAGCCCGGCCCAGGCGGACAGTCCGCAGGCCTGGAGGGTGCTGGGTGTCTGGTGGTTGGAACAGCACCCAGGTCCTCCGGCAGGCGCTCTGGTCCCCATGAGGCCTCGGTTCCCTGGGACGGAGGGTTTGCAGCAGCGGCAGAGAGGGGCCGTCTCCCTCCAGCGCCGCCCGCAGATGCGGGGCCTGTGTGCAAACACTCCCCTCCCGCTGCTGCGCTCCCCCAGCGGCCACGGGCCTCTTCCTGTGGGTGCTGCTGCTCATCCAAGAAGCTGTGGGGGGGCCCCCCCGGAAGCCCACAGGGGACCCGCCCCCTTCCTGTCCCCGTCCCCACTGCCGTGGGCAGCCCACGTGTGTGCCCCCCTTGGTGGATGGAGAAAGAATACTGAGCTCTGTGCAGGGCTTGGCCCGTCACATTTGACTTGTCACAGTGAGCCCCACGCAGGGCACATTCTGAAGGACGAGGCTCTCTGCTCTCTGCAGGACGGTCTGTGTTCAGGCCTGGGGTTCTGTGTGGGCTGTGGTCCCGGACCTGAGGCAGCGGGTCCATTCTCACGCGGAGTGGTGGCTCACCCTGCCTCTGCTCCCCAAACCACCCTGGTCATTTTATTTTATTTTTAATGTATTTTTATTGATCTCAGAGAGGAGGGGAGAGGGAGACAGAGATAGAAACATCAATGATGATAGAGTCATTGATCACTGCCTCCTGCACGCCCCACACTAGGGATCGAGCCTGCAACCTGGGCATGTACCCTGACCTGGAATTGAACCATGACCTCCTGGTTCATAGGTCAACGCTCAACCACTGAGCCACACCGGCCGGGCCACCCTGGTCACTTTAAACTGGGCACACTTGCTACTGATGTGGATTCCCAGCCAGTCCTCCCCTCCCCTGCCTCGGAGGCCTGCAGACCCACAGGAGGAAAACGGACATGGTTTCAGGTGCCAGGACCCCCATCCCTCCAGCCCCCTGAAGGCCTCCGTGGGGAAGGCAGGGAGAGGGCAGACGCCGCCCACGGGGAGCCTGTGGCACTGCAGGGCCCACAGGCCTTAGGAAGTGGGTGTGGTGGGAGGGCCGGCCTGACACCACCTTGGGCCAAAGCTGTCTTGGCTGGGGCCACCGGGATGGACAGGGGCTGCAGGAAGTGGTAACGAGGCCCCCTCACTGCTCACTCCCCAGCCCCTCGTCCTGGGATCAACCAAACCAGCACCCAAATA
>NW_005353538.1:2084791-2087340 GCF_000412655.1 Myotis brandtii | reverse complement strand
GTGGCGCCAAGTGGCACCCAGGGCCTGGCCAGCTACCCCACAGCTCTGAGCCCGTGGCCTTTGGACTCCTGGTTCCTCTCAGCCCGGCATTTGGAAGACGGGCTGAGTCCTCGTCCGGCGCGTGGTGATCAGGGCGAGGAGCGGCCCGCTGGCTCTACGGGCACCGGCGCCTGAGCCGTGAACGGAAAGCCGGAGACCGGGCTGTATGGCACCCCAACCTGGAGGAGTGAGTCAGGGCGGCTAAGGGAGAGCGGGGAGCGAGGCAGCGGAAGAAGCCATGTCTGAGCTCAGCTTTATTATTAGGAAGAGGCGGCACTTGGGGGAGGGGGGCCGTCCAGGGTTTCCACGAAGCCCGGTGCTCCCTTCAGCCCGAGGGCCTGGCCGAGCCAGGGACAGAGGCCTGCGGTGGCGGCGGCCTGGCAGGTTCTGGAAGACAAAGGCCGGGTGTGGGCCGTGACGGGCCAGGCCCGGATTTTCCCGTTTCCTTATTTCTCTGACCGTTCTCCAGGGCACCTCTGCCCCCCCCCCCCGCCCCCGCCCTTGGCTGAACACTCCATGCCAGGCACTTGGCCATCATTTGAAATGCATGATGGGTGACAGGCTGCCTGGTGGGTGAATGGACGCCCTACAACTCCCCCCGCCCAGCCCCAAACTCCCTCTCTTTCTCCATCGCCTCCCCGGCCGCGCCCTCCCAGCCCCTCCTGCGCACCTGCCATCACAGCTCCTCGTCTGCGCCCGGCCTGGGGTGGGGAGGAGAGGAGGCGGGTGAGAGCCAGTAGGGAAGATGGGAACCCTGAGGGTGGGGACCCTTCCCAACAGGCCTCAGAGACCAACTTCCTCGGCGGCCCCTCGTCCCGCCCGCCTCGCCGCCCGGGCACTCACCGATGCTTCTTTCTGCCCCCGCAGCGGAGTCTTTTGCCTTGAAGAGAAAACAGGTGGGTTTTCATGGGCCCCTCGCTTCCAAGGAGGCCTCCTTCCCCGGAGACTCAGCTCTGGCCCTTCCCTCCTCCCTGCCGGCCGCACAGAGGGCCAGGCCCAGGGCAGCCTGTCGGTCAGCGAGCACCGACTCAGTGGGTCCAAGGTGAACCCTGGGCACCTGGGAGCGGGCCCAAGCCTGGGCCCTGGCCATGCCCTCAGCTCTGTGCTGGGCACAGAGTAGCTGCTCAGTGGGCCTTGGAGACGGATGATGGCGAGTCCACCGTGCTGCCTCCGCGCTGTGAGCTCAGCACCACCCAGTGCCGCCTCCAGGGGCCCGGAGCCGGGCGCAGCGTCTGCAGACAGAGCCCCGAGGTGGAGAGCGCTGCTAGGTCCCGGACACCGTCCGTGTCTCCTGTCCACTCATCGCATTCCCATGTGTTTTTCTTCTGGTTGCATCAGAACAAATCAACATCCTCTTGTCCCTGTCCCTGCCGTCCCTGGAGCCGTGTGCCCACGTCGGCCCCTCTGCGTGCTGTCTGGGCTGCACATCTGGGTGCCAGCTTCCACCTTAGGGGCGAGTGGGATCACCCTACTCCACAGCGGAGCACTCCGGCCAGGGAGCTGGGGTTCCACGTGAACCGCAGCGGGGCCTCTGACCTCAGGTCCCAGCCTCCCACACTTCCCAGGAGCAGGTGGGAGTGGGGGCAGGGTAGGCACCCCTGGGTGCAGCTGAACCAGCTCTGCTCTGAGCAGCGGGGAGCCATGGACAAGTCGCTGGCCTCGCAGGGTGAGCCTCATTTCTCATCTGGAGAATGGGGACAGGCGTGGAGTGATGCCGAGAAGACTAAATGGGCTGGAGGCAGCTCAGGCCAAGAACATGCAGGGTCGGAGGGTGTGGGTGTCCGGCAGAGGCTAGTAGAGAGCACTGCCCTGCCCCCCTCCACTTACAGGGGACCTTCCCATCATCAGAGGGAGCCAGTCCCCATCCTGGCAGCTCCTGGGTCCCCTAGAGGGTGCACTTTATTTTATTTTTTATTTTTCTATATATTTTTATTTCAGAGAGGAAGGGAGAGGGGGAGAGAGAAACATCAATGAAGAGAGAGAACCATTGATGGGCTGCCTCCTGCACGCCCCACACTGGGGATGGGGCTAGCAACCTGGGCATGTGCCCTGACCCGGAATCGAACCGTGACCTCCGGGTTCATAGGACGACGCTCGACCACTGAGCCACGCCAGCTGGGTTAGGGTGCACTTTAGAAAGATGGAACCTCCTGTGTGGTCCACGGACCAAGCAGGGAGATACCCCAAGATGCCTCCCTCCATCAGGGCGTTGCTGGGTCCCCACATCCAGCCGGGGCAGGGAGGAGAGAGGAAGGGAGCGGAGAGGGCGGGAAGGGCGGGAAGGGGACTCACCCCTCCCAGGGCCTGCACAGGGGAGAGGGGCCCACGGGAGGCAGGGGCTCAGGAAGGACGGGCCCCGCACCCCCTACACGAGGCAGCCCCACTTACTGAGGATGATGATGAGCCCCACCACGAAGGCCAGGCCGGCAAAGATCAGGCCCCCTTTGCGCACGGCCTCATAGTCTGGAGCGGAGAGGCAGGGTGGGTGGGTTACGGGCACCCTTCCCCCA
>NW_005353538.1:2083823-2084691 GCF_000412655.1 Myotis brandtii | reverse complement strand
CCCCCCCCCCCCCCCGTGCCTGGGGGAGCTGGGGTCACAGCCCAGGGCTCAGGGGCTGGGGGCCCAGTGGGGGAGCAGGAGGCAGGCTCAGGGCCCGCAGGGGCGCCAGGCTTACCGTAGTGGAACGGGTCCACGTCCCCCCCGGGGCTGCCACCTGGGGAGACAGGGGAGGGCAGGTCACGACGTGGGGTGTCCCAGCCACGGACACGCGGAGCTCTGTCTCCTGTCCCCGCACCCCCAGAGCCCAGTGGGCAAGAGTGGGCTGGTGAGGGGAGACCCTGGGAGAGGAGGCTGGCTGTGCAGGAACCCCTCTGCTTGGGGGCGGGGCCTCTGCCCAGGGCTGCCCCGGGCACAGAAAGCAGGAAAAGGCCGTGAACACGCCCCCCACCGACTCCCCGCGGCCCCCAGTGAGACTCATCCCCACCAGGGGCTTCTCAACGTCTGCGAGGCAGACGGACGGATGGACGGACGGACAGAGGAGGAGGGCGCTGAAGCCCAGTTGGGAGACTTGTCTAAAACCAGGAAGGTCGGAGGCAGGACTGGTCCCGACCAGGTTTCTAGATACTTCTCTCCGAGCTGCTCTCCGCTGGGGAAGCAGGCTGGTTGAAAAGACATTGCTATAGGGTGCCCTCCGTGCGCCAGGCCCACCGTCCTCAGGAGCCTGCGGGCCCTGATGGTCCAGCAGCCGCAGGGAGGGGGCCGCTCAGGGAGGCCGCGTAGGTTGTGAGAATGGAGGGACTTTGCCCTCTTGCTGTGCTGCCTCTCAGATAGTCGGAAGGAAGGAGACCTGGAGGCCACGCAGCCGGGCAGCCCCCCTCCTGCTGCCTCGCCCTGGCATTCGCCCTGGCACCCGCCCTGGCACAGAAGC
>NW_005353538.1:2083342-2083688 GCF_000412655.1 Myotis brandtii | reverse complement strand
CGGCCTGGGCCTGGGCGCACTCGTCCTGGGGACCTGGAGGGCAGCCAGAGCTCCCGCCCCATGGAGCCCCTCTCCTGCCTCTTCGAGCCCCGCCTGGCATGAGGGAAGCAGTGCCCAAGGTGGAAGGAGTGAGCACGTTGGCACCTCCCGGCTGTGCTGAGCTGTGCCCTGGAGGCTGCTGATTCCAGGTCTCGACAAGGTCACAAGGGAGTTAGTGTCAGAGGCCTGACTACACGGGGCCCCTCACCACACAGGGGCCCGCCTCCTCCTGAGCGTCGATGAGCCCCACAGTCAGCAAAGGCCCCTCCATGACGGGAGCCCTCTGGCCTCGCCAAAGCCCAGGAAG
>NW_005353538.1:2083029-2083319 GCF_000412655.1 Myotis brandtii | reverse complement strand
CTCTGCTCTGAGCCCAGGCAGCCAGGAAACAACCAACCCGGACAGGCGCCCGTGCCCAGGCCACGCTGGCGCCCCCGGGGCCTGAGGCTCTGCATTGAAGCTGCGGTGAAGACAGGACCCTTTGACAAGCAAATTTCCTTCGCAGGAGGCTGGCCCGGGGAGGGCGGCACTGTGCTGGGCGACAGAGGTCAGGGAGGACGCGGGATCCGGCTCCCCCTCGGGACGGTCCCAGCGAGGCCACCTGCTGTCCCCACGCATCTGGTCCGCACACTCACCCTCAGCCTTGGGCA
>NW_005353538.1:2081363-2082187 GCF_000412655.1 Myotis brandtii | reverse complement strand
CCTGCACCCAGCGCTCACACCTCCTCAGGGAGCTCAGCCATCCCTGCCCAGCCTCCCCCTGCCGCTGCACTTCCCTCTCCAGCCACTAGGGGCGGCTGGCATCCAGGTTCCAAGGTTGCATGGGAGGCCCCACAAGAGGGGGCCGAGCTCCCACAAGGAGAAGGCCCTGCTTTTACGATTCACAACGCAGCTCCTGACTGGTTCTGTCCTATTTCCCCATTTCTCAGGTGAGTCGCCTGTGGCCCAGAGAGGTCGGGCTCTGTCCCAAGGTCACACAGCCGTGAGGGGGAGGGGAGAGGACAGCCAGGCGTTGGGCTGTAGGTCAGGTGCTTTCCTGGGCCTCTGATACCCCTCCCCCTCCGCTGTGGCCTCCTTTACGTCGGGGCCCTGGCGCCGGGCCCCGTAGGTGCTCAGCTTCCTGGCTGGTGTGTTCTAGTCCATTGAATTGACCTCCACAAAAAAGCTGATGCTCAATAGCACCCGAGGCCGGGGGCCCGTGTGCAGGGCTGGCTCGTCGTGGCAGAGGGACCCCGTGGGCAGCGGTGGGGTCGCGGGTGCAGTCCACATCCTCTGCCACGTGCCTGAGCTCCCTGTGCCGCAGGCCCCTGCTGCGAGGTGGGGAGCTCCCCACTCAGGGCACAGGGCTGGGGCGCGGTACGTGTCGCCATGGTCACTGGCCGCGTTGACGGAGGAGTCACTGCACCTGTAACTTTGTGCTGAACGTCAGCTGTTGGACACAGAAACCACCCTCCAATGAGAAGGAGCTGGGACGAGGGGGTGCCGCCGCCCTGCTGCCAGGAGCCAGGCCCCGCTCAGCTGCCCTT
>NW_005353538.1:2072609-2081297 GCF_000412655.1 Myotis brandtii | reverse complement strand
CACACTCGCATGCACCCCCCGCCCGAGGCCAGGTGTGCCCCTTCCACAGTCAACAGCAGGCTGAATCTGTGCTCCCCAAAGGACTCTGGAGGTGCCCGGATGGCCGGGATGCCACTGGGCGTGCCGGGACGACGGCGCAGGAGGCCGAGGGGCTTGTCTGAAACCCCATCAGTGGCCACACCAGGGCTGGACACCCAGGCTCCGAGGCTGCGCCCGCAGCGCCTGCACTCTCCCCCAGGGCACCCTGTCCTCCGTGCACGCTCTCTCGGCATCTTGGCATCTAAGTTGTAAGCCATCCTGAGTCTTTCTGGAATAATAGCGGATACAAGCATAGGTGGAAAGATGGCTAAATGGATGGATGGATAGATAGATAGATAGATAGATGATAGATATTAGGTGATAGATGATAGATAGATAGATAGATAGATAGATGATAAATGATAGATAGATGATAGATAGATAGATAGATAGATAGATAGATAGATAGATAGATAGATAGACAGATAGGTGGTAAATGATAGATAGATGATTGATAGATGGTAGGTAGATAGTTAGATAGATAGATAGATAGATAGATAGATAGACAGATAGATAGGTGATAAGTGATAGATAGATGGTAGATAGATAGACAGATAGACAGGCAGGTGATCATAGACGAGAGAGGGATGGGAGAGCACGCTGATGTTGCATTTTTGAACTCTGTGCCCAAGGCCCTGTGTAAGCTTTACAAAACCCTCATCGTGTAACCCCACGGCGCTGCGAGTGAGGAAGGTGCTCGCCGGGGTACGATGAAGAAATGGAAGCACAGAGTTTAAATAACTTCCCAGCAGGCAGCTGGGAAGTGGAAAAACCAAAATCTGAACCAGCAGCCTGGCCTCCGAGTTCCTGCAGACAGACAGACAGACAGACGGATGGACAGACACACAGAAAAGGAGGCTTTGGGCGGTCGTCTTGTCAGCGCTCCAGCTCAGAGCGTGGGCGGCAGTGAGCCCAGGCCTCGGCAGGGCACCGAGAGGGCCTCCCTGCTCCTGCCTCTGCCCCTCGGGGCCGGGGGCGCACACCTGGGTCGGAGTCTGAGAGGGGGAGGGACGGGGCTTAGGGGACTCACCCAGGAACCACCTGCCCATGGTGGAGCCGCTGTGTCCCTGAGGAAGGGCCGGGAGTGCCTGTGGCTGATGGCCTGGGCGTCCCTCCCTCCACACCTCAGCCACCCCGCGGGGAGGAAGAGAGGAGCCAGGGAGGAGGGGCTGGCAGGCAGCCTCACCTGTGCCAGCCTTGGGGGCGGGGGCGGCGCGGGAGGCCCAGGAGCCACGTGAGGGGACAAGGAGGGGGGAAGCTGGGAGCCACTGCAAGGCACACGGCAGCCCACACGGCCCTCTGCCCAGGGCCCAGGGCCGCATCCAGACCCTCCAGGCTGCCAGGTGCCCGCCAAGGTCACAGGGACCAGGAGGTGCCAGCTGAGGCTGGGGCTGCTGGTGGCCAAGGGGGGCACTCGGGGCATTTGGGGGGCCCTGAGCCTTACCTCATTCCTCCAGCCCAGTCGGCCTTCACCCTGACAGCCCTGTCTCAAGGCCCCATCTGTAGCCAGGAGTCCCCGATACGGGACAGCAGCCTGGGGGCCGCCCTGGGGGCAATGGGTGCTCTTGGGGAGCCCCAGCAGCCCTGAGGTCATTCCCGCAGGAGGGCAGAGAGGAGGGGCTGCTGGGCTGCTGTCCCACAGGTCCTGCCCCCTCAGCTGCCCCCCACCGGGTCCTCAGGGACCTCAGCAGGTGTGATGTCAGGCCTGCACCCCAAAGCTGCCTGGAGACACCAGCAGCCCCGTGAGGCCTCCAGGACTGCGGCTGGTGGGGGGCATGGCTGGCAGGCGGGTTCCAGACGCAGGGCAGGTGTGGAGGCTGTGCCCCAGAGGGGCAGGCGTGGGTGCAGGGCCAGGGCCACTGATGTGACTAGGCCTGTGCCACATTCCCAGGAGGAACTCTGAGTACCCAGCAGCCCCAAAGCTGCCAAGTGGGAAGTCCCCACGCTGGGCACTTGGAGGGGTTCCTGACCCTTGGGGTTAGATGGTACTTCAGAGGTTACCTGTGCAACACATTGATGTCCGGAGAAGTGGGCATTCAGCCAGCCCCTCTGCACCCCCCCCCCATGCTCCCTGCGGACCCCCCGCCAGAAGGAAGCAGCCCCGTCTTACAGGGAGACCTTGGGCCATAGGCCGACCGCCTGGGAGGAGCTGCAAGGCCCTCGCCCCTCACTGTACCACGAAGGGCTCTCTCCACTCAGACCCTCCTAGGGCTGAGGTTAGGCCAAAGCCCCTTCCTGTGTCTCACAAAACCTCCCTGTGGTCCTGTGGCCTCTCTGACCCCACCTGCTTCCTGGCCCTCTGTGCGCCTGGCCAGGCTGTTCCCTGGGGGCCCTCTGTGCGCCCGGCCAGGCTGCCCTCCTGGGCCCTCTGTGCGCCCGGCCAGACTGCCCTCCTGGGCCCTCTGTGCGCCCGGCCAGACTGCCCTCCTGGGCCCTCTGTGCGCCCGGCCAGACTGCCCTCCTGGGCCCTCTGTGCGCCCGGCCAGACTGCCCTCCTGGGCCCTCTGTGCGCCCGGCCAGACTGCCCTCCTGGGCCCTCTGTGCGCCCGGCCAGACTGCCCTCCTGGGCCCTCTGTGCGCCCGGCCAGACTGCCCTCCTGGGCCCTCTGTGCGCCCGGCCAGACTGCCCTCCTGGGCCCTCTGTGCGCCCGGCCAGACTGCCCTCCTGGGCCCTCTGTGCGCCCGGCCAGACTGCCCTCCTGGGCCCTCTGTGCGCCCGGCCAGACTGCCCTCCTGGGCCCTCTGTGCGCCCGGCCAGACTGCCCTCCTGGGCCCTCTGTGCGCCCGGCCAGACTGCCCTCCTGGGCCCTCTGTGCGCCCGGCCAGACTGCCCTCCTGGGCCCTCTGTGCGCCCGGCCAGACTGCCCTCCTGGGCCCTCTGTGCGCCCGGCCAGACTGCCCTCCTGGGCCCTCTGTGCGCCCGGCCAGACTGCCCTCCTGGGCCCTCTGTGCGCCCGGCCAGACTGCCCTCCTGGGCCCTCTGTGCGCCCGGCCAGACTGCCCTCCTGGGCCCTCTGTGCGCCCGGCCAGACTGCCCTCCTGGGCCCTCTGTGCGCCCGGCCAGACTGCCCTCCTGGGCCCTCTGTGCGCCCGGCCAGACTGCCCTCCTGGGCCCTCTGTGCGCCCGGCCAGACTGCCCTCCTGGGCCCTCTGTGCGCCCGGCCAGGCTGTTCCCTGGGGGCCCTCTGTGTGCCCGGCCAGGCTGCTCCCCTGGGCCCTCTGTGCACCTTGCCAGGCTGTTCCCTGGGGGCCCTCTGTGTGCCCGGCCAGGCTGTTCCCTGGGGGCCCTCTGTGCCCCGGCCAGGCTGTTCCCTGGGGGCCCTCTGTGCCCCGGCCAGGCTGTTCCCTGGGGGCCCTCTGTGCCCCGGCCAGGCTGTTCCCTGGGGGCCCTCTGTGCCCCGGCCAGGCTGTTCCCTGGGGGCCCTCTGTGCCCCGGCCAGGCTGTTCCCTGGGGGCCCTCTGTGCCCCGGCCAGGCTGTTCCCTGGGGGCCCTCTGTGCCCCGGCCAGGCTGTTCCCTGGGGGCCCTCTGTGCCCCGGCCAGGCTGTTCCCTGGGGGCCCTCTGTGCCCCGGCCAGGCTGTTCCCTGGGGGCCCTCTGTGCCCCGGCCAGGCTGTTCCCTGGGGGCCCTCTGTGCCCCGGCCAGGCTGTTCCCTGGGGGCCCTCTGTGCCCCGGCCAGGCTGTTCCCTGGGGGCCCTCTGTGCCCCGGCCAGGCTGTTCCCTGGGGGCCCTCTGTGCCCCGGCCAGGCTGTTCCCTGGGGGCCCTCTGTGCCCCGGCCAGGCTGTTCCCTGGGGGCCCTCTGTGCCCCGGCCAGGCTGTTCCCTGGGGGCCCTCTGTGCCCCGGCCAGGCTGTTCCCTGGGGGCCCTCTGTGCCCCGGCCAGGCTGTTCCCTGGGGGCCCTCTGTGCCCCGGCCAGGCTGTTCCCTGGGGGCCCTCTGTGCCCCGGCCAGGCTGTTCCCTGGGGGCCCTCTGTGCCCCGGCCAGGCTGTTCCCTGGGGGCCCTCTGTGCCCCGGCCAGGCTGTTCCCTGGGGGCCCTCTGTGCCCCGGCCAGGCTGTTCCCTGGGGGCCCTCTGTGCCCCGGCCAGGCTGTTCCCTGGGGGCCCTCTGTGCCCCGGCCAGGCTGTTCCCTGGGGGCCCTCTGTGCCCCGGCCAGGCTGTTCCCTGGGGGCCCTCTGTGCCCCGGCCAGGCTGTTCCCTGGGGGCCCTCTGTGCCCCGGCCAGGCTGTTCCCTGGGGGCCCTCTGTGCCCCGGCCAGGCTGTTCCCTGGGGGCCCTCTGTGCCCCGGCCAGGCTGTTCCCTGGGGGCCCTCTGTGCCCCGGCCAGGCTGTTCCCTGGGGGCCCTCTGTGCCCCGGCCAGGCTGTTCCCTGGGGGCCCTCTGTGCCCCGGCCAGGCTGTTCCCTGGGGGCCCTCTGTGCCCCGGCCAGGCTGTTCCCTGGGGGCCCTCTGTGCCCCGGCCAGGCTGTTCCCTGGGGGCCCTCTGTGCCCCGGCCAGGCTGTTCCCTGGGGGCCCTCTGTGCCCCGGCCAGGCTGTTCCCTGGGGGCCCTCTGTGCCCCGGCCAGGCTGTTCCCTGGGGGCCCTCTGTGCCCCGGCCAGGCTGTTCCCTGGGGGCCCTCTGTGCCCCGGCCAGGCTGTTCCCTGGGGGCCCTCTGTGCCCCGGCCAGGCTGTTCCCTGGGGGCCCTCTGTGCCCCGGCCAGGCTGTTCCCTGGGGGCCCTCTGTGCCCCGGCCAGGCTGTTCCCTGGGGGCCCTCTGTGCGCCCGGCCAGGCTGCCCTCCTGGGCCCTCTGTGTGCCCGGCCAGGCTGCTCTCGTGGGCCCTCTGCCCCGGCTGCTGTGCTCAGGGCCTTTGCACTGGCCTCCCCACCCTGGGAAAGCCCTCCGCTGAGCTCTGGGCCAACTCTGCTTCCTTCACAGGCCCCACAGGCCCCGCTGGCCCAGGCTGCGGCTCTTACCTCTCTGCAAGGCTCAGACCTTGTAGGTGTCTTTTCCTCAGTCGCACTGACTGTATCTGATCAGGTATCTTGTTTTTCTTCCGTTTCCGTCTCTTTTGACTGAAATGTGTGCTCCCGGAGCCCAGGGATTGTTTCCTGTGTTCATTCCTCGACTCCCGCCCAGAACGGGCCAGGCACGCAGTGGACCCCCGTTTTGTGAAATGAATGGCTAAGTTCCAGAGGTGAAGTGACTTTCCCGGGGGCCCAGGTGCACCCTGACTTGCAGCCTCTTCGCAGGAACCGCCGGCCCTGTAACAGGCAGCGCAGTCTGATGGCTCCCACAGAGCGCTCCCCCCGGCCCTTCTGGGGGGTCCGCCGTCCCTGCCCTCCTCACGGGGCCCCTCGGGGCTCCCCCGGGCCTTCTTGGGGGTCCACTGTCCATGCCCTCCTCACTGGCCCCTCCGGGCTCCCCCGGCCCTTCTGGGGGGTCCGCTGTCCATGCCCTCCTCACCGGCCCCTTGGGGCTCCCCCAGGCCCTGCGCGGTTTCCATAAAAGAACTCGCTTGTCCTTTCTAGGGAGGCCGGCCGGGTCCAGGAGGTCCCCCTGGCCCACCTCGCTCACTCCCAGCCTCCCCGGGCTCTGCCTGGTCCCCACACCTCGCGGACTGAGGCACTTGGGTCCTGGCTGGCCCTGAGGGCAGGAAGCCCTCTCTCGGAGGGAGCCCTGGTTCCTTTAACCCGAGGCCCACGATCCCCCGAGAGCAGCAGGGGAGGGGGGTGGGGGGAGTGAAGCATCCTCCTGGTCTCCATATGCCGAGGCCAGGTACCCCCTGGATGCCCGCACCGCCCCTTCCCCATGGCTGTGGCCTGGTCTCCTCCGTCTACAGAGTGAGGCCGGCACCTACCTCGCAGACCCGCTGTCGGATTGAGAGGACGTGGATGCGCGGCCAGAAGGTCCCGGTGAGCCAACACCATCGTCCTCCCCTGAGCTGCTTCCGGGAGCAAGGACACTGGCCACAGCCCCTTCCCTGGAGGGTCCACCCCTGCCCGTGGCCATTCCAGCAAGACCCCCGGGCACCTGCCCTCCCTGCCCCTCAGCGTGGTCTCCACAGCCTCCCCCACCGGGCACCCTGACCCGCCTTTCCTCCCAGACCCCACGCAGCATGGCTGCTCCCTGTTGGGTCTGGCCCCACCCTGTTCTCCCACTTTCCCAGGGTGGGCCCGACGGGTGGGAGCCCTACCCTGCTGCCCAGAAAGGCTACAGGGCGGTAACAGTCCGGCACCCCTCCCTCCGATTGTTCCAAGCTGAAGCCACCACCACCAGGGATCAGAGGGTCTGTGAGGAGTAGGAGAGGCAGCCCCACCTCCCTGTCAACACGGCCACAACCTTGGGACAGTACCCCCAGCACCGCCTGTCCCCCGTCCTGTCCCTCCCAGCAGGCCTCCGTTGGTCCTGGCCTCCGTCTCCTCTCAGGCAGCAGCCTGGGTGCCTGCTGGTTCGGCCCGGCAGGGAGGGACCACCCAGAACATCAGCTGAGCTCTGTCTGCTGGAGCTCAAAGCAGCGAGGCAGCGGCCCTCCCCACCAACCTCCGCAGCTGGGGCTTCTCAGCTCCGCCAGCGGCACAGGGGGTGCGGGGGGCTCCAGACCCAACCATCGCCCTGCAGTGGCCCGACTCCCTGCTCAGGTCTCCATGGCACGGTGGCCGTCTGCGGGGAGGTGGCGACTCCCAGGCCCCATCTGTGCTACCAGCAGCCCTGACCCCAGGGAGTGCCGGCTCCTGCCTCCTGCTGTGGCCACAGAGCCAGGGTCACCGGGGTCTTATAAGGCGGGCCTGGGAGGAGGTGGCCCTGGAGGGTCCGTTCCCTAAGTGCTGGCGTCGAGATGGCCGAGCGTGGGGCACCGAGGTCCTGGGAGCTGCCAAGGGCAATGTACTCGGAGCCAAGGTGACTGTGTCCTCTCTGCTCCCTGGGCAGCGGGGCCCGGGGCCTGGAGACCTGCCTGACCCCCTCCCGCAGCGAACCCTGGAGAGACGTGCATTCCTGGCGTGTCCCAGCCCACGCCCGGGCCTCACCGAGCAGAGGCTGTTTCTCCCCCGCTGCCTCCTTCCCTGCCCGTGACCGCGTCCCTCTGACAGGCAGCTGCAGGCTCACCGCCGCCTCCAGGAAGGTGGCAGGAGCCACGCCACCCCCAGCGCTGCCCTGTCCTCCCGGACCTGGGGGGGTCGAAGGCTGTCCCCGGCTCGGCAACCACCTCTGTGGCTGATTCCACAGGCAGCCGGCCGATCCGGCCTCTGTGCGGACTCACCACGGTGTCTGGTCAATGTGGCCTCGTCTGCTGCCCGCTCTCCTCACTGACAGGTGCATCCACCTCAAGTTCCCAATCGTTCCTAAGAGCCTGGGTCCCCATCAGCTCCCCCCGACCCCCAAGACAGCTCAGCCCAGCATCCACCTCAAGGTTCCCAATCGTTCCTAAGAGCCTGGGTCCCCATCAGCTCCCCCCGACCCCCAAGACAGCTCAGCCCAGCATCCACCTCAAGGTTCCCAATCGTTCCTAAGAGCCTGGGTCCCCATCAGCTCCCCCCGACCCCCAAGACAGCTCAGCCCAGCATCCACCTCAAGGTTCCCAATCGTTCCTAAGAGCCTGGGTCCTGCATCGGTTCCCCCCGACCCCCAAGACAGCTCAGCCCCGCAGGTTCGGGGACACCCGGGTGACCGAGGGGACGTGGACAAGTCAAAACTTGAAGCCTGTTCAGGCAGAGAGAGGGGAACCTGCTATGAAAGAAAGAAGACAAGGAAATGGATGGTAATGTTCATGTTAATAACATATCTTCATGTAGAGTCTTCTAAGTGCCTTTATGTCCACTGATCTCTTTGACCTTGGGAGGTCACAGGAAGGGTGTTGCTGGACCCATTGCACCGCTCGGGAGACCGAGGCTTCGGTGGGCCAGCGTACCCTCTGGCCAGGAAGGGCTTCATTCTGCAGAGAAGGAAACGGGCAGAGATGCTGGGCTCTGCCCAAGCTCACGCAGCCGGAGGGAAGGGGGACCTGAGAGAATGAGATGCCCGAGCCTCCTGCCCCCCCCAGCTGCCCCCATCCTGGCTTGGAGGGGCCCGTCCCCCAACAGCCCGTGCCACCTGAGACCTTCAGAACATCCATGGCAGCACCACCTGAGGCTGCCACCGCCAGCTTGGCAGGCGGCCCACCATTACGCAACCAGGCAGGGCTGGGCTGGCTCCGCAAACCAACAGCTCGTCTGGAGCGGCTGCCGGCCCCCAGGGGTCAGCGTGACAGCAATGAATCACACTAATGCTGCCGTGACCACGCTTCCTCTTTGTGGCCTGGAGACAGGTATTTCCAAAGCTCCCCCCTGGCCCAGCAAAGGCACCTGACTCTCCCTCCCTCCCTCCCTCCCTCCCCAGGTGAGGCGAGCAGCCAGGGACAAGGTGGGGTGAACCAGACCCAGCTGGACAGCCCTCCCCCAGCAGCTCTACTCGCCACCCCCACCCCCCGCCTGCGTGACCCTGGGGAGGGCAGGCCTTCCCCGCAGAGGGCGGGAGGAGCCCGTGACCTTGGGGTGTGCTTCACCAGCATCCCTCCCACCCCACTCTCCCTGCCCCCTGCTCTCTGCCTCTGTCAAGAACAACTTGGCCAGGTCCAACCCACAACTAAACAACCGG
>NW_005353538.1:2067506-2072471 GCF_000412655.1 Myotis brandtii | reverse complement strand
GCAGCGTGACCTGGACTGATGTGGTGTTAAGTAACACAGACACCTCCGCGCAGATAGACTTCAGATCTTTGGAGTGGACCTCACGGCGCGTCGCTGAGGCGGAAGGTGCAGGACCCGAGGTCACTGTCACCAGGAGGCTCGGTGCTCCCTCCGGGCTATGGCACCTCCGGGCTATGGCACCTCCGGGCTATGGCATCACCGGGGCCTCTCCCAGTTGGGGCGTAGACACTTTGCCACCTGGGCAGGTTCTCAGAGTTCATTTTGCCTGGAGGACCCCACCAGCTGCTCACTTTCCAGCAGCTCAAACACCTCAGGGGGGCGGGGGGGACTCACTCCGGTTTGGGGTCATAACGCCTGTGGGGACGAAGGACTCCTTCCCACAAGCCAAGTCCTGCCGCCTCTCATGCCCACCTGGCGGGCCGGCACCCTTCTCCGCAGCAGAGTGGCCCTGGCCTGGGCTGGGCCTCGCTTGGCCCCAGGAGTGCGGACTGGGTCTCATCTAGGAAGCAGATGGCATCACCTGGGGTTGAGTTCTGGAGTCCTCCACCCAGAGTTCAGCACAGCCAGTGCCTGTACATGCTCGCTGCTTTTATTCATTACTAGAGGCCGATGCATGAAAACGTGCAAGAGCAGGCCTTCCTTCCCCTGACTGCCGACACCGGCTTCCCTCTCACACCCGGGACCCGGGCTTCCCTTGCAGCCCCAGCTTTGTCCTGTCTAATCAGCATATTATACTTTTATTATTATTACAGACCAGAGGCCCAGTGCATGAAATTCGTGCATAGGAATTGAACCTGCAATGGAGGTACATGCCCTTGACTGGAAATCCAACCCATGGCCCTTTGGTCTGAGGGCCGATGCTCTAACTACTGAGCAAAACTGGCCAGGGCTAATTTTTAAAATATTTTTTGGATCTGTACAATATGTCCATTCCCTCTGCCATTTCATTGTTGAAACCCCTGGATTACCAGAAAAGCTTAAAAAGTGTTATCCCAGAGTCCATTCTTACCCTTTTCTAATCCATTCTTCACATTGTCTTTCAAAACACAAATGTGATTATGTCACTCCCTTGCTTAAAACTATTCTGTTCAATTTATCTGTATGGAAGTATAACATTTTAACAATTATAGCTTTACTATAGGCCTGGTGCACAAAATTCACGCACTGGGGGAGGGGGGCGTGTCCCTCAGCCCAGCCTGCACCCTCTCCAATCTAGGACCCCTCAAGGGATGTCCAACTGCCGATTTGGATCCCAGTGGGACATCCCTCTCACAATCCAGGACTGCTGGCTCCCAACCACTTGCCTGCCTGCCTACCTGATTGCCCCTAACCGCTTCTGCCTGCCAGCCGGATCACCCCCTAACCACTCCCCTGCCGGCCTGATTGATGCCTAACTGCCCTCCCCTGCCAGCCTGGTCCCCCCCAACTGCCCTCCCCTGCAGGCCATCTTTGACCACATGGGGGCGGCCATCTTTGTGTGAGGGTGTGATGGTCAATTTGCATATTACCTCTTTATTATATAGGATTGTTATCATCATGGTTGTTATTTTGACGACCAGTCTCTGACCTTTGCGTGTGGTTTCCAGGCTACTCACTTCCACACAACCCTCCCCAGAGCAGCCTCACCCCGACGTGGTCTCTCCCCTGGGTCTGGACATCCCCCCCCCCTTTTTTTGGAAGGGATCCCGGCCACGCATGTGCTGTGCAGAGCCTTGGAGACAGACCATGCTGGGCACCAGGAGGCAGGTGGCTGCATGGAGCCAGGCAGAGCGGGCGAAGCATTCCGTGCGTGTGCCAGAGAGAACGAGCAGGCTCTGCTGTCAGTGTCGCTATGGGAAAGCCAGCGCCTCCCTCCTGGCCGTCCGCCACTTGTTCGTATAGGAGAGCCTCCTCTTCGTGGGTCTTTGTGGCTCTGGCCTCTATGGACTTCCCGGGCCGTGCACAGCCAGGCCTGTGAACCCCGACCCTGTGCTCCCTGATGGGTGTGAGCCTGTTTACAAAGTGTAAGCGTGACCCCAGCGACCACTGGGTTCACAATGGTGAACTTGACCTCAACTACACGCCTGTCTTTCCAAAGCCCTGTGGGCGGCGGGGAGAAGTGCCTAGAGGCCGTGCAGGCAGCACAGAGGAGGGTCAGGGAGGCGGCAGGGAGCACAGAGGTGGGTCAGGGAGACGGCAGGGAGCACGGAGGTGGGTCAGGGAGGAGGCAGGGAGCACGGAGGTAGGTCAGGGAGGCGGCAGGGAGCACGGAGGTGGGTCAGGGAGGAGGCAGGGAGCACGGAGGTAGGTCAGGGAGGCGGCAGGGAGCACGGAGGTGGGTCAGGGAGGAGGCAGGGAGCACGGAGGTAGGTCAGGGAGGCGGCAGGGAGCACGGAGGTGGGTCAGGGAGGAGGCAGGGAGCACGGAGGTAGGTCAGGGAGGCGGCAGGGAGCACGGAGGTGGGTCAGGGAGGAGGCAGGGAGCACGGAGGTAGGTCAGGGAGGCGGCAGGGAGCACGGAGGTGGGTCAGGGAGGAGGCAGGGAGCACGGAGGTAGGTCAGGGAGGCGGCAGGGAGCACGGAGGTGGGTCAGGGAGGAGGCAGGGAGCACGGAGGTAGGTCAGGGAGGCGGCAGGGAGCACGGAGGTGGGTCAGGGAGGAGGCAGGGAGCACGGAGGTAGGTCAGGGAGGCGGCAGGGAGCACGGAGGTGGGTCAGGGAGGAGGCAGGGAGCACGGAGGTAGGTCAGGGAGGCGGCAGGGAGCACGGAGGTGGGTCAGGGAGGAGGCAGGGAGCACGGAGGTAGGTCAGGGAGGCGGCAGGGAGCACGGAGGTGGGTCAGGGAGGAGGCAGGGAGCACGGAGGTAGGTCAGGGAGGCGGCAGGGAGCACGGAGGTGGGTCAGGGAGGAGGCAGGGAGCACGGAGGTAGGTCAGGGAGGCGGCAGGGAGCACGGAGGTGGGTCAGGGAGGAGGCAGGGAGCACGGAGGTAGGTCAGGGAGGCGGCAGGGAGCACGGAGGTGGGTCAGGGAGGAGGCAGGGAGCACGGAGGTAGGTCAGGGAGGCGGCAGGGAGCACGGAGGTGGGTCAGGGAGGAGGCAGGGAGCACGGAGGTAGGTCAGGGAGGCGGCAGGGAGCACGGAGGTGGGTCAGGGAGGAGGCAGGGAGTGGCTGGGGCCCCCACCCCCAGTCCCTCAGGACCTGTTATCCTGTGGCTCTGAACGCACAGACCCTAGACAGACTCTAGGACCCTGTGTGAGTCCCTGAGATGCCCAGGCATCTTACGTTAGAGTAAGACGCAGCCCCTGCCTCCAGAGACTGTCTCCGATGAAGACACCAAACACGCAGAGGTGGGAGGTGGGTGCCCACGATGGCCCCAGGGGCTGACCCCGCTGTGTGGAAGTGGCCAGCAGCACTTTTCACCAACCTCGTTGGAATGCCTTTGAAAGTTGCTCTAAGTGCCCTGGGCTGCAGCCCTGTCTGTGATGTCACCACAGCTGGTTCAGCATCCTTTGCCGGGCTCTATGCTTGGCTCCAGGCTCGGAGTGTTAGTTGTGATGTGAAGGCGGGCCAGTGTGACTGGGGCACAGGAAAGAAGGGCCGATTCTCCCTCAAGTCCAGGAAGGCTTCACGGAGGAGGGGGCATTTGGATTGGCAGAAAGATAAAAGGCTTGGATCGTAACCCGAGTGTCACCTGTGCACCTCTCTGTCAAATCCTTAGGTAGCGGCCCCCAAAAGGACCAAAGGGAGAGGTTAGAACCTTTTGCCCCAGGCCAGGGAGCCCTCACAGTTAGGCCACTGAGGGCACAGATCCTGGGCCCACGGATTGGGAAGAGGGGGTGGAAACAGGAGGGGGAAGGGCAGCCAGGAGAAGCGGGGCTGGGGGTGGGGGGCGTGGCAGACATACACGAAGCAGCTGGACCCCTCTTCAGTCCCCACCGCCTCCCTCTGACCCAGGTGGAGTCCCTCGGCCCTTCACACATTTGAGTCCTTCCCAGAAAGGAACGCAGCCTGGCCGCCAGGAAACAAATGGTATTTTATTGTGTGTGGAGAGGACAGATCACAGCAGACAACACGCTCGCCTCGTTTCCACGGTAACACGATGCATGGGAGGGGCAGGGCTGGTTTGGCTTCCCACTCTCTTTATGACCTTTGACCTCTGTCTGTTTTCCAACAACAAGGCCACTGCACCCCCACTCTGGCAGTGACAGGTGGAGGGAGGGTGCAGGCCATCACTGCTCACCTGGCCACGGCACGGACCAGAGGTCCTCAAACTTTTTAAACAGGGGCCAGTTCACTGTCCCTCAGACATTCCACACGTGCGCACTGCGGGCCCGGGACAAGTCGGCTGCTAAGCAGGACAGGCAGCGGCGGCAAAAACACCCGGCGGGCCGGATAAATGTTTTCGGCGGGCCGCATGTGGCCATCGGGCCGTAGTTTGAGGACCCCTGGCATGGACAGATGGAGGCCCCTGACTCTCCCCGCTGCCTCCCGGGAAGCCGGCCCCAACAGAATGGATCGCCTGCCCCAGACCCAGCGCGAGGGTGGGGGTCCAAGAACAGAGGAGCTGGGCTATAAGTGAGTCTCAGAAGTGGGGAGGTGGCGGGGGCGGGGGTCCAGGGCCCAAGGGGTTATTGCTGAGAAGATATGCAAGGGCACATTCCCAGGGGAGCCGGGCCTGCCCCCTGGCCTCTGCATGGAGCGGGGCAGAGGGGAGGCGAGGCGGGGAGTCCCAGGAGAAGAGGCCGGGGAGGGTTCGCGGCCTGAAGCCAGCTGGCTCCCAGCTCCTGGCTGTGAGAGACCCTCAGAACAGGCCAGGTCAGGGGTGGGCTGTGGAAACAGGTTCTTGAAAAGGAGTGCGGAGAGGCCACGAGGATCACAAAGCTGGTGCACAGCTTCCCAAGTCCCGACGAGTGGAGACTCCCTCCCGGGCCCCACCCTCACCACCTCTATGTCAAGAGAGGGGACTGGTCTCAGGAGCAAGCAGAC
>NW_005353538.1:2065587-2067369 GCF_000412655.1 Myotis brandtii | reverse complement strand
GGGGCGCACGGGGAGCAGGAGGAGCTGATGGTGACATGGCTCAGCTCCGGCCCAGGAGGTGAGTCCAGGTTCAGGAAACAGCAACAGCCACAGACAAGCAGCCACGAAGACCACAGGCATCACACACACACACACACACAGACACGTCACGGGAGTGGACACGTCACGGCTGCGTGGGAAGGCGGGTTCAGTCGCGCACTAAGTGGAGGACTGTTCGCGGGGATGGGGGTGCGGGAGACGCGGGTCCTTGACTTCTCGGGAAAGAGCTGCTGCTGGAGTGGCTGGTTTTCTTAAGCATCGACATTCGCATCTAAAGGTCCAGGCGGCTGCCTCCAGGTTCTGCAGAGGGAGAGACGCTAAGTTAACACGAAGCCCTGCTCCTTTCAGAAACCTCCCCAGCGGGAGTGGCTCCGCAGCTGAGCACCGTGCTGGGCGCTGGAAGGCTGCCGGTGGGTTGCGGGTTCGGTCCCTGGTTGGGCACGTAGTCAGTGTTTCTCTCTCACACAGATGTCTCTCTGTCTCTCTCTCCCTTCCCCTCTCTAGGCATGTCCTCGGGTGAGGATTTTAAAAACAGCAGTTTATGAAGCAGCTCTGCTGCTGAGACAGTCTCCTTGGCTCAGTGGTTGAGCGTCGACCTAGGAACCAGGTTTGATTACTGGTCAGGGCACATGCCCGGGTTACAGGCTCAATCCTCTTGAGGCAGCCGGTCAATGATTCTCTCTCATCATTGATGTTTCTATCTCTCTCCTCCCTTCTTCTCTGAAATCAATAAAACAAAATATATTTAAAAAAAAAATAGAAATCTTTAACTGCTCATCTCCCTGCCTGTAGCAGCCCCTCTCCTCTGCCCCCTAAAATTCCCAGGGTGAGACCCATCCTAAGTGCCAGGTTCCGGGTGAAGCAGGAGGACACGCCTGAGACGGGGAGAGATGGAGGCCTGGAGGGGGGCCTCAGGGGAGGGTCCCCTGGAGGCTGGGGCCTGGCTGACACGGAAACTGTCAAACCCAGAGTCTCCATCCCAGGACACCCCGTTTCGCTCCCAGCGGCTGGCTCCAGGCCCCGCCCTCCAGCTTCCCCACGCCACACCCCGATGCTGACCGCCAGCTGCCGTGGAGTGGAGTGGACAGACGCCCGGCTACCGCTGGGACCCCTGCCTGCAAGGATGGGACATGGCCTCCTCCAGCTCAGCTTGGGAACCAGCTCCTGAGCCCCCCTCGGAGCTGAGACCCCCTGACCCCCCGGGGCTGCTGGGGGGACGTACAGCCCCAGGAAGGATGTACACTGAGAAGTACACCTGCCCTGCAACCCGAGACGCTGCGGCACCAGGCACTGCGCATCCAGAAACCTCATCTAACTCACGTTAGAACAAAAGCATGTGCCGGAGGAGGAGGAGGAGGAGGAGGAGGAGGAGCGGCGGAGGAAGAAAAGGCGAAGTGAGCTGATGGAGGACGGATACTGGCACTAAATCCAAGGCCTGGGTTCAGGCTCCGCGGTCACATAGCCCTCTGGCCTCCCTGACCTCAGTTGGTCACCTGAGTGGGGGGAGCTGCGCTGTCCCGTTCCTGTGGCTCCTGAGGGTGCGGGCGGCATGTGAAAACGGGAAGGCATTGAGCAGGTATTGCTGCCCTGCTCCCGACAACGGACAATGGAAAGGGCACTGCGGAGAGTGCCCTACCCGCTGAGCCCTGACGACACTGGAGTGCTGGGGGTGCAGGGGTGCAGGGGGTGCTGGGGGTGCAGAGGGTGCAGGGGGTGCTGGGGTGCAGGGGGTGCAGGCAGTGC
>NW_005353538.1:2059477-2065263 GCF_000412655.1 Myotis brandtii | reverse complement strand
GTGCTGGGGGTGGCATAGACTATTATTCTTCTGACTTTTTAAAAATAGATTTTTATGGACTTCAGAGAGGAAGGGAGTGGGAGAGAGACAGCAACATCAATGTTGAGAGAGAATCATGGATCGGCTGCCTCCTGCAGGCCCCACACTGGGGATCAAGCCCGCAACCTGGGCGTGTGCCCTGCCCGGGAATCGAACTGTGACCTCGCCGCCGCCGCCGGGTTACTCTCCTTACTCTTGTTCTGGGTTGGAAAGTTTCATAAGAAACTGCTCTTTATAAAAAATGGCCCGAGGAACTTCTGAGTCGTCTCTGAGCCGCTATCTTCCTGCCACCTGGTACCAGAAGCATTTCGCTAACGAGCCCCCTCCCAAGCCAGGCCCACGTGGCGGCTCGGACGGAGCCTGATTAACTGGACCCCTGGGCTGTGTCCGTCTGTCTCCCTTTCAGACACGAGCCTCCAGAGAGCACTGCTCACAGTGAAAACTGCCCGTGGCAACAGCCAGCCAACCCCTCCCCGCAAAGGACAGAGGGCCCGGCAGGTGGCGCCTTACCTCCGCGAGGGCCCCTCAGTTCTCCGCTTTCTGGGGCTCCGCTGCTGGGAAGGAAACAGACAGACCATCGACAGGGCCCCTCTCCTCAGCGGCCCTGCGGCAGCCGCACCACTGCCGACTCTGGGGGAGCCGACCCACAGGGCAGAGGTGCCTGGGGTGGGACTTCGGGTCACACAGGCCGGGGGCACAGGGCACATTCCTGAACGTTGGACGGGACGCCCGCCTCATGGACCGTGGGCACATGCCATGAGACGGGGGCTGTGACACGCGGTGCCATGCCTGACACTGAGCAGACACCCGCAAACAGCCATCGGAAGGGGCCTGTCGGGGGTCGGGCGGGAGGGACGGGCAGGCGGCCGGGACATACCATTCGCAGTGATGAGGTTCTCCACCTGGGCCTCCTCGTCGCCCGGGGCCCTGCAGGGGGACAAGCCAGTCTCCGTCAGGGGCCAGGGCGAGCCCTGCTCCTCTGGGGTCAGCCCTCCACCCGCACGGGGCTCAGGGGGAGGGAGAAGTTGGGGCTGAAGGGCAGAGCCAGGGGACGCACAGGCACCCTTCAGTGTCAGCCCCCGAGAACTGACTGGGAAGGGGTGACCCAGGGCCCCCCGGGGCTTGGGCTGGCCCTGCCGGCTTTGGGCTTCTGAGGCCCAGTGCTCCCCTGGTCATGGCGGTGGCCAGGGCTGTGGTGACGGGAGCCAGGCTTCTACTCAGCTCAGAGAGCCTCAGCGACCAGCTGGCCCGTGTCACAGAGCCTGAGGGGAGGAGAGGGCCTCACGGGAGGCCCGAGGCCTCTGCCCCTTCTCTCGGATCCGGCACCTTCCTGCCCACTCCCGCCCCACGCTCATCGGAATGGAGGAGCTAACCGTCGAGTCCGCCTGGCAACCCTCAACACTCTGCCCCACCTCCAGGCACACGGCCTGTTTCCCAGTTTCCGAGGTAAGAACCTAAAAACACTCAAGTGGGTGCCACACCGGGAGGCTCCTCCCCACCCCCCTTCCCCCCGCCACCCGAATGTCCACACCAGGGCGCCCTTACCTGGGCTTCTGGCTGAAGCTGCACTTGCACCTGCGACCTGAAAGGCAAAGAAACCACCCGAGGTCATCCTCCGACTTGCGTTCAAGGTCATGCTCCTGCTTGGCCACAGCTGCCCCGGAGCAGGTGCAGGCTGGGGTGCCGGGCACGGCCTAGGTGGGGGAGGGCTCTTCTGAGGCCCAGGATCAGCAACAGCTCGGAGGGCTACACCCCACCCCAGGGTCTGCTGGTGGTGCGAGTGCAGAGGGCTCCCTGCAGACCAGGCTTACCCGGGGCAAACAAACCCGGGGGACCATCCCTCAGGGTGCCCTCCAGACAGGACAGGCTGTGTCCTATGGCCTGAGACACCCCCACTCACACCCTTCTGGGCACAGCACCAGGGGCCACCTGCTCCTTCTCATCTGCGCTTATTTTCACTGAGCATGTACTTGTTCCTACTTCCCTGTTTTACTGAGCACCTATTATGTGCCAGCACGCAGTAGGTCCTAGAGATACAGGGAGAACAGACAGGCTCCCACGCTGCTCTCTCTCCCCACCGCTGAGCAGAGACCCTGCTCTTCCTGGGTGAACAGAGAAACTTACTCAGGATGAGGAGGATGCCGACCGAGAAGAAGACCACGGCAAACACCAATCCCCCGATCCGCAGGGTCTGGTAATCTGTGGAAGGAACAGGGAGGAATGGGAGAAGAGGAAGGGCCAGGAGCGCTGCCTGTCCCTCACCGGATGGGCTGTGCCTCCTCACGCGCCCACCCCCCCCCCGCCCCCAGGGAGGCCCTCACCACTCACCATAATGAAAAGGGTCCTGTTCCTTCTGCTCACCGGCTGCAAAAGTAAACCAGCCTGGTCAAGAGGAGACACCTGCCCCGGCCTCCCTCCCGCAAAGGGCTCTGGGAAGCAGGCAGGCTGCCCGCTGGCCGAGGGCAGGCACATGGGAGCCCCGGCGAGAAGTGCTCACAGTACAGCAGTTACGGTCCCTTATTCTCATGTCATCGCTCCTCCTTACCGATGAGGAAGCTGAGGCCCAGGGCAAACACGGGCCGGCACAGGCCAGAGGCTGGACTCCCGTGCCGGCCCAACACCTCCAGGGGCTGGTGATCTGAGGCTTAAAGGCAGAGCCTGCGGGAGCCTGGGAGGGGCAGGCTAGGGGAGGGCCGGGGATCGCCGCGCCTCCCAGGACTTCCTCTGCTGACTCGGGGGGCAGGGCGGACCAGACGTGCAGACTCTGAGAGTCCCAACCCTAGAGCCCAGGAGCCAGGACCTCCCGCCAGAACAGAACAGGCCACAGCGCCGGGTGCGGAGCTGGTCCCGTGCCTACTCACCGCTGGCCAGGACGGTGGGGGCCAGCAGGCCGCACAGCAGGATGAGCAGCACCTCCATGGCGTCTGGGAAGAGGGAGGAGAAGCAATGCCCTGGGCAGGAGACCCCTGCTCCGACCCCCAGCCCGACCCTCAGCCCGACCAGGCCAGCGAACCCCACTGTTCCAAGCGCTCCCCACATGGCGGGAGTGCAGACCGGGCAGAGGCCATGGACACGGCTCCCACGCGGTGCTCTCCCGCACTGACCCGTCACCGCCTGCACCCACTCGGTCAGCGGCCACCGGACTGACCCCTCTGAGGGAAGGACCGGAGCTCAGAGGTAAGCGACACCCAGGATGGCGAGAGCAGCAGCTGGGGTCCCGCAGCCCAGCCGCTCCCCGCCGCCTGCCTCTCGGGCCCCGAAGCCACGCGGCCTAGTGGCTTGCAGATGAGCCCTCCGGTTACCCCCTCAGCTCTGGCTCTTATGATGCCTGGGACTCCACCTGGGACTCCGGGCCTGGTCCCCACAGCCTGACGCACTGCTGGCCGTTCTGCCTCCCACGAGGTTAGATGCTGCCCGGACACTGTGCCAGCTCCGGTCCAGCCGGCGGTGGGCAGCCCTGAAACGCAGGCAGCTCCCCCAAGTCACCCTCACACGCCCCCCTCCGTGCCCACGGGCTCCGGGCACAGTCCTCCAGAGGCAGTTTCACTAAACGGAGGGGTGGAGGCGGGCTCTCTGGGCATCGATGCCCAGGCCCCCGCCCCGGAGACGCAGAGACCGGGCTCTGGGCACCACCTCAGGACGGCCCTGGATGTGTGCAGAGGACAGGCCGCCTGCCCCTCCCGGGACGGGTGTCAGTGGTCACACACACCTCACTCCTGGGCGTAAGGGGTGCGGTGAAAAGCCACAGAGGACAAGGGGGAACCCGAACCAGGGAAGCCAAGTTGTCTGCTCTTCCCCCGGGGGGTGCGACTGGCAGTGGCCGGACCTCCTGGACATCTGCCCGGTGGTCAGGACCAGGCTGTGCCCAGGGATCTCGCCCTCGTACTCCCCCTGGCCCACGCCAGCGCCCAGTGCCCTTCCCCTCTCGGCCACCAGAGGTCAGCCTCTGCACCCAGCACACAGGCACAGACTCCAAGGAGATACTTCAAAAGGCACTTTTGCTTCTAATGGTACCTCATTTAATAACTGTATTTCTTTTAAATTTTACATTATATTTTACATGCATTCAGAATATATAACACACACACTAAAGCACAGTAATAAGATAAACACCCACAGGTGAGTAACTTCAGAACTAGAACCTCACAAGTACTGCTGCACTTACTAGCTATTCCTCCCTCCTGCCCTCTCCGCCTGCCCCACTCCCAGAGGGAAACAGTACCCTGAACATATATATTTTTAATGGTTCCCTCGCTCCACTTCAGAAAAGGCTTTACAGTCACAAATCACAAGCCATAAAGCTCACCATTTGAAAGGGTATAGCTCAATGGCTTTTCGTATATTCACAGAATTGTACAAGCATATCATCAGTTTCAGAACATTTTCATCGCCCCCTGAAGAAACCTGTCCCCCTGTCAGCCACTCCCATTCTCCCTCCCCCGACAGCCACTCATCTACTCTGTCCCTATGGCCCTGCCTGCCCTGGACATTTCATATTTTAAAAAACCATAAACATGTGTCTTTTCACACCTGATTTCTTTCCTTAGCATGTTTCAAGGCTCATCCATGTTGTAGCATGTGTCAGCATGTCACTCCTTTACCCACGGTGGATGAGTACCCATCCTGCTCTTTTTAAAATAAACCTGAATAAGATACAGTTTAGTGGAGCTTTTTTGAGCTTTATAATTATGATCTATATCTTAGTGTGTGTGTTTTTTCAGTCTCCTAAATCTGGCCTTTTCTGATCAATATTTTTATTATAATTTTTTTTCAGAGAGGGAGAGGGAGAGATGGAAACTTCAATGATGAGAGAGAGTCATTGATTGGCTGCCTCCTGCACACCCCACACCAGGGATCAAGCCACAACCCGGGCATGTGCCCTGACAGGGAATCAACCATGACCTCCTGATTCACAGATTGATGCTCAAACACTGAGCCACACTGGCCTGGCTTTCTGTTCAATATTATGTTTCTAAAATTTGTCCATATTATTCCCTGTAAACACAGTCCATTCATTTTCAATGTTGTGTAATATTCCGTCCACTATGCCAGTAAATTACCTTCTCCCGTCAGCGAGCATCTTCCCTCCCCCCCCGCCCCCGTGTGTGTGCTCTTATAGATAATGCAGCTGTGAGCATTTCTGTGCACGTCGCCAGGGCGCACACACGTAAGAGTTCGTTCCAAAGGCACTGGCTTTCAAATCTCTGACATCACTGTCATAAGCAATGCTTTCTACACGGGAACCCAGTATAAATCATATTCCTCAGTACCAGAAACAGTATCACCAGATGATACGTAACTTTAAAATGAATGATGCCCTGACATTTCCTATTCTACCTTTTTATTTTAAACTAGAGGCCTGGTGCACAACATTCATGCACTTCGGGGGGGGTGTTCCCTCAGCCTGGCCTGCACCCTTTAGCAGTCTGGGAGCCTTCAGGGGATGTCCCACTGATGGCTTAGGCCCACTCCGAGGAGCGAGCCTAAGCTGTAGTCGGACATCCTTAGCGCTGCCGCAGAGGCAGGAGAGGCTCCTGCCACCACTGCTGTGCTTGCCAGCTGTCAGCCTGGCTTGTGGCTGAGCGGTGCTCCTCCAGTGGGAGTGCACTGACCACCAGGGAGCAGCTCCTGCATTAAGCATCTGCCCCCTGGTGGTCAGTGCATGTCATAGCAACTGGTTGTTCCGCTGTTTGGTTGATTTGCATATTACCCTTTTATTATATAAGACTAGAGGCCCGGTGCACAAA
>NW_005353538.1:2046117-2058013 GCF_000412655.1 Myotis brandtii | reverse complement strand
TGGCTGCCGGCCGCCATCTTGGTTGGCAGTTAATTTGCATATCTCCCTGATTAGCCAATGGGAAGGGTAGTGGAGGTACTGCTAATTACCATGTTTCTCCTTTATTAGATAGGATGGCCGGGTTCACGAATGGGTTGCCCTCAGCAGTTTGAAAAATGACGTTCTAGAGACAGGTCCAGAGTAAAGTTGTTGGGTGGCACACTATGCAAATCGACAACTTTCAAAAATAACTTCAAACTGTTTTCCTAAGTAATCATCTCCACTTGAATATCCCACCAGCTGCACGGCAGTTATTACTCTACATAACTGTCAATGCTTGATATGGTCAGACTGCTTAATTCCTACCAACCTAGAGGACTAAAATGTGGTATTGATTTTCTTTTAGACGTAGAACTGGGCTTCTTTCTGATCATTTGCCATTCCTGGTTCTTCTTCATGTCTTTTGCTTATCAAATGAGTTGATATATTGTTCATTTCTTATTTTGAGTACTAAATCATTGTCATTTAGTATCAAAACTATCTCTTCCCAATTAGAGGCTTGTCTTTTCACTTTCTAAAATTGTCTTTCACATGAACAGAATTTCGTAGTTCTAATGTAATTTAAAGCAAAGATGTTGGTGTCTTGTTTAAGATGTTCTTTGTCACCCTGAGTCAGAACTTTCTTCTCAAAATTGTAAAGCTTTGTCTTTTACATTTACTTCTTTATTCCACCCAGAACTGATGTCTGGGTGAGGTGGGGACCTAATGCCACCCTTTGTGGGCCCCTCTCCCCGTTTCCTCAGGACCCACAATGCACCTGTCAAGCACCTGGTGTCTGTGTAGATGTGGATTTCAGGGCTCCTTCTCGGGTCTCCTGGCCGAGCGTCCACACCTGCATAGCATCAGTGTCTGAGTCCCACAGCTTCGCAGGCTCTCCCCACGTGGTGGAGAAGCTTCGCTCTTCTTTCTGCTCTTTCTTCTCGTCCTCTTCCTTCAGGAATGTCTTCACTATTCTTGACCTTTTACTCTCTATATACATTTTAGAATCAGGGTGTCACATTCATCTAAAACTGTTGGGATTTTCATTGGAATTGCCACGAATCTATGTATAGAACTTGAGGAAGCTGACCTTTTACTGACCTTGAAACCCCTATCTGACCTTGAGTCTCCTATCAATAAATCTTTTCACTTGGTTAGGACCTTTTCAATGTCCTTTAATAAAGTTTTATTAATGCTTTCATTTAGCTCTTAGACATCTTCTATTTGTTCCTAGGCCCCTTATAATTTTTATTCCTATTTTAAATGTGATGTCTTCTGTATGTTTTCTAATTTTTGCTGGTATAGAGAAAAGCAATAGACTTACATATTAATCTTAAATCCAATAATCTTGTTAAACTCTCTCATGATTTCTATTAATTTACCTTTAGATTGCTTTGGGTATTCTCTGCACACATGATACAGTATTGTTTCTTCTTTACCAGTTCTTACACTGTTCCTTTCTATGTCTTATCTTATTCTTAGTGAAATGTAGACTAGACGTACTGATAATGCCTGCGCGTACACAGACACACAAATAGAAACACATATGGTCTTATTATTGATGTTATTTCACTGTGTGTTTTTATTTTTCCCAGCTTCACTGAGATATGACATGCAACGCTGTGTAAGTTTACTATGTACCACGTGATTGGATACACGCATATACGATAAGGTCAATGCCTCCATCACCTCACATAATTGCCTTATGTGCATGTGGTGAGAATAAATAAAATGTGATAGATATATATCAGCCATAAAAAGGAAATTATTGATTTTAAATAGTGTTCTAATGGTTGTTTTCATTTAAATATCCTTTTACAGAGAGGAAGGGAGAGGGAGAGATAGAAACATCAATGATTTGATTGGCTGCCTTTTGCACGCCCCACACTGGAGATGGAGCCCACAACCAGGGCATGTGCCCTTGACTGGAATCGAACCTGGGACCCTTCAGTCCGCAGGCCAATGGTCTACCCACTGAGCCAAACCAGCTAGGGCTTCTAATGTTTTAAAAGTCCCCCTCTACTCCTGGTTTTCCAAGATGTTTGTTTTATTTTCTCCTTTAATCTATCAATTAAGTAAATTATATGTATGTCATACAAATTACTTAGTGTTAAATCATCCTTTCATTTCTGGGGTACAACCAATGTACTGTCTTTTTAATCAGCTGGTGGGTTTGGTTTGCTGATGTTTTGTTCAGGATTTCTGCATCCATGTGCATAAGAATGGGCCGAGAGTTTCACTTTATTGGATTCGTTTAGCCTGGTTTGGGCATCACAGTAGCCTTGGCTTCACAGGACAAGTGCTCCCTTCCTTGCTATTCCCGGGAAGAGCCTGCAGAGATAATCTACAAGTACCTAACCAAGTGAGAAGATTTATTGGGATAGTCTGTTCTTCGAGTGTTTACTAGAACTAACCTGTAAAATCATCTAGGCTTAGTATTTTCTTTATTGATTTTAAATCGCCTATTCAATTAATTAATGGCTACAACACTTCAAATTTCTATTTCTTCTTGAATATATTCTATATAATCCTATATAATAAAACCCTAATATGCAAATTGACCAAATAGTGGAACAACTGGTCACTATGATGCCCCCCCGCCCCCAGAGGGAGGCGAATTGCAGCAGTGATCAGGGGTTGGGGCCAGCTGGCAAGCGCCCCGCCGGTTGCCTCCCACCAACCAGCAGTCGGACATCCCCCAAGGGTGCAGGCCAGGCTGAGGGACACCCCCACTCCCTGTGCACGAATTTCGTGCACCGGGCCTCTAATTGAGTTATAATTTTAATGGGAACTTGCCCTTTTCTGCTTTCAAATTTATTGCCATAAACTCGTTTCTAGTGTTTTCTTAGCATTTTAATTTCTGTTGGATCTGTGGTTATGCCCTTTTTCACATTCCTAATATTGTTTGTGTGTGATAACTTTTTTCCTGATCAATCTCATCAGAAGTTACCTATTTTATTAAGCTTTTCAAAGAACCCACTTGGTCTTGTTATTCCTCCACAAGGTGTTTTAAATTTTTCTTAATGCTCCCCTATACATTCTTGAATTTATTCCCTTGTTCTTTCTTTATATTTGCCTTATGTTGGATATATTAGTATTTAGCCTTCCTTATTTTCTTTTTTTAAATATATTTTATTGATTTTTTACAGAGAGGAAGGGAGAGAGATAGAGAGTTAGAAACACCGATGAGAGAGAAACATCGATCAGCTGCCTCCTGCACATCTCCTACTGGGGATGTGCCCGCAACCAAGGTACATGCCCTTGACCGGAATCGAACCTGGGACCCTTCAGTCCGCAGGCCGACGCTCTATCCACTGAGCCAAACCGGTTTTGGCTAGCCTTTCTTATTTTCTAATATAAGCACTTAAGACTATAACCTCTAAGTGTCATTTTCACTCCAACATAGAAGTTTTGAAATGTATTTTTTGATCATTGTTTAGTTCTTAATACTTTAACCTGGCATTGAAATCTCTTATTTGACGCCTGCATTAAGAAGTGTTTTTGAAATGTCCACATGCATAGTGATTTCTAATTCACTGTTTTTATTGACTTCTAGCTTAAGTGCATATGATCAGGACATGGTCTATAGCAGTGATGGCGAACCTATGACACATGTGTCAGAGGTGACACGCGAACTCATTTTTTTGGTTGATTTTTCTTTGTTAAATGGCATTTAAATATATAAAATAAATATCAAAAATATAAGTCTTTGTTTTACTATTGTTGCAAATATCAAAAAATTTCTATATGTGACACGGCGCCAGAGTTAAGTTAGGGTTTTTCAAAATGCTGACACGCCGAGCTCAAAAGGTTCGCCATCACTGGTCTATAGGGTACAGACCCTCAACATTTATTGAAAGTTTATGATTTAGATATTTTAAAAATCTGTTCCATGTATTAGAAGGTTGTGAATTCCCTCATTGTTGGAAAGAAGGTCCTATATGCCATTAAATTATAATTATTAACCATGCTAACTTTCTATGTATTTTCTCTCTTTTTGACCTATCAAAAATTGAGATAGGTGCTTTACATTTTATACTATGGGGAGGACTTATACATTTACCCCTCTGTTCCTTACAATATTCTAACAAAGTTTAAAATTGTTATATGGAGTGGGCAAAATTAGGTTTACAGCTGTTTGTATGGGAAAAGACATACAGGTGATGATCATTACAACAGCTTCATTAGCTCGGAGGAAGGTCACAGGCAACTGTAAACTCCCACCCCAGTCCTGTCCTGTGAATTGGTCTCTCAGGATTATATAGTGGTCCTCTCTACCTCAAATTCTATTTCACTTTCTACCTTTTTGTGCCTCATGCATTTTGTGTATCTTGTAAACAGCAAAGAGCTAGATTTTTTAAAATTTGAACCTAATAATCTCTAGTAACTGTCAAATTTACTCCATTTAACTTTATTGTGATGATATATTTGGTCTAATTTCTACCATCTGTTTTTCCATTACTTTCCTTGTGTATATTTCTTAAGGTTTTTTTAAAAATTTTATTAATTTTTCTCTTACTCACTTTCTCCCTCTACTGACTGAGAAATTATACAACCTATTTCTAGTCTTTCAGTTTTTGCCTTTGGAATGACCACATATATTTGCTCTGGATAAAATGTGTCCTCCAAAATTCACATGTTCAAACCTGATCCTCACTTGATGGTGTTAGGAGGTGGGGCCTTTGGGAGGTGAGCAGGTCATGAGGGTGGAGCCCTCGTGAATGGAATTAGTGCCCTTATAAAGGAGACTCCAGAGAGCTCTCCAGCCCCTTCCTCCAGGCCAGGGCTCCACAGGATACGCTGTCTATAAACCAGGAAACAGAACTCCATTGAGCACCGAATCTGCCGGGACCCTGATCTTGGGATTTTAGCCTCTATGACTGTAAGAAATAAATGTCTGTTGTTTATAAGCCACCAGTATATGGTGTTCTGCAGCCTGAACTAAGTCAGTATTCAATTTACCAAAGACATCTACGTTATAAGGTGTAATAAATATTAGGTATAACCCCTTCCTGAGATATAGGCTATTACTGTTACAGTGCAGTAGCCAACCTACAATTCCTCCTGGTATTTATTTATTTTTAAAATATATTTTTATTGATTTCAGAGGGGAAGGGAGAGGTAGAGAGATAGAAACATCAATGATGAGAGAGAATCACTGATTGGTTGCCTCCTGCACGCCCCACACTGGGGATCAAGCCCACAACCCAGACATGTGCCCTGACAAGGAATCGAACAGTGACCTCCTGGTTCATAGGTTGACGCTCAACCACTGAGCCCCGCCGGCTGGGCCCTCCTGGTATTTTCATGCCTGTGTAGTCCCTCCACAAGGGTTAGTCTGTATGACCAATAAAATATGGCAGAACTGACACGTCACTTTCAGTATTAGATCATAAAAGGTACCAGCTTCCCTCTCCCTCCCCCTCTACCTCTGATTGTTTGCTCTGGGGAAAGTTGCCAGCCATGACTTAAGGATGCTCGGGCAGCCTGGGGAGGGCCCACTGTGGCAGGAGCACTCAGTGAGCCGGGAAGCGGACGCTCCAGCTTTCACAGAAGTGCCCCCTGGCGGACAGCCTGCCCTCAGCAGTCGCCTGCTCCCTGATGCCGGACCCTCAGGACTGTAGGAGGTAACAAATGTCTGTGTTCCAAGCCATTGAGTCTGGGGTGATTTGTTACGCAGCAATAGATAACTAATACGACACAGCGATGAACTGGTGTGTTCACAGTCCTTTTTGAGTCTCAGTCAGCTTCAAGCCATGTTCTTTATTCCTGAAGAACATCTTTTGGGAATTTCTTTAATGAAGACCTATTAGTTATAAACTCAGTTTTTGTTTATCTGAAGATGTTTTCTTTCACCCTTGTGATGGGAAGCCTGTAAAGGAATCCCCAAGAATTCCAACTTGTTGAAGCCGGTGGCTGTGATCCCCTCCTCGATGGGAGCAGGAGCTGGGACTTGCTTCTCATAGCCTATGGCAAAGGTGACGGCTGTCACTCACGTCATGGTTGTTATGTCAGATTCAGTCTTGGCAGACAGAAGCTAGAGCATTCTCTCCCTTGCTGGCTTGGAAAAGTAAGGGCATGATGTGAGCACGTGGCAAGGGATTGTGGGAAGCCTCCAGCGGCTCAGAGCAGCCCCTGGCCACAGCCAGCAGGAGAATGGGGACCTCGTCCTCCTGCCACAGGACATGAACTCTGCCCACAACCCCAGGGAGTCGGAGGTGAGTCTTTCCCCAGAGGCTCCTGACTGGGTCACAACTCCAGCCAACATGCAGGCTGAGCTTGGCGAGGCCCTGAGCAAAGAACCAGGTGAGCTGTGCTGCACGCGCCGACAGAAGCAGGAGATAACAAAGGTGTGTGTGCTCAGCTGCTGGGCTTGTGGTCGCTTGTTCTGCACCAACAGGCAAGTAACACACATCTGAAAGGTAGCGTGGCCGTGTGCACAATTCTTGGTTGATAATTATTTTGACTCCGATGTTGAAGATGTCATATCCATTGTTGCTGCTTATTTTCATTCTGTCACAGATATTCTATCTTTTCTCTCTGCTGTCTTTTAATTTTTCTCTGTTGGTGTTTGAAGTTTCACTGGACCGGAGCCTAAATGTGGATTTGCTTCTATGTATTCTGTTGTTTCCTTTTCCTGTAGAATCACCCATTTCAACAATAATGAAAAATTCTCAGCCCTTCTCTCTTCAAATATTGCCTCTCCTCCACTCTCTCTATGTTCTTCTCGAGATTATGACCATGTTAGATATCTCATATGATTTTCCTTATCACTTCACAGCTTTCTCATGTTTTCTACTTCTTTGTTTTTCTGTGCTGCATTCCGGGTAAGAGTTTCAGATTTATTTTCCACGTACTAGTTCTGTTTAATCCATTCATTTAATTTCCCATTTCAGTGATGATATTATTTATTTTTAAATGTTCTATTTAGTTATTTTGCAAATTACCTGGTTATTTTTTTAGTCTTTGTTGCCAGCACATTTGTTTTACCCATTTTTTATTTCTTCCGTTTCCTACATAGTTATTTTATGTTCTGTATCAAATTCCAAAATCTTAATTTCTTGGGGCGGGGAGGGGAGTCCTTAAGGTGTTTGTTGTTTCTGTGCCTCTCAATCGCACGACGTGATTTTTCCCGTGTTTGGTAATCTTTGATTATGAACTCACAGTTGCTAGGTTTTACTCTGGGGGACATTAGCAGCCCTGACCTGGGAGGCTTCCCCGGAGAGGGTCTGTTCTGCTTTGCATGCAGGCCGAAGGCGGCGCACACCAACCGGAGATCACTCAGCCCCACTCAGGGTCCCGGCTTAAGGCAGGCATCTCCGGTTTGGCTTCCTAAACTCGTTGGGTCCGAGGCGTGTTAGTCTCCGGGAAGCAATGATGTCAACTAGCACTCATTCCATGAGCAACTCTGGCTTCAGCCAGTGCTAGTTTATCTCATGGGATTTTGGCTTTTAGTTTTTAGGCAGCTGTTGGTGTGGGGAGAGGCTGATGCCTGGTGGCTGGATGACCTCCTTCCTTCTAATGAGCCGAGCTCTGTAATAACAAAGTGAGTTTATCTGCGATCAGTTCTCTTATCGTGGGATGTTTCATCCCAAATACATTCTGCAAAGTATGAAAATGAGTTTGAAGCAGCTCCGAGCTGTAAGACCTTTATGTTTTGGGGACTGGGGGCTGGGTTTACTGCTGTTTCTCAGACCAAGTCTCATCTCCAAGTCACATCTTCAAGTTACAGCTGCTCCTCGCTCAGCCGTGAGGAGACGGGACGCAGGCCCTGGAAGGAGGAGGGACTGGACACTGCCAGCCTTCAGTCCTACAGGCTCTGCTCTGCGTGCTGAGGGGACAGGGAAGGACAGTGAGCCAGGCTTCCCACCGTGCCTCCTCCACAGCCCCCGCCAGGACAGGGGCGTGAGGCAAGTGGGACCCCCCGGGAGTAGACAAGACACACGTCAAGGTCCCGGGCCTTCCCTGCCATGACCCCCTCCCCCCCAATCACCTCCACAGACGCTCAGGTTAAGGTGAACCCCACCACACAGGCTGCGCTCCGGGAAGGCGCACCCTGTTCCGGTTCTGCCAGGGGCCAAAGGCCGACCCCTGACGCCTGAGCTTCCTTCCCAGGAGAGGCAGGTGGTGCCAGGGCTCGGCTATGTCAGCAAATGAAGCTTCCCGTAGAGACAGCGCAGGGAGAGCCCATGGGGCCAGGATCCAGTAAGGACAGGAGCAGGGAGCACAACGCAGAACCTGGTCGGGTCCACGCAGCGTGGCGTTTCAGCCGGACCGCGGCCTCGAGAGGAGGGTGGCATGTGATGAAAGGGATGAGAAGAGAAAAGGAAGGGCTTCCTGGCAGCAAAAACAGCACCAGCGCAGGCAGGAGTGCAGGCAGGGGAGCAGGCAGGAGCACAGGCAGGAGCACAGGCAGGAGCACAGGCAGGAGTGCAGGCAGGAGCGCAGGCAGGGGAGCAGGCAGGGGCGCAGGCAGGAGCGCAGGCAGGGAAAATGGGAAGCAGGGTCACAGAGTTCAGCTCAAGTTCGGTTCAAGTTACACCTCAAGGCACCTCCTCCCGCAGGGCCTGCCTGCAGGGATGCCCCCCTCGGAGGGAAGCCCAGCGGGAGAAAGGGCCGCGTCCACCGGTGATGCCTGCGTAACCCAGGAGGCGCGGGACAGCAAGCGGCCACGTCTCTGCCGTTTCCAGAGCAGGAGGCCTCCCCAGACAGTGACCCACCCGCTGAGCCAACGCGGGGCGAGGGGGGGCAGAATTCTGATCAAACAGTTGGATCACGGAGGATGTGAAGGCCACACTCAGGAACAAAGACCTGCCTTTGTATTCTAGAGAGAACGTTCCTGGTCGAGTCCCAGTCTGCTGAAAGAAACACTGCCACTGATATTCGGGAGGCAACTCCCTGCTCCTCCCATAAACCGGCAGTTGGACATTCTCTGAGGGGTCCCAGATTACGAGAGGTTGCAGGCTGGGCTGAGGGACCCCACCCCGCACGAATTTTGTGCACCAGGCCTCTAGTCTCATAATAACAACACCTCCTCAAGGTAGTGCTGTGGGAATGAAATGAGGCCATGCTGAGCTGAGAGCGGTGCCTGCCCCATAGCTAACACTCACAAGGCATTTGCTGTTCTCTTCCTTCCTCAGGCCTGACTAGCTGTCTCTTGCTCGCAAGGGGAAAGGAAGGTGGAGGGGCCTCCCCACCCACAAGTGAGCTCCTGAAGGCAGGGATCTCTGTCATTTTGTTCATGGCAAATACTGGAAGCTCGATAACTGTTTGTTGAATGAATGCATGACCCCTGCTTTGAGGCAGAGGAAGAAATTCAGGACAGGAGGCCCCTCACAGCTCGCTCAGACTCCTTCCCAACCCCAGCCATCTAGTCTGTTCATTCTTCTCATTTTTCCCAACTGTGTCCAAAAAACACCCAGACATGATCCTCAATGACCCCCCTTTATATTCTCACTCGTGCAAAGCTCGGGAATGGACGGTTGCTGTGGTCTAACCAGGAATGGCAGCTCTCTGAGGGGTAGGAGCAAATCCCGCCCCTGCGAGGGAGGGGCAGGGTCCGGATGTGTGCAAGGGCCCAGCTTCTCTTCTTTTTTAAATATATTTTATTGATTTCAGAGAGGAAGGGAGAGGGAGAGAAACATCAATGACGAAAGAGAATCTGATCAGCTGCCTCCTGCACGCCCTCTATACTGGGGATCCAGCCCTCAACCTGGGCCCTCAACCTGTGCCCTGACCAGGAATCGAACCCTCACCTCCTCGTTCATAGGTCAATGCTCAACCACTGAGCCACACCGGCCGGTACTGACTTCTCTTCTTGAATTTACCTCACAGTTGTAGGCTTGTGCGTCACTGACATCACTGTCCTTTTAGAGGAGGGGTCCTCAAACTTTTTAAACAGGGGGCCAGTTCACTGTCCCTCAGACCGTTGGAGGGCCGGACTATAGTTTAAAAAAAAACTATGAACAAATTCCTATGCACACTGCACATATCTTATTTTGAAGTAAAAAAACAAAACGGGAACAAATACAATATTTGTATTTGCATGTGGCCCGCGGGCCGTAGTTTGAGGACCCCTGCTCTAGCGCATGCAGACGGTCCTCCGTCTGGGAAATGGCCCAGCTGCACGTGCTGCCTCTAGAGCACCTCAGATAGATTGTCCTTCCCACCTCTCTCCTCCGCCCGCCCCACGTGCTGCCGACTGCTGGCCCCTGGGAGACTGCCATCCGCTGGCCACAGCGCCTCAGCGCTCACCGTCCCGCCCCGCCTCTGTGCAGGCCTCCTGTCTGTACAGGGAAAGCAGACAAGAGGGCAGGCCTCCTGCCTGTACAGGGAAAGCAGACAAGAGGGCAGGCCTCCTGCCTGTACAGGGAAAGCAGACAAGAGGGTCCGGCGAGCCTCCGCCCACCCCGCCCCGCCCCTTCACACACTGCTGGGGAGAGGCAGCTTGGAAAGAGGAGCCGCTAGCTGATGTCACAGCAACATACTGTGTCATTTCCGATTCCGCGCAGCAGTGAGGTAGAGCGGATACCCATTCCATTGTGCACACAACTCGGGGCCGCCTCCCTTTAAAACAGGAGGATCCAAATCCCAGGGGAACGTCATCTACTCGCCCTCACCCTCCGTCCGCAGCCCCGAGCCCCCTCCTGGTTCCTGGTTTCCACCTGCTCGCTCTCCTTCACCCGCAGCCCAGGGGACACACCGAGGGCTCACCGAGGCCTGGATTCCAGCAGGATCCCCAAAGAAAGATGAGGTGCCCCACTCCAGACAGGGCATGCCAGAAGGGACCCACTTATGGGGTCTAGAATACCTGCGCCCCATTGTTTAGGCTGACTGCTTACTCTAGGTGTTACCGTAGGCCAGGGGACATGACTTAGCTTATGAGGATGCATCCAAGTCTTTCCATAAGAAGCGGCGAAAAGAAACCCCATTGCATATAAATCGGATACAACCGAGATGTATATCTCGGCTAAGCAGGTGGAGTTAGTCTGCGAGCCAGTTAGCATGACTCAGGAGACCGGGCCCCAGCAGAGAAATGCCAGGTCATGCCGGGGTCAGGGGCAGAGCCAGGCCTTGAACCCGTGCGTCCAGCTCCCGCTGGCTGCCCTACTGCGTGGGGGCTGGGAGGTGGGCAGGCCAGAGCTGGAGGAGGGCGTGGCCGTGAGGAGCCCCGGGGAAGGCTGAGTCGGACCTGAGCACCGGGCAGCCTGGCAAGGCACCTACAGACAGGAAGGTGACCAGGGCAACGAGGGGGGAGAAGGGAAGCCCCTGACAGGTTGGCGGCTCCACTGGCACCTTTGCTGGAAGATGTCGGGGGGGGGGGGCAGGGATGGAATGACGCCTGAAAGGGCCTTCAGGGGGCATGGCGCCCACCTCCTCACTCTCTAGGGGGGCGAGGGATGATCAGAAAGTCCTTTCCGATGACCCGGCTGCCTGTGTGCCGAGCGTGGCGCCGGCGACTGTGACGGTCTCAGCAGGAGAAAGGCCGGAAGCAGAAGGCCCAGGACTGAACTCGACTGCGGACACACTGGTCGCTTCACTGGCCCGGGCGGGTCGTCAAGTCCCTGAGACACAGAGTCTTACTGTCGGGAGGAAACGCGGGGGAGGCAGCCTGGCCGCACCCTGTGAGCAGGATCCCTGTGCAGAGGGGAGCGGCCCAGCGCCTGAGGACCCGAGCTCAGGCCCGGTGCAGGCGGGGCTGCAGTTGGCGTAGGACACTCACACCCGCGATGAAGGGGCCCCGAGGGGACGGCACAGTCCAGCACGGGATGCCCAGCCCATGAGAACTTGGGCATCACAGAGCCTGCGTGCCGGGGGCTGGATGCTCTCGGTCTACACTGGCCTCACCCCCCTGTCCTCCTGGCCCCCCCGCCCCCTG
>NW_005353538.1:2043018-2044676 GCF_000412655.1 Myotis brandtii | reverse complement strand
GGTTTCTGTGGAATGAAGGGTGGATTCTTCTTCATCTCTGGCCCCTGCTGGGAGGCCGCCTCGGACCCCCTTTCCTCACGGAGCCCCAAGACCCGGCGGCACCTCCCTGACTGTCAACGTCTCCATGTGACCAGCCCCAGGTCAGTGTGCCCTGACCCAGGACCACCCGCACGGGGAGGGCGCTCTGAGCCAGTGGCCAGGGACCGTCCACCTCCTGCAGAGGGAGCCAGGGCCGGAGCTCCTGGCAGCTCCACGGAGCCCAGTCCCACTCACACGCGCCTCCTGGGGCCTTGACCTGAGTGTGAAAGGGGGTGCAGGCGAGATGGGGAGTCTTCCCAGGGGTACGGAGCACTGAGCATGGCCATGGGATTAGCAAGTGTGGAGGTGGGAGTGTGGGGTGTGGGAGTAGCGAGTGTGGAGGTGGGAGTGTGGGGTGTGGGAATAAGTGAGGTGCGGGGGTGGGAGTGTGGGGTGTGGGAGTAGCGAGGTGCAGAGGTGGGAGTGTGGGGTGTGGGAATAAGTGAGGTGCGGGGGTGGGAGTGTGGGGTGTGGGAGTAGCGAGTGTGGAGGTGGGAGTGTGGGGTGTGGGATTGGTGAGTGTGTAGATGGGAGGGTGGGGTGTGGGATTGGTGAGTGTGTAGATGGGAGGGTGGGGTGTGGGATTGGTGAGTGTGTAGATGGGAGGGTGGGGTGTGGGATTGGTGAGTGTGTAGATGGGAGGGTGGGGTGTGGGATTGGTGAGTGTGTAGATGGGAGGGTGGGGTGTGGGATTGGTGAGTGTGTAGATGGGAGGGTGGGGTGTGGGATTGGTGAGTGTGTAGATGGGAGGGTGGGGTGTGGGATTGGTGAGTGTGTAGATGGGAGGGTGGGGTGTGGGATTGGTGAGTGTGTAGATGGGAGGGTGGGGTGTGGGATTGGTGAGTGTGTAGATGGGAGGGTGGGGTGTGGGATTGGTGAGTGTGTAGATGGGAGGGTGGGGTGTGGGATTGGTGAGTGTGTAGGTGGGAGTGTGGGGTTTAGGTGGGAGTGTGGGGTGTGGGGGGGGAGAGAGGCCTGCCTGAGGCACAGGAGTCCTGCAGGGACTCCAGGGAAGGAGCTGTTGGGACTGGAGATGCTGAGGTGGAGAGTCTACCTTGAGACCCAGGTGCAGCCTGGACTGCAGAGATGAAGGAATAACCATCCCCATGACTCACGGTGCAGGCCCGGCACTGTTCTTAGTGCTCTCAATATCCACTCTCATCTAGTCCAAATAGCCGACGAAGGACGTGCTACCATCAAACCCATTTTACAGGGAAATTAACTGAGGCAGACAGAGGTCACCAGCTGAGTAAAAGATGGATTCCAAACTTCAACCAGCTCGCCCTGCCTCCCTGTGGGTAGAGGAAGGGCAGTGTTCCTGCTGGGAGCTCCTCACTCCACCCCTGGGCCCCTCGTCCCTGGGGAGGGCTCCCCAGAGGGCTCCCCTCCTGGCAGTGGCCACCTTGCTCCTATCCAGCCCGGAGGCTGAGCTGCTGGCTCAGACACCTGAGGAAGTCACAGCAGTTCTGCAAAGAGGCCCATGAAGGGGCTCCTCTCCTGCCTCTGGGGAGCCCTCGCCCAGGCAGCTCCCCGCCCCTCCAGCTCCAAAGGGACTCAGGAGAGGAGGCAGCAGGGACACT
>NW_005353538.1:2028953-2042907 GCF_000412655.1 Myotis brandtii | reverse complement strand
CCCAGGACTGATATTCCCTCAGAAGGGGTTTGTTTTAGCCAATTACAGAATTGTGCAGCTGGATAGGCCGGGGTGGGAGCAGGCGGCAGGGGCATGGGTGGGGGCAGTGGGGTGGTGGGGGATTAGCCAATCCATTCCCCTGTCTACCTTCCTACTATAAAGGTCAAATGAGCTAACATAAGGGACAGTTTTTGCAAACAGTAAAGCACTGTGATAACAACACCTACCACTTGTTAGGCCTTCATGTCAAGTACATTTGATCCTTACATCGGTTCTAAGAAGTGGCTATGACTATGATTATTCCCATTATACAGCCGGAGAAACTGAGGCCAGGAAGGTTGAGTAACTTGCCTTAAGTCCCAAAGCCAGAAAGTGGCAGCGCCCAGATTAGAACCCACGCAATCCAGCTCCAGCGCCGGTCCCCTGAGCCAAGCTGCATCTCCCTGCGCTACTGACACAGAAAGACGGAATGCTAGCTCGCTGCAGGCGCTTGGGATCAGAGGAAGCGCCTCTGTGCCGGGCAGTTGTGGCTGCTCTGCCCTCACTCACCCCTCCCAGGGCGTCTTCTCTGGAGGGGACATGGCTCTGGCCACTCCAGCCCTGCAGGTCTCCTGGAGGCTGCCAACGCAGCCCCTCCCTTGCAGCTGAAAGGACCCTGTGAGATTCAGTGTCCCTGGGCTGTCCCACGTGACCTGGTGAGAAAGGGTGCAAGCAGCGGCTGTGACCTGTGGGTGGGGAGTCCGCCAGCAGCCGACAGGGGACGCACCGGACGGAGAGCGGAGCGGGGAGAAGGGACAGGAGGAGTCCCAGCTGCACGTGCCCCTGGCCCGTCTGCTCCCAGACCAGCTCTGTGTGCCCACCCCCAGCGGCCTCTGTGCCTGAGACCCTGCCTCAGCAAAGCCGCATGGGGGTTGGGCCCATCATTTGCAATAAAAATAGATACCGATACCGCTGGCCAGCCACTGCTCTTCAAGCATCAACTGTTCATATGACGACTCTTCCCGCCCACCCTTCGCTCAGCTCCCTGGTCCATTTTCTACCTTCTTTTGTGAATGGGAAGGAGAAGCGGAGCTGGAGCAGGGAAAGGCCCAGTCCCTGCTCTTCCTTACCGCCCTTCCTCCTCCTGCTCTCTAACCGGGAGGCATGGTCTCCAGTCAGAGACTTGGATGGGGCAGGAGGGGCGGGCCCACAGCCACGCCAGCGGAGGCCTGACAGCCGTGAAGGCTGGCGCCCAGCCCCTGCCTTCTGCCGCCTCCACAAAAGCAGCCTGCGTCACCGGGCCCAGGTAGCACTGAGTCAGCCGGGAACGTGACACACCCTCCCGCCACCCCTCCCCCCAGTGGGCCCCCACCAGACACAGCAGCAAGACCAGCAGAGCACAGGGAACAGCAGGAGGGAAGACGTCCAGAGGAAGAGGAAGTGAACGGGAGATGCCCAGAGAAGTGGGAGAGGCAGCGAAGGGGCGAGGCCAAGGCTGCCAGGCAGGCAGAGGCTGTGGGAGGGCGGAGGGCGCCGCTCCTGGCAGAGACTGAGAAAAGGAGGGGCCGGCGGCAAAGCAAGGGGAGGCGGAGACTGCTGAGAGGACAGATGTTCTTTGCAGAAAACATCAAGCAGCCTCCATGCGATCGATCATCCTCCCCGCGAGACCCCAGCTGGGCCTACACTCCCGGCTGTCACGGTCGCCCCCCCACATCCCAGCGTCACATGTGGGTGTAATGTCTCCCCCCAGCTCCCTGGCTGCAGGGGGCTGCCCCGTGGGACACACAAGCTCCCTGCGGTCCAGTCCGGTCCGGTCCGGGCAGCCTGCTGAACACGGCCAGAAGCCCAAGACCTAGCCCTGGAGGGCCCAGCCCCCGCCCTCTGGCCAGCATGCCGTCTTCCTCTAACCCAGTGGTTCTCAACCTTCCTAATGCCGCGACCCTTTAATACAGTTCCTCATGTTGTGGTGACCCCCAACCAAAATTATTTTTTCGTTGCTACTTCATAACTGTAATTTTGCTACTGTTATGAATCATAATGTAAATATCTGATATGCAGGATGTATTTTCATTGTTACAAATTGAACATAATTAAAGCATAGTGATTAATCACAAAAACAATATGTAATTATATATGTGTTTTCCGATGGTCTTAGGCGACCCCTGTGAAAGGGTCGTTCAACCCCCAAAGGGGTCGCGACCCACAGGTTGAGAACCGCTGCTCTAACCCAAAGCCCTTCCAGAAGCCACAGCCTCCCCCAGGGGCCCTCGGCGTGTCCCTCCAGGAGGGCTGGCCCCAGAGAAGCTCAGGCAGGGTCACGTGGACTCAGGGAAAACTCAGGGGGGAAGGAGGGGTGCCGAGGCCGCCCGGGCCCTCCCGCCTCTGGGTTTAGAAAAGGTCAGAGCAAGATACGTCAGGACAGACTGTCCTTCAGCCCCAGACCCTTGCGAGGACCTGGGCTGTCCTAAAAGAAAGGGGGGCAGCTGAGCTGTGTATGCTGCACACCCTACCTGCTCCCCTTCCCTGGAGGAGACGATGGCGGTGGGATGCAGATGCCTCCCCAACATCTGGAAGACACCTTACTGACCAGACAACGCCAGCACGAAGCATCACAAGCCCAGGCAACGACGGGCATAGCTGCCACTTCACAGGTTAGGAAGGTGAGCTCGTGCTGGTACCCGCCCAGGGTCCCGCAGCTAACGACGCCTTGGCCGGCGCCCGCTCCTGACTCTGTGGATACCAAGTGCTACTCTCCCTCCACGCTGCCTTGCTGCCCCGGCAGGTGTGGCGATGTGTGGGAGCCGAGGAAACGGGACATGCTCCCGACTCCAGGCCCGGCTGCCCCACTGGGCCAGGGGAGGGAGCCAGGGAGGAAGACCCCAAAGAAAGTGAGAGCGTGTCACTGCACGTCAGCACGCACTCGGTCCTTTTCCCTTTCCCAATGTCCTGCCCAGCTCTGCTCTGTCACTGTGACTGGTGTTGGGGTCATTCCGGGACCCTGGAGCCTCAGGAGGGAGGAGGTGGGAGGAGACGGGCCACTGTCCAGAGCTCTGCCCCTCACTCCCGCGGAGCCTCAGAAGCAGCAGGCACTCGACTCCCTCCTCAGCCTCCTCACACCTCCCAGCAGCTGCCCGCATCCCGCTGCTCTCTGCCAGCAGAGCCATCTATGCCAGGAGTGGGCAGGGTCCCAGGCGGCTGTCGGCCATCCTGTCCTTCAGAGCTCGGCCGACAGGGGGCGCCCATAGAACAACTAGCCGGGCACCTGCCAGCCTTGGAATGGGCCCGGCAAGAAGGAGCCCCCCCTTTCTCTGGTCTGGCTGGGAGTTGGATTGGGGGGTGGAGGGGAAATAGAGACCACCCCTCCTCAAGGCTACATCCACACCCACATCCCCGAGGAGCGAGGTTTAAATTCCACCACATGCTTCTGTAAAAGGCAAATGCTTCCGATCCTAACAGCCATGCCTATTGGGGCCCCGAGTTACTTTAACCCGACTGCTTTCCAAACAGCTGAGATCGGCCCACATTTAGGGGGAGAAACTGGTGGAGAAAAGGAGGGGAATTTGGGAACAAGGTGTAATTTGGGGAAACATGGCACCATTACTGCCCTAGTAACCAAGTTAACACACGTGTGAATGGCCTGCTGCTCCCAGAGCTGGCTCCTCACCAAGGCGCTCTAGCACAGCCCCTGCCTCTGGGGCGGGGGGGGGGGCGTGGGGGGAGGGTCACAGACAGAAGCTGCCCCAGGCGGAGAGGCCACGCCCATCACCACGCCCAGGACTGAGACCCCAGACCTGTCCACCCGCAGTGGCGGCTCCGCCAGCAGCACTCGGAGGGGAGCCCGGGGCCCACTCCAACCAGGCACACAGCGGCTGAGGGGCATCGTACAATGGCCTGCCTGCCTCCCCACTGTCATCGTGGCCAGAAAAGGGGTGGGTCTCAGACACTGTCCCGGACAGGAGCCCAGGGAGGCCTGAGGACAGGATGCACGTGGGCGCTGGGTGGGGCTGGAAAGGGAAGTGGGTAAAAACTGAGGACATAGGCATAAACTTTGGACGTTAGTTAATAAGTGTCACTATTGGGTCATCATTTGTGTGAAAAATAATGTGAACAGAGCCACTTAGAACCAGTCTGCACGGGAGAAACCAAGATGGCGGCATAGGTAAACACCGGAAATTGCTGCCTCCGACAACAACTTCAACTTCAAAAATACAACTAAAAGACAGAACGGTCATCCCCAGCCCCCCCGGCTGGGGGGGGGGGGGGGGGGCGTGGGGTGAGTGTCACAGACAGAAGCTGCCCCAGGCGGAGAGGCCACGCCCATCACCACGCCCAGGACTGAGACCCCAGACCTGTCCACCCGCAGTGGCGGCTCCGCCAGCAGCACTCGGAGGGGAGCCCGGGGCCCACTCCAACCAGGCACACAGCGGCTGAGGGGCATCGTACAATGGCCTGCCTGCCTCCCCACTGTCATCGTGGCCAGAAAAGGGGTGGGTCTCAGACACTGTCCCGGACAGGAGCCCAGGGAGGCCTGAGAACAGGATGCACGTGGGCGCTAGGTGGGGCTGGAAAGGGAAGTGGGTAAAAACTGAGGACACAGGCATAAACTTTGGATGTTAGTTAATAAGTGTCACTATTGGGTCATCATTTGCGTGAAAATTAATGTGAACAGAGCCACTTAGAACCAGTCTGCACGCCTTACTCCTCAAACCTGTGGGATGTGTAGACTGGGTGGAGCGGCCCTGCCCACCAGACACTGCCCACCAGGCCCTGCCCACCAGACACTGCCCACCAGGCCCTGCCCACCAGACACTGCCCACCAGGCCCTGCCCACCAGACACTGCCCACCAGGCCCTGCCCACCAGACACTGCCCACCAGGCCCTGCCCACCAGACACTGCCCACCAGGCCCTGCCCACCAGACACTGCCCACCAGGCCCTGCCCACCAGACACTGCCCACCAGGCCCTGCCCACCAGACACTGCCCACCAGGCCCTGCCCACCAGACACTGCCCACCAGGCCCTGCCCACCAGACACTGCCCACCAGGCCCTGCCCACCAGACACTGCCCACCAGGCCCTGCCCACCAGACACTGCCCACCAGGCCCTGCCCACCAGACACTGCCCACCAGGCCCTGCCCACCAGACACTGCCCACCAGGCCCTGCCCACCAGACACTGCCCACCAGGCCCTGCCCACCAGACACTGCCCACCAGGCCCTGCCCACCAGACACTGCCCACCAGGCCCTGCCCACCAGACACTGCCCACCAGGCCCTGCCCACCAGACACTGCCCACCAGGCCCTGCCCACCAGACACTGCCCACCAGGCCCTGCCCACCAGACACTGCCCACCAGGCCCTGCCCACCAGACACTGCCCACCAGGCCCTGCCCACCAGACACTGCCCACCAGGCCCTGCCCACCAGACACTGCCCACCAGGCCCTGCCCACCAGACACTGCCCACCAGGCCCTGCCCACCAGACACTGCCCACCAGGCCCTGCCCACCAGACACTGCCCACCAGGCCCTGCCCACCAGACACTGCCCACCAGGCCCTGCCCACCAGACACTGCCCACCAGGCCCTGCCCACCAGACACTGCCCACCAGGCCCTGCCCACCAGACACTGCCCACCAGGCCCTGCCCACCAGACACTGCCCACCAGGCCCTGCCCACCAGACACTGCCCACCAGGCCCTGCCCACCAGACACTGCCCACCAGGCCCTGCCCACCAGACACTGCCCACCAGGCCCTGCCCACCAGACACTGCCCACCAGGCCCTGCCCACCAGACACTGCCCACCAGGCCCTGCCCACCAGACACTGCCCACCAGGCCCTGCCCACCAGACACTGCCCACCAGGCCCTGCCCACCAGATACTACCCACCCGGCTGGAAATGAAGGACATCCTTTAGGATGAGCAGCAGCACTGGCGTATCTGCACCTGGGAAAGCCCTCCTCCTACCCATGCAGTCTCCCGCGCTTTCCTACAGAAGCCTGGCTCCGCCCTCCCTGGAGCCTGGGCTCCGCCTGGGCTCTGCTGAACCAGCCTTGGAGCAGCTATTCCTTCGATCTCAGGAAGCGCTGTCCGCTCTCCCTCTGGCCTCTTATCTTTAGGTCAGTGTTTGTAACAAATGTGCCCCACTGTGAGCGATATTAACAACGGGGGATGCTGTGGGTGTGCTGGGGCTGACTGGAACTCTGTACTATCTGCTCAAGTTTTTCTTATAAATTAAAATTGTTTTTAAAAGGGCTATTAAAAGTAATTAACACCTAAATTACTTAACACAAAAATAGCTCCCTAACCTCCTCCCATCACCGTCCTGGCAGCCAAGCGCAGGGCCAGAGCCAGCAAAGGCCTGGAAAGCTGCCTTTTAAACAAGCGCGTGGGGCCACAGAGGCCAGAAGGATCGCTGCCCTCGGAGACAACGCGCCAGCTCCCTCGATGTGCATTTGAGATGCCCATCACATAAACAATAAACCAATTATCCTGTTTATTTTATTTTTGTTAATCCTCACCCAAGGATATGTTTCCATTGATTTTTAGGGAGAGTGGAAGAGAGAGGGAGAGACAGAGAGAAACATTGATGTGAGAGAAACACACCAATTGGTTGCCTCCTGCATGTGCCCTGACCAGGGCCTGGGCCAGGGAGGAGCCTGCAACCAAGGTACGTGCCCTTGACTGGACTCAAACCTGGGACGCTCTATCCACTGAGCCAAACCGGCTAGGGCCAATTATTCTGTGTAATAACCTAACTTAAAGTGCTGGCCCCTCATAGATTCTAACCCGGACACTGAGGAGAACAGAGGTGGTGATCTAGTGGTGAAAGGACTCACAGTGGCCGGACACCCTACTGGACCCCCACACCGCCCAGGCTGCTGGACAGACAGGAGCAGGGCAGGCTGCCTCCGCCCCATCCTCACTGCCGCTGACACCTCCCAGGGGGTCCCTTCCCACTGGGTCCCCCCACACCGCGAGGTCTGCCCCCCCACAAGGGGGACACCCTGAGCCCACAGATCCCCATGACTCAGAGCTGTCTCTCTGGAGCCCAGAACCCACCCAGCCTGGCTACCCGGGCGGGGGGAGACAAGGGGGACAAATCCCGGTATGTATTATATTGCCTTGAAGATGGAGTGATTTCTCAGGAAGAGAAACAGGAAGGAAGTCACCAGGAGAAACAGGAAGACCCCTTCCTTAGAAAGGGAAACGGCATTCACAAATCACAGATGCAGGCTTGGTTTCTGAGTCCCCTAGCCAGAGGGGGTGCAGCGCCTCACCCCCCGCCCCCATCCCCGCCACCGTCCCTGCCGATTCTCAGCCATTCTCCCAGGGGCCTCTCACAAGGGCCCTCAGACAGGAGCTGAGCGCAGTCCCATGCGGCCACCGTCAGCCAGGCGGAGAGCGCAAGGTGCCAGGATGGGTGAGGCAGTGGGACCCCGGCCGCTCTGGCCAGCGTGAGGCCAGGCCCCTGTCCTGGCGGTGCTCGGGCCACCTCTAGGGGTTCTGGCTGGCAGGCAGCATCGCAAGGAAGCCCCAGCCAGGGCCCCCACAGCTGCTGGGCATGAGCGAGTCAGGCCAGCACAGGCATCGCCTCCTCCGTGGCTGCTGACAAAGGGCCATTCAGGGGAGGCTGACAAGCAATCCCAGCTGCGGGAAGGAACTCAGAGCAGCTGCCCGGGCTAGCCCCCCCCCCCTCCGTAAAATATACCTAGCATAAAATTTTCCCTATTAACCATTTTTAAGCGTATAGTTCAGCAGCATCAAATACATTCACACTGCTGTGCAACCATGAACACTGTCCATTCTCCAGAATGTTTCATCATCTCAAACTCAAATTCCATACCTATTAAACAATAATGTCCCCATTGTTCCCTTCCCCCTGGCCCTAGGTCAGCCGTGGGCAAACTACGGCCCGCGGGCTGGATCCGGCCCGTTTGGAATGAATAAAACTAAAAAAAAAAAAACCGTACCCTTTTTTGTAATGATGTTTACTTTGAATTTATATTAGTTCACACAAACACTCCATCCATGCTTTTGTTCCGGCCCTCCGGTCCAGTTTAAGAACCCATTGTGGCCCTCGAGTCAAAAAGTTTGCCCACCCCTGTTCTAGGCACATCTGAGTCTCCAGGACTCAGCGCAGCTGCTCAATAAACACTGGTGACTGACTGAATGAGTGCTTCCGTGTCACTACCCCTTTAAATCCTAATCCAGGCTGAGCTCAGAACAGCCTACGGGTCTGTACTGACTTCCTAAGGAATGTTAAAACTCAGTCCCCAGTCCCCAGGTCCTCCCTTCTGCTCTCTAGGTCTCCGTCAAACCCCAATCACCAAATGCTCCGAGGAGTCCGCTCCTCCACTGGCCTCAGCCCTTAAGCATCCCACACCTAAGCGGGAGTCAAGGAAGCAGGCCTGGGGTGAGAATCTCCACCTCAGGAAGGCGTGGCAGCCCTGTGTGAGTGACAGGAGAAGGCAGCTGGGAAGGAGGAATGGCGCTCACCCCTCCTGGTGGGAGAACGGTCCCCCCCATGCTCATGGGCTTCCTCCATGGCCCCCACCTGAGCACCGCAAGGATAGGGGCCTGGCCCCACTGCACTGTCTAGGGCAGGAGTGACCTTGCCATTGAAGAGGGAAGTGGGAGTGGAGGGGAGGAGGCGTGGACATAAGTAGCTAAAATGAAAGCACAGTGGGCCACAGAGCCTGGGGGGGGGGGGGTGGGGAAGAGGAAAGCCTGTGTGTCTCCTGGGAATCAGGAAAAACAGTTGAAAGAATGAGCACTGGGAAGTGCCTCAGAGGATGACGTCATAACAACAAAACGCCACTCTGATAGCAACGTCACTGCAAGCATTCCGACAGCAGCCGAGACCCACGGAGTGTGTACTGTGTGCCGGGCACACACAAGCACGTTACACACTCACCCTGCTCAGTCCTGGTGCCCATTTGACACGCGGTGAGAAAACCAGCGAGCCTGGGGACGCAGACCAGAGCCCAAGCGTGCGTCCCCAAGGGCCAGCCGAGTTAGCAGGCTGCAATGGAGAGCTCCTTCCAGAAGGCCTGGGCACGGGCAGCAGGAGGCAATCATCAGAGAAGGGGGCTGGGGCGCCCGGTGACAGCCCAGAGCCGGTGCAGTGCCAGCGCCCGGCACCTCCTTATTCACAGGCGACGAAGAGCCACCGTCTGACAGGCTGATGAGGTCAGCGGGGGCGGATTGGGACCGAGCCAATGGAGTGAAGGGGCCGTCACAATGGCCTGGGTGAGGCGCAGCTGGCCGCGGTGAGCGGGCGTGAGGCCCTGTGAGCGCGTGCTGTCTGTGTCAGGTCTGCCAGCTTATGCATGTGTCTGAGAGGGAGAGTGTGTGCAAGTGAGTGAGCATGTGAGCGGGGGTGGGCCTTGCTGTGGAAGAAGAAGGTTGCAGAGCCTTCCTGGTGGGGGTGGGGTCAGGTCAGCAGGGGGAGAGGAAGGGACAGGATATATCCATCGCTCTGCCTGAGCGGGAGGGCCTGGTGCGTGGGCAGCCATCGTCCCACAGCTCTGTGAGATAAATGAAGGCCACGGAGCCTGGCAGATCGGAGGGGCTCAATGATCGTCTGTTAAAATGATGTGAGTGAATTGTCGCTCCTGGCCTCGGGTCTCTTCTGAGGTCTGGCTTTGCCCTTTGGCTGTGTGGGGCCACGGTCATCGGCACTGGACCCTCCCTCATCACCGGCCCCTCCACCCCAGATCAGACGTTCTGAGTGGAGCAGCCGCACTCTGAGTCCCAGCCCTCGCCCTGGGCCTGTGCGCCCTCGCACATCTTCCTACAAACTCCAAGCGGGCTTCCTGCTTTCCCAGTTCAGGCTCTCCGTCCTCCCTCCTGTTCCAGAGCAGAGATGCTGCCAAAGGCTCCCCCCTTCCAGAGGAAGGCCCCCCACCAACGGAGGGCCCGGAGTTCATCCTCCCCAGAGGACGCTTCTTTCAAGACTCCACCCGCCCCAGTTTGGGTCCCGGCAGAAGAGAGCAGGTGGACCAGTGTCCGGGGGGCCGGCTCCCACGGCCCAAGAGAAGGAAGCTTGGGCTCGGTCTCCTGGGCACCTGGGTGCAGGCGGAGGCTCTCTCTGGAGTAAACGGAGACCAGCCCCTTTCTGCTCAGCTCAGTGGCAACCCTGTTTTATGAAATAATTACGATTCAGCACCAGAGACAAGGGGTCTCTTTCAGATTGCATAATCGACAAAAATTGAGAGGAAGAAATGCCTTTGAAATCATGGAACCTAACCCCCTAAAAACAAGGTGTTATTGACAGACCTGAGGTGGAAATAGAGGTCTGAAATCTTGGAGGCTTTCAGTTGCTTAAGATCAGTCTCAGCCACTTCTGACTTTCAGCAAAAACATGCCTGTGGAATGAATGCTCTTACCCTCAGGGCAGAGCCTGGACTAGAGCCCGTCTGTGCCTCCAGGCTCACAGCCTTCACACTGGGCCTCTGCCTCCTGGGGCTGGGCTGTCAGGGCTGCTTTATCTCCTCTAGGCGCCGGCAGAAGCTGGCGGGCGCTCTGTCAGACAGTGAGTCCAGATGGCAGCCACCTGAATCCCACAGGGCTGGGGGCAGGGGAGTGTGTGCTCTGATTTACGGCGTTTCCAGGGTCTAGGGAATGGCTCCTTCTTGCCACACCCTCCAAGAAAACAAAATGAAGCAGGCTCCCCACCCACAAGGGGGCCCAGAGGACTGCTGAAGGTCAGATGGCCCCAGCCACTACTGGGTGTGAGCCTCCATTTCCCACCTGCGCCTCAGTTTCCCCATATACACAATGTCCTGATTGGATGTTCCCTCAAGGCCCCTTCTGGCTCTTAAAAATCCAGAACTCTAAGGTCAGGGGCTGTGTCTTCCTCCTCTCCTTCATGTCCCCAGCAACTCACACACAGTAGGTCCTTAACAAGCTCACTGGACGAATGAGCTGGGTCCTCGGTCAGTCCCAGGATCACGGAGGTCAGGAAGACTTGCCTCGTGCCTACCGCCTGATCCTCACAGAATCCACAGGTCTCACTCAGCACAGCCCTGGCAATCCCGCAGCCCACTGCAAACCTGCTTCCTCCCTGGGAAGCAGAGATGTGGCTGCAGGAGCCGAGCAGGAAAAGGTGCCAGGGAAGAGAGGTGCCAGGGAAGAGAGGGAGGCCTGGACACCAGACAGCTCGCCCGGCCCAACGAGCACTTTGCTAACTCACCTGGCTCCTCTCCTTCCTGCTCTTCTGACTTCCCTCATCCGTGGCCCTCGCTCCCCCTTGTAGCTGCTCCCGGCCCCTCCCCGTCCCTGCCACCTCTGGGAGGCTCCGAGCCTTCTGCTGGCCCAAGACCGCCTGGCCCTCCGTGAGGCCGGAAGACAGAAGGGCCTGAGCAGACTCCTAGGCTGGTCCAGGAGCCTTGGGCTTGCTCAGGGGCAGGGCATGGAGAAAGCAGCCGTTAAGACTTACATTCTGACCCAGGAGAGGGGCTCCCCTTAGAGAAGATCTCTCCACCTGCCTCTCAGGGTTCCTGGGAATGTGTCCCTCCGGCCTCTTGGCTCTCCCCTACATGTGCAGGCACAGAGCCTGTCAAGGCAAGAAATGCCCTCTCTCCCAGTTGAGATCTAGTCCAGATGGCAGCCACCTGAATCCCACAGGGCTGGGGGCAGGGGAGTGTGTGCTCTGATTCAGGGCATTTCCAGGGTCTAGGGAAAGGCTCCTTCTTGCCACACCCTCCAAGAAAACAAAATGAAGCAGGCTCCCCACCCACAAGGGGGCCCAGAGGACTGCTGAAGGTCAGATGGCCCCAGCCACTACTGGGTGTGAGCCTCCATTTCCCACCTGCGCCTCAGTTTCCCCATATACACAATGTCCTGATTGGATGTTCCCTCAAGGCCCCTTCTGGCTCTTAAAAATCCAGAACTCTAAGGTCAGGGGCTGTGTCTTCCTCCTCTCCTTCATGTCCCCAGCAACTCACACACAGTAGGTCCTTAACAAGCTCACTGGACGAATGAGCTGGGTCCTCGGTCAGTCCCAGGATCACGGAGGTCAGGAAGACTTGCCTCGTGCCTACCGCCTGATCCTCACAGAATCCACAGGTCTCACTCAGCACAGCCCTGGCAATCCCGCAGCCCACTGCAAACCTGCTTCCTCCCTGGGAAGCAGAGATGTGGCTGCAGGAGCCGAGCAGGAAAAGGTGCCAGGGAAGAGAGGTGCCAGGGAAGAGAGGGAGGCCTGGACACCAGACAGCTCGCCCGGCCCAACGAGCACTTTGCTAACTCACCTGGCTCCTCTCCTTCCTGCTCTTCTGACTTCCCTCATCCGTGGCCCTCGCTCCCCCTTGTAGCTGCTCCCGGCCCCTCCCCGTCCCTGCCACCTCTGGGAGGCTCCGAGCCTTCTGCTGGCCCAAGACTGCCTGGCCCTCCGTGAGGCCGGAAGACAGAAGGGCCTGAGCAGACTCCTAGGCTGGTCCAGGAGCCTCGGGCTTGCTCAGGGGCAGGGCATGGAGAAAGCAGCCATGAAAACTTACGTTCTGACCCAGGAGAGGGGCTCCCCTTAGAGAAGATCTCTCCACCTGCCTCTCAGGGTTCCTGGGAATGTGTCCCTCCGGCCTCTTGGCTCTCCCCTACATGTGCAGGCACAGAGCCTGTCAAGGCAAGAAATGCCCTCTCTCCCAGTTGAGATCTACCGAGAAGCACGGCGCGCGCGCACAGAGCCTGTCAAGGCAAGAAATGCCCTCTCTCCCAGCTGAGATCTACCGAGAACCACCGCGCGCATGTGTGTGTGTGTGTGTGTGTGTGGGGGGGGTTATAGTTTTGTGTGTGTGGTGTGTGTGTGCATGTACACTATGATGGCAGGGCGTATGGGTGGGTGGTGTTGTAGAGGTATGTGTATGTTGTGTTTGGTGTGCATGTGATGTGATATACGTGCAACAGCGGTGGTGTGTGTGCAGGACGGCATGTATGCATATGTTTGTGATGTGTACTGTGGGGGGGGGTGAGGGGAGTGGGTATAGGGGCCATGTCAGTTTGGGTGGGAGCTAGCTAGGCAGGGTCCCCTGCCAGAGAAGCCACAGATACCCAGTATCCAGGCAGCCATGTTGGGGGGCGGGGAGGAGACAGGAGGTGAGGAATGGGCAGGAAAAGGAAGGAGGCTGCGAATTAGAGGCGTCTCCATGGTAACTACCAGGCAGGTCACATGCCAAAGGCTAAGTTGCTGGAAACATATACACATCCACAATATGAGAGCACGAGGCCCCGGCGTGGGGGTATCTTCAACCATCTCCAAACCTGGGCATCCGGCCAGAGAGCACCCGCCAAGGAGACCAGGGGAGAGGGGACAGAGGCCACCGGGTGGGGCGAGGCCGCAGCAGCCTTGGCCCCACGGCTGGGGGCGGGCAGCGGGTCTGGGCAGGCCGTTTCTCAGCACAGCCTCGCTCTGCTCCCACCTGGGAGCTTTCTCCTCCAGCCACCACTTGTAAGAGCCAGAAGCCGGCGCCAGGAGCGCCTCCAACTCGCACGGAAGCTCCGGGAGACACAATGGGGAGGTTCTGCCGGTCGCCCCGCCCGGGAAGGGGCTGGGTAGGAGGAAAGGAGGGAAGGGAAAGGATGGGGGGGCGGGGAGCAGGGCTCCCTAAAAGACATCGGGACTGGATAAACAAGGAGGAAAACACTGATGCTGCGTCCTCATGATCCCGCGCCCTGGAGCCCCAGCCCTTCTCTGCCTCCCCCCACCGCCCTGCCGCTCCCCTAACCAGCAAGTTCCATTTTGTGTCGCTCCTGTGTGCACACGCACACCCAGCCGCCCGCCCAGGCTCTATCCGGGGGCCACGCTTGCAGGTAGCAAAGGGGAGGCGCCCGCCGGATAAGGATGGTGCAGCCCTTTCCCCTTCTCCCCCAAACCAGAGCCCGCGCTCCAAGCGAGCGCGTGCACAGCCACGGCCTCGCCAGTCCTCTGCCCAGGGGCCCCTCTCCCCTCCGACGCCCACCTCCTCCTTCGCAGCCGCCGCC
>NW_005353538.1:2004909-2027866 GCF_000412655.1 Myotis brandtii | reverse complement strand
GGGCTGTGTCGTGGCGCCGAGTCTGATTGTCGCTGCCATTCAGCGAGAGCCAGGTGGGGCGTCCACCCCAGAACCCCCTTTTCAAGACCCCGCCAAGTCAGCCCGCTCCGCAGGGTCCCAATTCAAGACCTAAAACTGCACCTGGAGATCTAAACCCTAGTTCCGCACAGCTCTACCGATCGAGCGCCTCCGCTTCCTCCCCTGTGAACTGGCTCCCCTGTAACCACCGGCCCCTGGAGGCTTGGCCCAGCCCTCAGTGCTCAAGAAGCCGGGGTCACGGCATGGGGGGCGAGCAGGCATGAAGAAAGGGAAGAGGCCAGCTTGGCAGAAACTCAGCAAGGCCTGGCCACTGGTTGGCACCCAGGAGGCCATGCTGCCTGCCATGAGGCTGCCCAGCCTGAGCTGAGATGGGGGGTCCACAGAACGAGGGCTGGCTGGTGAGAGAGGCTGGACCGTTGAGCCTGGGCAGGGCCCTGGGGAAGCCATTACAAACCTAGGGAGGCGGGCACTGCTAGGAAGAGTCCCAGCCCTGGGCCTCCACTTTCTCATTCGTGCAATGAAGGAGGTGGACTAGATAATCCTGAGGCCCTTCCAGCGCAAATCCCAGGTAATTTAATTGTTCAATATGTAGTCCGGTCTTAAAACCTGAACACAGGAAGTCTGCATACATTCAGGAAAGCTGTGCACTGCGTTGGAAGCCACAGAGGGCTCCTGAAATAGTGAGGCTCAGCGGGGTGGGGGAGACCCTTAGATCATGTGACTTTCCACAGTGACATCTCCAACTCTGTTCTTCTTTCTCAAGATTTCGGTGGCTCGTAGGGGTTTTCTGTGGTTCCAAATTGATTTTAGGATTCTTTGTTCTAGTTCCGTGAAGAAAATGCCATTGGTGTTTTTTGTTTTTTAAATATATTTTTATTGATTTCAGAGAGGAAGGGAGAGGAAGAGACAGATAGAAACATCAATGATGAGAGAGAATCATAGATCAGCTGCCCCTTGCACGCCCCCCATTGGGGATCGAGCCCGCAACCTGGGCATGTGCCCTTGACTGGAATCAAACCTGGGACCCTTCAGTCCGCAGGCTGACGCTCTATCCAATGAGCCACACCAGCTAGGGCACATGGTGTTTTGATAGGGATTGCGTTGAATCTATAGATTGCTTTGGGTGTGTGGACATAAAATCCAACGTAACATGACATTCTTTCTTTACAACCCAATACCCGTTTCTGCTTCATCTCCTGAGACATTCCATGCACTGCCTTCCCCGTCCATCCATCATGCTATCACCCCAGTCCTTGCCAACACTGTCCCCCAGCTCAAGAGGGCCAGTCACAATTATTCCAGCACACTGCTTGCTTTTCTGCCCCCAAACTGTTACCCAGATAATTTTCTCTCCTTCAAACATTCTCTCTTTCACTTCTTTACTTACCAGAATCCTAGCTACTGGGCAAAACTAAATGTAAGTACCACCTACTGAAAGGGAAGCTGTCTTGTCCCTGCTGCCGTGAGCAGTGTTATGTCTCCACATCTGTCCTTGGACATGTCAGAGTCTGACTTTCATGATGTCTAATTGCATGTGTGCTGCCCCAATAGAATGGGACTTCTTTGGGGTCGGCCGGTCATATTACTCACCCATAGACCCCAGTGTCTTGCTTGGCAACCCACTTATACTAGTTGAATTTAAGGGAATCATAGCTCACAAGACCCTACATCAGTGATTCCCAAAGTGGGCGCTACCGCCCCCTGGTAGGTGCTGCAGCGATCCAGGGGGGCGGTGATGGCCACAGGTGCATTTGCGGGCGATGAGTAACTGCTATAAAAATTAAAAAAAAAATTAATTTTCAGGGGCTGAGTAATATTTTTTCTGGAAAGGGGCGGTAGGCCAAATAAGTTTGGGAACCACTGCCCTACATGATCTTGCCCCACCACCTTTTCAGATTCATGTTGAATACTCTCTTGCTCACTCTCTCTCCAGCCAGCAATCCCTCCGTTTAACCACAGGGTCTGCAGACCTGGCTCCCTGCACACTGGCACCTCGGGCTAGACAAGGCCTGTGAGTGCATGTGCATTGTTCTCTCTCACCGAGATGAATGGATAAAGCAGCTATTGAGGGCACAGGCAGAAGAAAACTGGGTGGTGAGTCTCCCAGGGCTCCTAGGCCAGCAAAGAAGGGCAGGTGACCCTGACACTGACATTGTGGTTCAGGGAAGGATGTCTCCATGGAGCTGGAGGCACTGGGGAGGGTGGCAGACATGGTTGGTTCCCTAGATCCACTCTCTTCTTTTCCCTTCCTATCAGAACTGCAATGCGTTCAATTTAAACTATCGATTTCCCAGACTTCTTTGCAATGAGGGGTGTCCATATGACCCAACTCTGGCCAAGGAGATGGGAACAGAACTGTCCTGAGTGAGAATTCTAAGAAAGACACAGTAGTATGTACCTTTTGCCCTTGACTTTTTTTCTTCCTGCTCCTCCCCCTCCTCCTCCTCCTTCTCCTCTTATTTCTCAGAAACATGGATGTGATGCCTGGAGGGGAAGCAGCCATCTTGCAACCAGGAAGAAAGAAGTCTCCTACTAAGGAGGTCGGACAGGCAGCCATCAACAACATCTGAATGACTTCATTGTGGAGTTCTGGCTTCTTGAGAAAATTCAGCTCCTATTACATACATGTGCAGTAGCTCGTTATGTGTTCCGTGCAGGTAGCACGGCCCTACCTGATACGAGTGAGGGCCCAGCTGGGAGGACAGCGTTTCATCCTGAGAAAGCCCCTCCCCTGGAAGACCTCCCTGCCAGGCACAGCCCCACGGGCACAGGCTGGCACAGCCAGCATGTCGAGGACACACACTCCACCAGCTCTCCTCTTGGAGTGGGTCCTGCATGGCCCCTTCCCTTCGCTACCTTGATGCCAAGGCCTTAATTGGGGGGAAGGGAAGAAAGCAGAGGCCGCCATAGCGGGAAAGTCGGAAATAAAATCTCCCTCTGCCTTCCCCCCCAGGAAAAAAACAAGCCGTGACAAAGTCTGGATGAGGTTTGTTTTGAAGTGAAAAATCCACGCCAGTTCCATTAGTTTGGAAAACCAGTTGCTGCCTGAATAACTGAAACCTGTCCTATAAGCGTGAACTGTCACCTCAAGGTGCTGGCCTCTAATTGTGAGCACACGTCGGCCAGAGCTGCTGGTTCTCCAGACTGGAGCACGTGACGCCTCCTCCCCCAGCCCTTCCACTCTGACAATATGCCACCATTGCCGCTCCCAGTGATGCCCCTGGGAGAAAGCCAAGCGATGCTGCCCTTCGGAGATAATGGCGTTGGAAATGCAATGCTAATGGCTCCCCAGACAAGACCAGAATAGCCTCGTGTTCTGCCTTCCTGGCGCACAGAGGCCGCAGCCTGTGAGCATCCGCAGGCGCCTCACGCCCCGCCCTCCCCGAGTGCCCGGAGCCAGCTTCATGGCGAGAGCCACCTGTTCATCATCATAGAGTTTTGTCCAACCCGCTGGATGGGCTCAGAGCAGAGGCGCAGCTGAGTGTTTGAGCCAGGAGAACCTGCGGCCCAGCAGGCACCTCCATTCAGACTATAAACTCGCTTTGCAAGTTGATCATCACCCACTAACTGGGCCATGTTTGCCATGCAGTAAAGATGGATTTGAATCCACTTATTTTCTTTTGCACCCCAGCTCCCACCCCCACCCAAAGCCTGAGCTGGTGTTTAAGAAAACAATAAAAATGACGTGGGCTGGTGGACTGTTGACCTTCTTTATATGGAAGTCACGTGAAGGCTGCAGACCAACTGCCAGGGGCAAGAGGAACGTCCCTGCACTTCTCCCAGGAGGCCTGGCGTCCCGGGGCTGCTGCTGGCCTGTCTTGGGAAGGGGGCTCAATTCTGATGACAGTGGGCATTCAAGAAGGATGCTGGGCAGGTCTGCAGATCACTTGTGGCCATACAGGCACTGCCTCTCTCGTCTGTTTTGTTTTAAATATGTTTTTGTTTATTTCAGAGAGGAAGGGAGAGGGAGAGAGAGAGAGAGAGAAACATTAATGATGAGACAGACTCATTGATCGGCTGCCTCCTGCACGCCCCCTACTGGAGGTAGATCCGGCAACCCGGGCATGTGCCCTGACCTGGAGTCCAAGGTGACCTCCTGGTTCATAGGTTGGTGCTCAGCCACTGCACCATGGCAGCCGGGCCTCTCTCATCTGTTTGTAGTGGACTCTTGGGTCCTTTGATTTCTCCCCTCTCCCTCCCTCCTGTAATTGTTCTCTGATGATGCTGTTCATGCAGTTGCCTCTATGCTGCGGGCATATTTAATGTCCAACATCTAAAGCATTATCTCTATTGGTTTTCATTTTTCAGGACTTGTATCCAAGCTGAGGTGTGGCTGGTGGAGTCGATGGGTATCAAGCTCGCTATTCTGGCCATTCGCTGGAACAGCCCTGGGCGCACCCACTCCCTGACACATTGTTAGAACCCACAACTGTCCTCCTACGTTGAACTCACAACTTCCTGCTTTAGCCCTGGGAGGAGGGCTGCAGCGGTTAGCCTGGGAATCAACCGAATTGCCAACTCTCAGATGGTGAGTAACTTAGAAATGGGAAGGGTGTCTTGTTTATTTTTTGTTTTTTGTTAATCCTCACTCAAGGATATTTTTCCATTGATTTTTAGGGAGAGTGGAAGAGAGAGAGGGAAAGACAGAGAGAAATAGCGATGTGAGAGAAACACATTGATTGGTTGCCTCCTACACGCACCCTGACCAGAACCTGGGCTGGGAGGAGCCTCCAACCAGGATATGTGCCCTTGACCAGAATCAAACCCAGGACTCTGGTCCTCAGGCCAATACCGTGAGCCAAACTGGCTAGGGCTTGTTTATGTTTTTATCCCTCTTCTTCCCTCTCCTCTACTTGCCAAAAGAATTGGTATATGATGGGTGTTTGCTGAATGCAAAAGACAGGACGGGTACTGACAGAGAAATCCAGCGCAAATGAATTAGCCCCCCCAGAACAGCGCTTCGAGGCTGTTTGGTGTGGGAGATGATGGGTGTTTGCTGAATGCAAAAGACAGGACGGGTATTGACAGAGAAATCCAGCGCAAATGAATTAGCCCCCAGAACAGCTCTTCGAGGCTGTTTGGTGTGGGAGGAGGGAGAGGGGGGAGGGAGCGGTGGGGAGCGGCTCCCTGAGACATGGTCACAGATCGTGGGCACAGCACACTCATCTACAGTCGGCTGTAAAATTATGGTAAACTGTGTTTACAAAGACGGCCTCAGTCATGTCTCCTTCCCATGGGCTCCCAGCGAAGCTCTGCCACCCTCCCGCTGAGAGTGGAGTCTGCCTCCTGTCCCTCGAAGACGGCCTCAGTCATGTCTCCTTCCCATGGGCTCCCCTCCCGCTGAGAGTGGAGTCTGCCTCCTGTCCCTCATCCGGGCTGGCTCTGACTTATTCTGAGTCATAGAAAGAGGCAGAACCATCACTGAGTAACTTTGGAGACTGGGCCTTAAGAGATCTGCAGCGCTAGCTGGTTTGGCTCAGTGGATAGAGTGTGGGCCTGAGGACCGAGGGGTCCCAGGTTTGATTCCCATCAAGGGCATATACCTCATTTGCAGGCTCAATGCCAGGCCCTGGTTGGGACACGTTCGGAAGGCAACCAATCGATGTGTCTCTCTCACAATAGATGTTTCTCTTTCTGTCTCTCCCCCTCCCTTCCATTCTCTCTGGAAATCAATGGAAAAATATCCTTTGTTGAGGACGTTTTTTTTGTTTTGTTTTGTTTTTTGTTTTTTGTTTTTTGTTTTTTTTTAAAGAGATCTGCAATTCATGCCTTAGATTTTGTATGCCACCTCTGGGCAGCCAGCTGCTCGGCAAGGCAGAGCGCCTGCCGGAGAGAGACCGGGTGGAGGCGACCCTGACGCCTTGGATGTCCCGTCCCAGCTCGGGCTGAAGGCAGCCCCTGGAGCGAGCCGACCACAGACCTCTCAGCGGCCGGCCCGGCTCCTACCCCTCGGACCAGGAGAGCATCGCGAGGTGGTGCTTTAAACACCAACTGGGGAGCATTTTGTTCGCAGCAACAGATGGCTAACAGGAGGCGATGGGCCACCCATGAGCCAGATGCTCCGGAGGTGGGGCCTGCGCATCAGCATTTTAACAGGCCCCGCTGCCCCTGAGAGGGGACTGATTGGCTCAGCCCCATAACCCGTTCTCGGCCCGGGCGGACCAGAGCGAGGCCTCCCGAGAATGGGTCCGGCCACTTGCCCTTGCCCACTCACCTCTCAGGGTGTCTGTCACATGCTGCCTGAACTCATGGAAAACATTTAAAAATATTAACTAAGCTGTGGCCCTGTGAGTGCTGATTATTCATGTCCTGATGAAGGTAAACAGGTGAAAAGCATCCAAGGCAAGAGGTGGGACTGATCAGGGACATCTTCCGGGGGGAGCTGGCCTGGAGCAGGAGGCTGGGCCTGGAGGGAGGCCCCGGGCTGCAAGGCGATGGGCTGGCAGTAAGGCTGGTCTGGCTGGCAGGTTCAGAAAGTCCTGCTGGGGAGGAACAGGGTTTTGAAGTTTCCATTCAGGCTCCATTTTTCTTCTCTGGTTCTCCCACCAGCAGAGGGAGAGAGGACTGGCTGGTGCCCAGGTGCCAGGGCCTGTGACAGACTCCCTCAGGCCCCGCTGCCGGCCCCACTGTGCTGATGAGAAAGCTGACCGGGGCCTGGAGAGGCAGCCCCGGAGCCAAACCAGCAAGACCCAGGGCTTCCAAACCTGGTGGCAGGATCCCGCTCTCTGCCCCAGCCAGCCCCCGCCCCTGTCATTAGAGGAGGCCTCAGAGACCCATCCAGCTGTAGCTCCCATTCTCTCCTAAGGACCCCTGTGCGAGGGGCGCACACTTTGTGCTACCAGCTGCCCTTGCTGAGGACAGAACAAGAGAGAAGGGATGTGGCTTGTAGCGGGAGAGGTCAGCCAGGCAGAGGGAAGACCTCCGGGTCCCATGGGCAAAATGAGCGACGTTGGCCAATTTATTCCTCTGGCAAACATTTCTTGCTCAGCGAGAGGTGACGATGCTACCTGCAGCGTCCAGGCCAAAGAACAGCTTCTCTGGAGAGGTGGGAGGGGGCGTGATGGTGGCTTGCTGGAGCCCATGCCGCTGGTCCTGAGCAGGCGCCCCGCTTCCTGGCCTGTGAGGAGGTATTGGTGACATTGTCTGTCCCAGGGGCGGGCGTGAGGGCCAGTTGAGATAACACATGGACAATACCCACCACTGTACCTGGCAGTGCCAATTGCTCAATAAATATTTGCTTCTTAACTTCTCTGTGCTAATTAAACCCACTCAGACCAGCCCCAGGATAAAACGTCATCTTTAACGGCCATCTAGTGCGTGCCTTTCAGTGCCAGCACAGAGCTAGGCATGCAGCTCACCTCCCACAGCAACCTTGAGTGCTCCGTGTTACTTACCCCCATTTTCTTGGGACTCTTTTAAAAATATATATATTTTTATTGATTTCAGAGAGGAAGGGAGAGGGAGAGAGAGGTAGAAGCGTCAATGATGAGAGAGAATCATTGATCGGCTGCTGCCTGCACCCCCCACTCCTGGGGATCAAGCCCATAATCCCTGCATGTGTCCTGACCGGGAATTGAACCGTCACCTCCTGGTTCATAGGTTGATACTCAACCACTGAGCCACGCGGCCAGGCTCCTATGACTCTCTTTATGGCGAGCCCCACCCTGTAGCAGACCATTGTGACAAAAGTCATGGAGGGTGCAAGGGTGCACGATGTCCATGATCAGACACAGGTCCTGCAACTAAAGGCCAGAGGAAGGCGCCCTGCTTCTGAGTGACATGTGCACGGCTGCGAGTCCCCAGGCTGCCGCGGGCTCCAGCAGGGGAAGCGCCCTTGACCCTGCCCGTGTCAGGGACCTGGCCGGCCAGTTTACCTCATGAGCTGCTCAGATGATAGAGCTGAGGGACTCAGCACAACTCTGTGGGGAAGGAGGGAGGAGGGAGGAGGGAGGAGGAAGGCGCAGGGGTGGGGGGAGGAGGGAGGCGCACGGGAGCGGGGAAGGCTTCGGGAAAGGACTACGAACACAGGGGTGACTCGAGCATTCCCCTCTGCCCGGCACAGCGCTGATGAGCTCACAGAAGTCACCCCTTTTCATCTGCACCACAGCCCCGGGTGCAGAGCCTGGTGTTGTCCCTGATTCAGAGACAAGGCAGCGGAGCCTGGAGGGCTGAGCCGCTTCCCCGGATGGCTCAGCTGGTCAGGGCGGAACCAGAGCTGAAGTCTGGGTGCAAGGCAGGTACTGGGTGGGTGTTGTTTGGGGAAGATGGACCTTGCCCATGCTTTCAGGAGTTCAGCACCCCGGGCCTCTTCCCATGAGCGATCGTGCTCCGGGGGCTCCCCCCTGCCTGTCCTGTGACTCAGGACCCTCCACAGTCCTGGCCACCCCGCCCCTGCCTGGGGGGGCCGCGGCCCTGGCACCCACCCTCCTCTCTCTGTCTCTCTCTGCACACTGGCACCATTAACCAGGATGGGCAGAAAACTGTTTGCTTTGTCCAGCGATCCGTTTCGCAAGCCAGAGAGGTGTTTTTCCACTCCGAAGAGGCCATTTCTCTTCCTCTCCCGTCGTGCACTTCCTGCTTCGTGCCTGGTGAGATGATATTTCTGTCTGTAATAACGGAAGAGTGTCTGGGGCTGGTAAGAAACAGGGCGCAGCTGGGAACATCTCTGGCATCATAATTATTGTCATCACTTAAGAGCTGCTAAGTGGCCCCGAGTGCCTGCTGCAGACGTGGCCGAGCACGGAGAGAACAAAGTCCAGAAAGATGGAGCGAGCTTCCTGCCTCCAGGATGCCTAGATGCAAATCTCCGCCTGCTTGTCCAACACCCGGAGCCTGGCGCGCACGGGCATGCAGACACCGAAACCAGAGGGCTGTCCGGACAGATCGCGGGGCTCCCAAAAGGGGTGCTGATGCTCCGCCAGGGGACCACACCGAGAGCCGCGCGCTAATATACCCACACACAGCACTTAGGCATTATGCACATGCTCACATGCAGGTACATGCTCAGACATACATGATCAGACACAATCCTGCAGGATCCCCTGGCCCCACCCTCCCCCTCACTCTTTGGGCTCTGGCATCTCTAGTCTTTGCATTCTTTTTTTTCATTTTTAAAATATGTTTTTATTGCCTAACTGGTTTGGCTCAGTGGATAGAGCATCGGCCTGTGGACTGAGGGGTCCTGGGTTTGATTCCGGTCAAGGGCATGTACCTTGGTTTCGGGCACATCCCCAGTGGGGGGTGTTCAGGAGGCAGCTGATCGATGTTTCTCTCTCATCGACGTTTCTAACTCTCTATCCCTCTCCTTTCCGCTCTGTAAAAAATCAATAAAATATATTTTAAAAAATATGTTCTTATTGATTTTAGTGAGGAGGGGAGCGGGAAAGAGAGAGCTAGATACTCTGATGAGAGAGAATCATTGACTGCTGCCCCCTGCTCGCCCCCTAATGGAGATTGAGCCCACAACCTGGCATGTATCCTGGCCAGGGATCAACCTGTGACCTCTTGGTTCATAGGTGGAGGCTCAACCACTGAGCCACACTGGCCGGGCCAGTCTTTGCATTCTTCAAGCCATGCCCCTCCTGCCTCAGGAGGGAAAGGCAGCAGGCCCGTGTCTGGGGAACAGCAGCAGATCCTCCCAGCAAGGGGGCTGCCATGGAAGTTGAACAAGAACAAGAACAAAGCATTCTCTCTGCCTCGAGCATGCTTCCTCCTGCTCTTCCTCTAGTGCAGTGGTTCTCAACCTGTGGGTCGCGACCCCTTTGGCGGTCGAACGACCCTTTCACAGGGGTCACCTAAGACCATCCTGCATATCAGATATTTACATGACGATTCCTAACAGTAGCAACATGACAGTTATGAAGTAGCAACGAAAATAGTTTTATGTTGTGACATGAGGAACTGTATTTAAAGGGCCAGAAGGTTGAGAACCACTGCTCTAGTGAGTGTCTCCTGATCCTTCAGGTTCTAGCACCAATGTCTGTTTTCCAAGGAAGCCTCCCCTGACCCCCTGGCCACCCTGAGCCCCGTCCCCGACCAGGACAGAGCCAGCTATGGGTGGTCATATCTTGATATAATTTGTCTTCATACACTTATGGCAGGTGTGTTTAGTGTATGTTTGAACCCATGAGACCTGGGATCTTGTGTGTTTCTCAGTTGTAGCCCTAGGTGAGTGCCTGCCTCATGGCAGATGCTCAGAAATATTTGCTAAATGAATAAACCCTCGGGCATGTGGAGAGCTCACATATCCACACGGGCGGTCACATAAGAACACATTCACACGTGCTTTCATGACCATCTGTCGCATCCTTTGAAGTGTAGGGTAGCAGACTTGGACAATGTGGAGGAGTAGACATTAATTCAACTCTCCTGAAAATAGTTTAACATTTTGGATAAAAGTGTAAACAACCTTACTTACAGGAATTGATCCGTAGGAGACCATTGCTTCAGAATAAAGCAAGCACAACAGAATTCACGGAGGAGTGTTTATACCATCAAAATGTGGAAACTAGCTACCTTACTTACATGTCCACTGACAGAGTAAATTGATGCATCTAAACAGTGAAACATTCTACAACTATTGAAGATAATGATAATATCCATCCCCTTTCTCGTGTCATTGAGAAAAAGAAGTAGAGGTACAAAATAATTTGTATCATATGATCCTATTTATTTAAAACTAGTGGCCCGGTGCATGAAATTTGTGCACAGAGGGCGGGGGTTCCCTCAGCCCAGCCTGCACCTTCTCTAATCGGGGACCCTTGGGGGATGTCTGACGGCCTAAACTGGCAGTCGGACATCCCTCTCACAATCTGGGACTGCTGGCTCCTAACTGCTCACCTGCCTGCCTACCTGATCACCCCTAACCTCTCTGCCTGCCTGCCTGATCGCCCCTAACCTATCTGCCTGCCTGCCTGATTGCCCCTAACTGCCCTCCCCTGCTGGCCTGATCTCGCCCCCAACTGCTCTCCCCTGCCTCCCTGATCTCACCCCCAACTGCCTCTGCCTGACTAATCATCCCTAACTGTCCTCCCCTGCAGGCCTGATCGCACCCCCAACTGCCCTCCCCTGCTAGCCCGATTGCCCCTAACCCCTTGCTGGCCTGATCTTGCCCCCAACTGCCCTCCTCTGCTGGCCTGATCGCCCCTAACTGCCTCTGCTTCAGCCCCCACAACCATGGCTTTGTCCGGAAGGAAGTCGGACATCCAGAAGATGACCCGTCGACCTAGTCTAATTAGCATATTACCCTTTTATTAGTATCGATAGATCATATAGGATAGGATTGCTTAAATGGGGTGGGGGGAAGCCTTTTTCAGCAGGAGGAGATGCTTTTGGCAGACAAAAATACATAATCCCTATATCTGGACTGATAGCCAGCCATATGCACTATACTGCCAAACCGTCATTAAAAAATTAATAACTGGTCATTAAAAAATTAAACCGCTTTCTTACACCTTACACTAAATAGCTGTTGCCCTTAAAACCCCTCCTCAGCCCTCACCTTAGGTTCTGCCTTCGCAGTTCACCAAGATTTGGTTCCGATTGGTTGGTTTCTATGCCAGTCAGTGTCAAAAGCTCCATCTCTTAGGCAGCCATTGGCTCCTCACAGTTCACCCAGATTTGGTTCTGATTGGTCGGTTTCTATGCCAATCAGTGTCTCCGGGCCTATCTCCAGGCCTGATCAGAGAGGCAGGGCTGATCAGCAGCCCCCACAGAGGTCCAGAGAGAAAGAGAGAGACAAGAGCTGATCAACAGCTGCCACGGAGGCTACGGATCAGACCCTGCTTCTCTCTCCAAGCCTCTCTCCGGGCCTGATCTGCAGCCCCCTCAGCAGTCAGTGCTGGGTCGCTGTGCCCGGAGCAGTGACCCAGCACTGACTGCAGGACTAACTTCTGGTCGGTGGAGCCTTCGGTTGTTTTGGACATTAGGGACCCTGGGTTTTTATATATTAGGATTATAGACCACTCTCTTTGAATGCATAAAGAGTTCTAGAATTTACCAGAATGCTAATAGTATTTACCTCTGGGTGGTGGGATTGAAGGTGATTTTTACTTTCTTTTTTGCAAGACTATCTACTTGAAAATGTTGTTGAGATACAGTATGTTATGATGTGTGAAGTTTATAGCACAATGTGTAGCACAAATATATGGTATCCTTTATATTATTTTCATAATTTTCAGGATTGTTTGGATTTTTTCCCCTTTGCTTCCTTTCTTTATTAATATTTAGCTACTCATGCTAACATATTACTCCCTGAAGAACCTTGGACCTTGTAATCTTTCTTTTTTTATTAAGAGTCAATATATTTTTTAAATATATATTTTTATTGATTTTAGAGAGGAAAGGAGAGGGATAGAGAGATAGAAGCATCAATGAGAGAGAATCATTGATCAGCTGTCTTCTGCACACTCCTACTAGGGATCGAGCCTGCAACCCGGACATGTGCTAACTGAGAATCGAACTATGACCTCCTGGTTCATGGGCCGATGCTCAACCACTAAGCCACACTGGCCAGGCAGGCCTTGTAATCTTACAAGGGTAAACGGATGAAGGTCTCATCTATAGTTTCTTCTTGCTATTAGGGGGCATAGTCCTGCCAATTCCCAGGCCCAGAGATTCTTTTTATCTGCCAGAGGAAGAAAGGAGCAAAAAGGGAAGGGGAGACGCATGCAGGGGAGAGGGGTTTTGCAAAGTCCAGGCCAGTCTGCTGTCCTTGGAAGGAGGCACAGGGATGTCAGAGGCTGGCCCTGTTGGACAAGCTGGTGTCCTTGTTGTGTTCTAGAGATGACAAATGTGACAAGAAGATTAAAAAGGCATGGTCCCAAAATGAGGACGATAGCCACTGGCGGTCTGGGAGAGGTGGGAATCAGGTAGAGGGAGGGACTAACTTTACCGTGTCCCAGATCAGGTAGGAGGAGGGCCTCCCTGCAGGTAGGTGTGTCACACCCAGAGGCCCTCTTGTGTACTGCGCTTCATTTAAATTAGGCTACAGGGAACGTTCTAAGATTTCCCTCCCGAGGAACTCTGGGCCTTTCTGTCTGAACCATTTGGGCAGAAAAGGGAAAGCAGTTTCAAGTGACGCCGATAGACCACCTTATACTTCGCTGTCTAGTCCTGTCAACAAGTCCATCCAGCAAGACCGCTGGGTCTCATTTTTGAAGGCAGTGGTGCAGCTGGATGTCTCAAGCAAGGCCTGTACTGTGTAAACAAGCAATCCGGTAAAGCAGGTCATAGGCACACATCCTATGAAAAAAGAAGGGAACAGAACATGAAGGTTAATGCACACAGCACATCATAGACCAGCTTCTGAGTCTACAAGACTGTCAGGTGAGAAGCCTTCTCAATGCAAGGTTTTTGGGAAGGAAATCAAGCCGTGACAATCTGCTAGACCCTCTTTTCCACAGTTTGAACATCTTTCATCAGGTGATGAGGTCAATTCTGTATGGTGTATACAGACACAGCCTTACAATAAAGGTTTTAGTTCTCAACAATTCCTAGTCAAAGATGGGAGAACAAAATGAAGCATTAGCTTGGAACAGCGGTCGCCAATGGTGGTCCACGAACCACTGGTGGTCCGTGAGGTCCGAAAGGTTGGCGACCACTGGCTTGGAAGATCGAAGCAAACTAGAAGAATTCAGGAGCCAGTTCAGCTACAGGTAAAAAAGAAAACTTTGAAGGCAATTAACTGAACTAGAGTTTACTATCCACAACTGGGATTATGATTTCTATTGAAGCACAATTTTTCTCCCTAAAATTACCTTTATTTTCATCAAAGAGACTGCATTAAGGTCAGTCTTAATTTGGCCTGATTACTTGCAATAAGACAAGAACCACAGTTGATTATACAGGCTCTTTTAAATCTGCTTTGCTGGAATCTTATAAGCACTCTTCAGCCCGAGCTTCAGACTGAAATTAAAAAGTCAGCCCCGCAGGACAAAGAAGCCACGCCTCACAGTTGCCATTAGGCTTTGTTTGCAATCACGACAGGTTTGAGGAAATTCCTCAACTTCTTGAGGGCCCCCAAATATGTCTTGAGGTTCCTTCCTTGCCATCTCTCGGGAAAGCAACCTTCGTTCCTTACCTGGAAAGACGGCCAAGAATCACGTGAGTAAGAAAGGTGCCCGGCGATTTCTCCAATGGGCTGTTATTAGCTTTGACAGTCAGTCTTAATTCCGTAAAGCTTGCGGGTGACATTCAGAGTCCAGGCACGTCTCTCTTAACATGACAATCCAGTGAAAGTCTTGGTTAGTAAAACCACAATTGGAAACTGGACTTACTGGATTCATGCAAACGAACATAATGCCATGACTCACTCATTAAGAATTGCCAAATTCTGGAGGGATTGGGTAGGGAGAAAAATACAAAGCAAAAGGAAAATTCTTGTCCCTTAGCAGAGTGAAGAGGACTGGACTCCAATTCTGTGTTAGACAACTAAAAGGTAAGCAACTAGCATTCTTTAGATCGGCAAACACATTCAGTACTTATAGAAACATAGGCTCCTTTATTGCCAAACATACACTTTTAAGAGACATACATCTTCATGAGACAAGTCTTATAAAGCAAAACTTACTGATCTGGAAAGAAACAGTTAAAATAAGTTAAATTGATTTGCTCAGCCAGCTAAGGTTTTTCTCTCAAAGATTTACCTTCCAGAAATTTGCATTTCAAAAGATGGCTCAGATAAGAATTCTTGGAGACCTGGTATCTTCATTTTAAAGATGCAGATGTTGGTTTCATAAAGCCAATTATCTCTAAGCATTTCCTTGAGGGACCCAGAATTAAATTGCTGCCATCTAGTGAGTATGCACCCAAAGGGTCTCTCTGGGCACTGTGGATGGAGGCCTGTTGTCTTCAGGGAGAGGAAGCTTTCTTCCTAGTGAAAAAGGGAGACATCAGATCTCTGAGAGGCCTGAACATCCTCAGGGCTCCCCAGCCCCACGTCACGTGACCAAAACTCAGGATGGTGTGTGACCCCTTTTTTCTGGCCATGGGCTCCCAAGGCCTGTTCCTGCCTGTACCAGCCCTGGTGTCTGTCCCACAGCCTGTGCCTCAACCTCGCCCAGCGGTGCAGACTTCTGGGAGAGCGCGGTGCATGCCCAGGCGCGGAGCCTTCCAGCACGCAGTGGTGACCGGCGCTGCTCCGTGAGCTGTATTTAACTCCACGTGGCGATTCTGACGGCTTTTGGCCTTAACTAGTCTCACTGGACATTCCCACCTTCGTGTCCGTCTAGTGCCTCTGCTGCCTCTGGTGGAAAATCTCGCCCTGTAACTCCGGCCTTCTCTAGGAAGATCATAAAATGCTGGTTGCTGGCCGGTTTGGCTCAGTGGATAAAGCGTCGGCCTGTAGACTGAAGGTCCTGGGTTCGATGCTGGTCAAGGGCACATGCCCGGGTTGTGGGCTCGATCCCCAGGAGGGGGCGTGCAGGAAGCAGCTGATCAATGACTCTCTCTCATCATTGATGTTTCTATCTCTCTCTCCCTCTCCTTTCCTCTCTGGAATCAATAAAGATAAATTTTGAAAAATGCTGGTTGCCCCTGGGCATGCGAGGGCACTGAAGTGGTGGGAGGGACTAACACACACTCAGTCTCCAGATCAGTCTAACACAGCGGTTCTCAACCTGTGGGTCGCGACCCCTTTGGCGGTCCAACGACCCTTTCACAGGGGTCGCCTAAGACTATCCTGCATATCAGATATTTACATTATGATTCATAACAGTAGCAACATTACAGTTATGAAGTAGCAACGAAAATAATTTTATGGTTGGGTCACAACATGAGGAACTGTATTTAAAGGGCCAGAGGTTGAGAACCACTGGCCTAACACAACCCTTCCCATTTGTGCGGCTTGCATCTGAGCTTCCTGCTTACTGTGCATCTGCAGGGCGTTCGTGAAGGCCAGCGTTTCCTGCCCTGGGGGTACAATCTCCCACGTCTAACTGCACAGCGAGGGAAACCCGGGCTGCAGGGCTAGGGGCACGAAGGTAGCCTGCAGCCTGGCACGCGGGGTGGCGGGTGAGGCCGCGAGATGTTCTGCGAGCTGCAGCCCAAGCCCAGGGTAACAGCAGGCGACTGCCTACAGAGGAGACATCCCCAGGGGACCTGTCCTGGAGCTTTGGGCTGGGGGCCTGGGCAGTGGCTCCTGCAGTCTGAGCTGGGTAATGGGGAGGGAGCAGAGAGAAGACGAGCTGGAGCGATGCAGGCAGTGGCGGGAGGTGGGGAGGCCAATGAGGTGAAGACCTTCCAGCGGTTTCCTTACCACAAGCCACAGCTCCGCCCCCCTGGCTGGCTCACCAGATGTTGCCAGTGGAAGTGAAGTCCCCCCACGGAGCTGCCAGGGAAGCATTCCAGGGGCCCATGCGGGAGGCAGAGGCACGTAAGGTTCATTGTAGCAGCAGGTGCAAAATCCAAGGACCGCCCTGGGCTCCCAACGACTCTTCTCAGTCCGGCCACTGGGACCAAAGTTCCGTGTTGTCTTCGTCAGGCGCAGAACGTCTGGGCGCTGGCCCTACTTCTGGCCCTACATTCTGTGCCATTGGTTCAGTTCCTGCTTCCCGGCTGAGCCCTGGCTGGCGCTGTGCCCAGCCCCACGGGGTTTGCCATGGGCCCCAGGCGGCTGCCAGGGCCACAGGATTGCTATGGAGAGAAAACGCACAACAAACCGGGGAGGGAGGGATGGAAGGAGGGAGGGAGAAAGAGAGAGAGAGAAAGAGAGAGAGAGAGAGAGAGAATGCGTGCTGTTGGGACTTTTCAGAATGCCCTGTATGAGAGTTAAATTAGAAGATACTAAAACAATGAAGCTGAAAATCAGAGACCAGGGTAGAAAGGGCCAGAGGGAGCATCAGGATCAATGAGCCCGAGGTGTGTGTCCTCCACCCCTGCTCCAGAGTTTAACCTCGTCCTCAGTGCCAGTCAGTACTGTGACAACTGGGTGAATTCAACTGAATTTGGGCAACTTTTAGTCCAGTTCAAGGCGTTATCAGACAAGAACCTAACGGGGTTCTGATCTCTGGTTCCAGCCACCCAGACCTCGTCTGGGATGTGGAGGGCACCGGCGTGCTGCCCCAGTCCTGGGCAGAGTAACTGAAGTGCTTCTAACTAGAATTAGCACAGTCCCCTGGGATGCATCAAGCTCAGGAAGTTCAGAAAATGCACATTTTTAATCACTCTTCGTTCTCCCACCCTCTGAGCTCTTCGGTAAAGTGCCATTAAATGAGCACCCCTCTTCCTCAGCAAGCTCAGCACCCTCACGTCGACCTGACCAGCCGGACCTCATATGAGAGAGTTCACTTTTTTCTGGGAGTGGGTAGGGAGGGTAAGATAAAGACCAGGTTTCAGGGACAGACCCTGAAATGTATTTCATATATTTCATATATTTAACCAATTTCAATAGAATTCCCAGGAAGTGCCTGGGAGTCAACACAGGCAGGTTCCCTTCCTGTCTGAGTGGCCTAAGGCAGCAGTGCTCCAGGGGTGGTGTGAGGCCCCTGGGGCCGCCAGAGATGTTTTCAGGGGATCCGAAGAGGCAAAAGGGTTTTCATGATAACGCTCTGATGGCATTTGCCTTGTTCACGTTGTTGACGTGGTTGGTGCAAGTGGGCCACACTGCTTGCTCCTTCATAGGAATCAAGGCAACACAGGAACGTGGATTGCAGTCACTGTCCTTCACACCACGGTTTCCAGCGTCACTTAAGAACACCCTCCATGGCCCGGCTGCGTGGCTCAGGGGCTGAGCATCGACCTAGGAACCAGGAGGTCTCTGTTTGATTCCCGTCAGGGCACATGCCCGGGTTGTTGGCTTGATCCTTGGTGTGGGGTGTGCAGGAGGCAGCTGATCAGTGATTCTCTCTCATTTGATGCTTCTTTCTCTCTCACTCTCTCCTTTCATCTCTGAAATAAAAAATATATATTAAAAATGAACACCCTTGATGAAGCAGTAGAAAGGGTTAATTATTAAAAATTATTATTAATAATATTATCTCAATCCAGAATACATGTGTTTTTAATTTTTAAGGTGAAACATGGGAAGTTTGCATCTAGCACTCCTGCTGCAAACCAGAATATGAAGGTTTTCGAGGGGGAAAGCGCTTGTATTCTGAGCTGTAAGCTAGACTAGCCACTTCTTTCACAAAACACCATGTTTACTTGGATGAAAATTGACAAGCTGTGGTTACCCAGGCTCAGTAGTTGGCAATCATTATTTCAAAAATCAACAAAATGAGCTTGTACCTCCAGGAGAACATCTGACAGTATTTATTGCCAATGATACAGTTTCAAGTTCCAGCTGAAAATGAAAAGTTTGGAAATGAGCTTGACAGCCCAACCCTTAAAGACTTTTCTGATGAGGTGAGTGGTGATGTTAATACATATTGTTTTTGCTCTTGTTTAATGAAACTGTCAACAGTTGGAAGATGTTCTAAGGTAAAACCAACATTTCCAATTGGGACAAAGTTAGGCCCATTGAGGCTGCACACAGACCGGGATTTTAATGTCACCAAGTGCACAAAGCTCATCCGCAGGCTTCGGATTCCACAGCGAAGCTCACCTGTAAGAAGCTCTCACTCGTCAGGCTTGAGTGCAGTCCCGGAGAAAAGGTTCCACGATTATCTGAAAGGACTATTACGATAAGCTCCCACCTCCCGCCCAGCCTGCCTGGCTCTCTTTCCTGATTGATGTTTCTCTCTCTCTCCCTCTCCCTTCCTCTCTGAAATCAATAAAAATATATTAAAGAAATAAAATAAAATAAATCTTCCACTTTCCAACCCTACATCTGTGTGAGATTAGAATATTTTTCATATATTTAAACCAAAACAACATATTAGAACAGCTTGAAAACTGAAGCAGTGTGAGGATCCAGGTGCTTTAGGAAGCCAGACGCTAAAGAGATGTGCAAAAAATGTAAAAAAAATGCCACTCTTCTCCTTAATTTTTTTGTTTTAAAAAATAGTTACTTTAATAAAAATTTATTTATGTTAACATGTAATTAAATACTCAGTTATAATTATAATGAAATAGGTACATTTCAGTATAATGAATGCTGAAAACTACAAAACGTAGATTTTTTTTATATATATATAAATGAAAGAAGAGCTTAAAAAATGGAGAGACATACTGTGTTCATGGTTTGGAAGGCTCAATAGTTCACATGTTAATTATCTCCAAATTGATTACAGATTTAATGCAATCTCAAAATTCCAAGGATTCCTTGTAGATATAGACAATCTGGTTCTAAAACTTCTATGGAAATGTAAGGAATTAGAAAAGCCAAAATAATTTTTAAAAAAGAACAAATTTGGAGGACTCACCCTACCCAGTTTTAAGACCTATTAGAAAGCCATAGCCGTGGAGCCAGGGTGGTACTGGTGAGATGACAGACACAGAGATCAGCGGGGCAGCATGAGGAGTCTATGTGCACACAGAGGTGCTCAGTTGATTTTTGACAAAATGCAAAGGAATTGGATGGGAAGGACAGTCTCTTCAACAAATGGCGCTGGAGCCACTGGGCTCCCTTCGAAAGCCAACAAGCAAAACCATGGACCTTCAACGCCACCTCAACAGGATCCAAGAAGTAACTCAAAATGGACCCTAGGTCCAAATGTAAATCACAAATCAATAACATTCTTTAGAGAAAATATCTGAGAAATTCTTCATGAGTTTGGATTTGGCAAAGACTTCTTAGCACAATCCAAAAGGGGAAAAAATTGCTAAGTTGGAAGGCACCAAAGTAAAAAAATGTGCTTTGTAAGGACAAAATTAAGAGAATGAAAAGACAAGCCACATGGAGAGAAAATATTCACAAGCCACATGTCTGTCAAAGACTAGTATCTACTCATGAGAGAAGTGCGAATTAGTAGCACAATGAGATGCCACTGCTCACCTCGTGGAATGGCTACGATAAAAAATGCTGGCAAGTCCAGTTACCGATGAGGATGTGGAGCAACTGGAACTCCTGTGTTGCTGGTGGGATTGCAAAATGGTACATCCCTCTGAAAACAGCCTGCCAGTTTCTTATAAAGTCACACATACCATTACCGTATGACCAGCAATCCCACCCAGAGCAACAGAAACTTAGGGGACATGGACATGTGCACACAGTTCCCGAGAGCTAGGCTCCTCTTGATTTTCTCCCGTGACCTCATGAGGAAAGAATGGCTCTGACCCAAAAGAGAATGTCTAGGCCTTTGTGCAATGTGAATAGGAGACGGGCCTGAGCCGCCTGCAGGAAGAAGGGCTCTGGGGGTGAAGAGAGGCTGCCCCTGAGCCTGACCGGGAGGGTGGGACCCCTGAGACCAGGGGTTCGGAGGACAGCAGGTTTGTGCGCCGCTCCTTTGCCTGTGAAGGCCCCGTGGTGCCTGGGAAGGCCACCATCCGGGAGCAGAGGGCAGGCTCTGCCAGGTGGCGTGTCCGGGAGAACATGGTGAGGGATGTTTTCTGGCCCGGCTGCGGCCGTTCACCAGACTTTAATCTGCTTTTAGTTATTTATGTATATATTTTTCATATATATTGTTATTGATTTCACAGAAGAAGGGAGAGGGAGAGAGAGAGAGATAGAAGCATCAATGATGAGAGAAAAATCACTGATGGTGCCTCCCGCACGCCCCACACTGGGGATCGAGCCCGCATCCCGGGCCTGTGCCCTGGCCGGGAATCGAACCTGGTTCATAGGTCAATGCTCAACCACTGAGCCACGCCGGCGGGCTGATGTGCTTTTAAAAAGAAAGGTGACGTTTCTTGTATCCTAGTGACTTGGAGCAAATCCCTGCGGGGTCCCCCGATGCCAGCTGGAAGCCCCGGGGTGGGTGAGGTCACCCGGTGAGCATTTACCCTGAGGAGAGCCCCGAGGGGTCTCCCCGGAGCTCGGTGTAGGAGCCTGTGGGAGTCGGGAGGCGGAGCTGGGAGGAGCCATGGCAGTGCCACCTCGGAGGGAGCACTCCCAGTGAGATGCTGCAGAAAGTGCCAGGAAGATGAGGACTACAAAGTGTCCACCAGGTTTGGCCACGCGGCGGTTCGCTGACGTGATGGGGCAGGGCAGTGATTGAGGGGTCTGTGGAGGACGAGCATGTGTGTCCCCTCACGGCCCTGCATGTCGGCTCCGCTGGCTCATCAGTCAGACGCCACTGGAGCAGGCCAGGGACAGGTAGCCGTTCTGGTCCATCGGAGGAGGAGAGAGCAGGGTGACTTCACTCAGTGCAGCTAGAGGAACCACCACTAGGGGGCGTCCACCTGCCCATGTCGCCTCCAGGAAGATCAGCCCATTCCTATAAGACGACCCAGAGGGCAGTTCATGCAGAGAAAGGTAAATGTCCCGAGACCTGACGGTTTATCCAATTTCCCTCTCCTATCTTATTTGTCCGGTAAAGGGACCTGGAGGGGAAGGGCCTGGCCCTCTTGCTGCAAGTCCAACATTTATTGAGAGGTCACACTACACCAATAACTGCCCTGAGTGTTTACCTGTATCTCCCACTTAATCCTGCAACACGTGAGACAGACACACCCATTTCACAGACGGAGAAATAGAGGTCGGCCTGTCCCAGATCACACGGCTATGTAAGTGGTGGAGCTGGGATTCCTACCTCCAGATACTTCCATTCTGATTCCAGTGCTCTCTCCACTACAACGTGTATAATTAGAAGGGTTTATTCAAAGGAGGTTCCCAGCCCAGCCAGCATGGCTCAGTGGTTGAGCGTCGACCTATGAACCAGGAGGTCATTGTTTAATTCCTGGTCAGAGCACATGCCTGAGGTGCAGGCTCAGTCCACAGTGTGTGGCACGCAGGAGGCAGCTGGTCAACGATTCTCTTTCATTGATGTTTCTATCTCTCCCTCCCCTTCCTCTCTGAAACCAATAAAAATACATTTAAAAAACAAAACAGACAAATGAAGAAGATTCCCGGGGCTCTCCTTGTGTGAGAAGTGGAGGATTCTGGGACTCAGGGCTGGGCCAGAAGACACCTCCTGTTCTCTCCTTCTGCCCTGCTGGCAGGAGCTGAGCTGTGGAGACCAACGACCAGGCCGTGCCCTCCCCTCTTGGAGGACTCATCTGATAAAGCCTCCTGCCCGGGCAGTCCAGCGGCCTCTCTGCAGAGCATGGTCCCCCATGGTCTCGGGGAGGCCCTTGGTAAGACCAGGAAGGAGCCTGCTGCCTGGGCGGGGGTAGATTACCAGGAGCAGGAAGCCTGGGCCGTGCGGAGGAGGTGGGGAACGAGTGGCATGTGCCTCTCAGAGCCGCCCACCCACGTCAAGGTGACATGGAGGTGTCTGGCCTGACAGCTTGTCATGCATGGCCTGGGCGGGCCTTCCAGAAATCACCCACTTGGGGTGAGGGTGGAGGTGCAGGGGGCCTCCTCCCACGCGTGATGACTTGTCCCAGGTTCTGGAAACTGCCTGGTCCAAGCCTCGGGCCATGTGACACTCTGAGGGGTGTGCCAGCCCTCTCTGGGGAGTTGCCCCCCGGCCCCTCCCACCACAGAGGCCCAGCGGAGAATAGAGCGACCCATGAGGCCACAGAGAGCTGGATTCCACCTGGTTTTGAAAAGCAGCTTTTCCAATGGGACAGCCTGGATTCAAAGTTCAACGCCTCTACTTAGTTGTCTGGGGACATTTATTCCATTTCCCCTTGTGTCTTCCTGCAGAGAATGCAATAATAGCCGTGCCTGCTCCACGCTACGGGGATAACACACATCGGGTGTTCAGCTCAGTGTCTGGCACACTGCGGCCGCTCAGCGAGTGCTGGCTGTGACCACTCCCCCTTCACTGTCGCCCCCGCAGCTCCCCGCCTGCGTCTGTGTCCTCCCCCCTGCACCAGGGCATCGTCTGCACAATGAGGGAAACAGCAGCCTCGGGATCTAACCGGACCCAGAGGCCGCTGATGGGCAGCTGGGCTGTGACTGGCTGTCCTTCTGAAGCGCCATCGTCTGCCACCC
>NW_005353538.1:2003470-2004496 GCF_000412655.1 Myotis brandtii | reverse complement strand
GGAAACGCAGCAGTCAGCAGAGTTGACAGAGCCAGAGACTTGGACTGGTAGTGGAGGTGCCTGGGACCCAGGGACCACAGGACAGCATCACCAGCAACACCTCTCCCACCGTCTCACACACACACACACATACATACACACACACGCACACCACACACGCACACGCACACCACACACGTCCCTGGAGACTCTGAACCAATCTGGGAAGTCCCATCACCCTTCCCTGATTTTTGTCGTCTCTATCGACGGGGGCTAAGGCATGTGTTTCTTTCTCTCTACCCAGACATTCCTCACCACCCCCCACCCTGCAGATCCGTCTACGCCCAGGAAGCCTGAGAGAGGAGGCCGGTCTGTTTTAAGGAGAAAGGAACAGAAATGGCCCGAGCCGAGTTCTTTCTTTAGGCCTCCTTCTGGGAGGACCAGAGACAGCGGGCTGTCCCCCCAGTGAGCGCTCGCTCTGGTGTGGAACTGGCCCACCTCACTTGGGCTGCGCCCTAGGGAGGTCGACCCCCATAAAATGCGAATGAGAAAGCTGTGCCTCCCGCCTGAGCCCAGCGTTAGGAGGTGGTGAGCTTCCTGTCCTCTCTCCCGGCAGAAGCAGCCGATAGTCACGAGGTGGGAAGCGTCTGGGTCCCTGGAAAACCACGTGGAGGAGAGCCTGCCCTGAGCAGACACCCTCACTGGCTGGGTAGGCGGCGGAGAAGAAAACTGCGGTTGGGTTAAGCCACTGAGATTGTGGGAAACGGTAGATCCGTTACAGCAGCTGTTACACCTCCTGGCGACACAGCAGGCCTGGCATCTGCCCTCTCCTCAGACCTTCTTGTTTGGATGAAGCAAAAAAGAACTGGAGCCCTGGCCAGTTTGGCTCAGTGGATAGAGCGTCGGCCTGTGGACTGAAGGGTCCTGGGTTTGATTCCAGTCAAGGGCACATGCTCGGGTTGTGGGCTCGATCCCCAGTAGGGGGCGTGCAGGAGGCAGCCAATCAGTGATTCTCTCTCATCATTGATGTTTCTATCTCTCCCTCTT
>NW_005353538.1:2001379-2003187 GCF_000412655.1 Myotis brandtii | reverse complement strand
GGACGCTGTGTGTGTATCGTGAGGTCCTGGGGGTGCTGGCACCCACCAGGGGGATCGCAATGGTTGAGGTCAGCATAGTAAACGCAGGGAACAGTAAGGGCAGAGCAAGAAGAAATACGTCTCTCAGAGGAGGCCAGGGGCCCCCCACCCATCTCTCGTGGGAATAGCTGAGTGAGCTCCGGGGCTTCCTGTGCACACGCCCCTCCCTGAGCCCGCACAGTTGGAGGTGGAGAAGGAGGCCGGCGCGGGAGAGGAAGGACAGAACCGAGTGTCCTTGCCCATCTCCGTCCGCTCGGTCTGCTCGCCTGCCCTTGAAGACTCATCTCAAACCTCGCCTCCTCTGTGAGGCCTTCCTCGGCCTCTGTGGGTGCAGCTGTGGCTGCTCCATCCGTGCTCCACGTGCGGTGCCCAGACTCAGCCTCAGCCGCCCCCATGTCGGTCACAGTTGTGCGCACCTGAGGCCGCCGTCGTGTCTGCGAGTCCCCGGGCCTGGTAGGGGCACCTGGTCCAGACCAGGCTGACACGGCTGGTGCCTGAGTCCACGAAGGAGCGATGGTGAAGGGAGCCGAACCCGGAGCAGAGGAACCAACACTCAGAACCCACACTGCGTGTCTGCGCGGCCGTGTGGGCCTTCTCTAGTTCCTACCTCAGGTACCAGGACCAATCCAGTGACAACGTGTTCACACAACTTTTATTGCTGACGGCCATTGCTGGGGGCTGGGGGAGGTCACGCTGCCCGCCCCTCCACCCCAGCCCTCATAGCACGTGGCCAGCCCCTCCAACGCTGCCCAGCCACTCGCCACTCCACCTGCTCTTCCAGGGCAACCTCCCCGAGCGGCTGCCTGCCATGGCTGGGTGGGGTCGATCTGCTTGGGCCCTGCCTCTGGGAGCCATACACCACCAGACAGGCCCAGGCCAGGTGAGGAGAACCGGACGGAAGGAGTGGGAGCGAGGCTGGGAGGTCCAGGCCTAGGGCTGCCATGGAGGCAGGAGCCCTGAGGGCTCGCAGGGCGGGGCAAGGGAGCATTCAGAAGGGCCGGCAAGAAGAAATACGTCTCTCAGAGGAGGCCAGGGGCCACTCACCCATCTCCGTGGGAATAGCTGAGTGAGCTCCGGGGCTTCCCGTGCACACGCCCCTCCCTGAGCCCGCACAGTCGGAGGCGTGGGGAGGGGGGCCCGGGGGGCAGTGTCCGCGTCCTCTCCATGGCAACGTTCATGTCAGTGTTATGTTTTGGAAACAGCTGAGAGATGGAAAGACGGAGAAAGCGGAGAAAAAGCTCCGAAGTCCCCAGACGGCTTCCCCGCCTCCGGGGCCCAAGGAGGAGCAGCGCCCATTCCTCATGCCCTGGGCGGAGCCCTGAGTGAGCGCCAGCGTGGCTCTCTCTGCCCTTGGTCTGCCCCCTTCCCCGAGGTTCACCTCCCTGAGGAGGCACAGGAGCCCCGCAGCCCCGGAGGCCGGGAACCTGCCCCAGCCCCGGAGAGGCTCGGCCCCTGGGCCCTTGGAGCTGTCGGCGTGACCGATGCTTGCTCTCCTATCTGCAGGCATTTGGGGAGTCTTTAAAAATACACCCGGCCCGTGGGCCCTTGGAGCTGTCGGCGTGACCGATGCTCGCTCTCCTATCTGCAGGCATTTGGGGAGAGTCTTTAAAAATACGTCCAACTCTGTTTCTTAAATATAAAAATAAAGTCAAGTCCACACCCAACCGCTGTGACCAAACACGATCGGTGACCCCTGTCTCCCGGGTCAGCCCGGTCGGCGTGGCCACGCTCCACACACAGCGCCGCGGGCCGGGGGAGCAGAGGCCAGC
>NW_005353538.1:2000814-2001345 GCF_000412655.1 Myotis brandtii | reverse complement strand
GCGCTCCGACGAGACCGTCACCACCCCGGACGTGCTGGTGTCACCGGGCTGCCGGCGGCTGCGTGTTCTGGGCCAGTCTCCGAGTCCAGGTGAGAGGGGTGACAATTCCCGACGTGACCTTCCAGGCCCTTCCCGGCGCGTCTCCTCCGCGGGACACACCTGTGGGTGTCTCCAGGCGCCACACTGTGGTTCCCAGGTGTCCAGCCTGGGGTTTGGGAAGAGCTGACCGCCCTCCTGGTTTCTGAAGATCTTGGGAGAGCAAGCACATGCAAGCACACGCATGCACAACCCACACGTGCACACATGCATGCACACAACCCCAAGCACGCACACACGCACGCACACACGCACGCACACACACACACGCACACACACATGCACACACACATGCACACACACATTGCATGTCCGCTGAGCAGCAGGCAGGGAGCGGCGGAGAAGGGTCCGGTGGCCTGAGCCAGGTGCCGCATGGCCGGCCTCGCAGCCTCCAGCAGCGGGTGAGGTAGGCAGGCCGCTCAGGGCTTCCGGAGG
>NW_005353538.1:1998449-2000777 GCF_000412655.1 Myotis brandtii | reverse complement strand
CACCTCGCTCTGTGGGGGAGGGACACAGGGGAGGCTGAGCCGGGGCCCACGAGCCAGACACTGCGGCTCAGAGCCTCCACTCAGCCCGCCTGTCGGCTGGCGGCCCTCGAGAGGAGGGAAGGGACAGCCATGGCGGCGGGTTCTGAGCCCCGGCGGCTCCCCTGTCCCCTCTGAGCGCCACTGTCCTGCCCTCAGCAGGCAGAACACCGGCCTTCCAGCTCAGACACTGGCCTGGGAAGGGAGGGCTGGCTCAGCTGGAGGGGTGAACCTCCACTTCCTGACACACCCCATTCCGCCAGGGACCCACTTCCAGGAGGGGAGCCCTCCCTCCTCCCTGGACCCCTCCCCCGTCCCCCAGCTGTCCGTGGCCCGTGGCCTGTGTGATGCACAGTGCCCCCCCCATCCCGGGGAGAGGAGCAGCACTGGCCACACCCCCGCAGGCCCACCCCCTGAACCCTCGGACCCTGCTCCGCTCAAGGACGAGGAGCGCAGAGTACCTATCGCGGGGCTGGCCCAGGGTGTGACCCCTGTCCTGTCCTGTCTTCTGCGCTTTGTGACCCCCTGGTAGGGGGACGTGAGGGGCCCGCTGAGAGCGGGGAAGGGGCCCTCTCCCAGTGCCCCTGTGGGCGCTGCCCCGCCGGCAGTGCCCCGCAGCCTCACCTCCATCTTGCTGTATATCCAGGGCAGGAGCTCCATCACTTTGGTGTACACGCCGGGCTTGTTCCTCTGGCCGCAGCCCGTCCCCCAGCTGGTGACCCCTGCCAGGTACCAGCGGCCATTCTGCTCGCAGACCAGGGGCCCCCCGCTGTCCCCCTGCGGGGAGTACACGCATCAGCAGAGCGGGGGAGGGGCCTTGTGCAAGAAAGCTGGGCACCCGATTCCCCTCTGATCAGCACCTCCGCCTCCCCCACGGCCCTGGGTCCCGGAGCCTGAGCCCCACCTGGAGCAGCTCACCTGGCAGGAGTCGCGGCCGCCCCGCAGGTCCCCCGCACACATCATCCTGGGGGTGAGGTAGCTGTCGTAGACCAGGAAGTCGTTGCACTTCCTGAAGTCGATGAGGCCGACCTGCACCTCCCTCAGGAAGGGGGAAGTCTTCTCTTCAGGGAGTGAGGGGGGTGGGGGGGTCAGATGTCAGCTTCCGGCCTTCCAACTGCCCAGGACCCCAACTCAGCCCCTCGGCATGGAAGGACCATCTCTGGGGTTGGCCGCCCAGACATGTGCACACACACACACCCTCACGCCAGACACAGCTCTCTACACGTGACAGACAGACGGACACAGACACGCAGCCTCTCAGTCTGCCTTGCATGCTGCACGGTGCTTTTCCGTGCTCAAAGCGCCATCCCCCAGGGCCCCCCCTTTGTTTCCAGTAACTACGAGCTGGAGGAGGTATAGCTGGCCCATCTGCAGATGGAGACGGCCAGTCACCCAGCTGGTCAGCCTGGGAGCCGAGGTCAGAAAGAGCAGCTCCCCGGCCAGGCACACTGAGCAGGGGAGCCCGGCCTGCATCTCATGGGGGGCGGACAGGCCTGGGCGGTCTCCTGCGCCTAGAAACAAACCTACAGGGCCAGCATCAGACCAGGCCGCTCCGGGGCCGCGATGGGCGCTTCCTAACCTGGGCGGGCACAGGCGCAAGCAGGCAGGTCGCCATGCAAACCGCCGCGTGCCAGCACCCTCTCACCAGGAGGGACGGCCGCCGCTTCCTCGCCAATGGCAGCTGCAGACCCCGTGTGGCCACAGCCCCAGACGAGATGACTCAGGGACCCGATCACAGACCTGCTCCCCGACAGCATCCGCTCTAGAGACAGCTCCCCTGAAACCCAAGCCCCAGGCCCTGTGCCGAGTCCTTCCCGATACCCCTGCTGGGAGGCGCCCTGGCTCTCCGCGGCGAGTGTCCCACTCGGGCAGGAGCAGAGCCCCACCTGTGCGGTTCTAGAAGTTTCACAGTGGTCTTAGCCGGAGGGCACGGTCACATGACTGCTTTGACGTACACACAGGTCACACAGTCCCACCCAGGCCCGTGAGGTCAGAGACCCAAACCCTCATTAGCTAGGCCCTTACCTACCTACACAGCATGTCACCCCACACACTGCACACACACACACACACACACACACACACACACACACACGGCACCCGCACAGGCACGCATGTGCACACGCACACAGCCTAGCACCCCGCCTCTCACCATCTGTCTCCCTGGTCTTGCCAAAGCCCGTGATCCAGCAAGTCTCATTGAGGCTGAAGGTCTGTCCGTGCATGGGGAGGCAGGCCGGGTGGATGTGAGCTGCAAGGGGACCGCACGTCAGCGGAGGCACCGAGCTCTCG
>NW_005353538.1:1996474-1998428 GCF_000412655.1 Myotis brandtii | reverse complement strand
ACTAATGTCCCAGGAGCCTTTCCCGGTCCCCAGAGCAGTTCTGAATCTTCCAGGGCTGGCACTGACCCATCACTTTATTTTTTCTTCCTTTCTTTTTTAATCCTCACCGAGGATATTTTCCCATTGATTTTAGAGAGAGTGGAAGAGAGAGGGAAAGACAGAGAGAAATATCAATGTGAGAGAAGCACATTGATTGGTTGCCTCCTGCATGCACCCTGACCAGGGCCTGGGTCGGAGAGAAGTCTGCGAGCAAGGTACATGCCCTTGACCGGAATCGAACCCGGGACCCTTTGCTCCATAGGCCGACGCTCTATCTGCTGAGCCAAACCGCCTAGAGCCAATCACTTTATCTCGACCCCCCAGTCCTCAGGGTGCTACCAGAGTTCCCCAAGCATCCTGGTGCCAGGGGGTGCCATGTGGGCAGAGGTCTATGCCTTGGACCAAAAGGATCCTGGGTGACGGGGGTCTCTACCCCCGAGGGTGGCTCTCCTGCCCGTCTCTCCCCTGCCTGTCCCTCAGAGCAAGGAGCAGTTGCAGGCTACGTCCAGTGTGATGGCCATGCTGTCTCGGGGCGTGCTCAGCCTGGTCTGGGGGCCCCTGCCGGTGGCCGGTGGCCAGGACCGAGGCTCTCCCTCCGGGTCAGTCAGCCTCTCCCGGCAGGAAGGGAGCCCTCCGAGGCTCAGGCCACAGCACCGCTGCTCACTCCTCCCGCCTCAGAGGCAATGAGCAGGTGCGGGGCTGCTGTTGGCCACTCCGTGCCTCCTCTGAGGACGCTCTTCCTCAGGCCGCGGGCACTGACCACCACCTCCCGCTCCCGAGAAGACAATGTGCGCGGGTACATGTCTGCCCTGCTCTCAGCTGCTTTTGTTCACTGCAGCTTCCTGCACCGGGAATGTAAATGCTCAGCAAACTTTGAAAGAAGGAGAGAGAAGGAGGGAGGGAGAATGAATTCTCCTATAGCTCGGCCGGCGTGGCTCAGTGGTTGAGCGTCAACCTATAACCAAGAGGGTCACAATTCGATTCCCAGTCAGGCACATGCCCGGATTACAGGCTCTATCCCCAGTGTGGGGTATGCAGGAGGCAGCCAGTCATGATTCTCTCTCATCATTGATGTTTCTCTCTCTCTCTCTCTCTCTCTCTCTCTCTCTCTCTCTCTCTCTCTCTCTTTCTCCCCTCTCTCCCTCTCCCTTCCTCTCTGAAATCAATAAAAACATATTTTAAAGAAATTCTCTTATAAATTGGGCTTTGCACATTGGCATCTAACATACCTGTCTGCCTCAGAGTAAACAAACAAGAAATAAGTGAAGGGATAGTATCAATTATTAACAAAATATGCAAAACACCATCTCTTAAAATATACTGTTCCTATTTTTGCAGCAGAGTCTGGAACATCTGTACCCGTTACACATCCCGCTAATCTGATGGGGAAACTAAGTTTCCCAGTGAGTTTCCATGAGTTTTCTCCGATCGCTCTGTGACCGCAAGGTGCGTGGCCTGCGTGTGGCCGACGGGACCTGCTCTGATTTCTAAGCCAAGGGTCAGGTCCAGGGTCTGACCCCAGGACGGCCCCACCGGGGCTGTGAGTCCTCCGGGCCTCGCAGAAGGTGGAGACGGCTTTATGGCGTCGGAAAGGCCTGTTCCGGCCCTGCAGACTCACTGCCCCTTTCCTGTGTGTACGGGGGCGGGGCAGGGCAGGGGCACCGCAGACAAGGCTGGAGGAGCGGGAGGAGGACGGAGGTCTCGCCCACAGGAGGCTGTGGCTCGGGCGGGGGTAGTTCTGGGTCAGGCCCGGCCAGCTAGGCTCCACCAAGGTTCCCTCCTCCTCGCCCCACCCTGCTGAGCTCGCTCACTGCTCTGACTCACCACCCGCCTCCGGAGGTGACGTGCAGGAGAGGCAGCCGACAGGCCCAGAGCACAGGCACGGCCGGACGGACCAGAGCCGCCCAGGCTCCCG
>NW_005353538.1:1992561-1996255 GCF_000412655.1 Myotis brandtii | reverse complement strand
ACCCCACCTTCAGCCCCCTGGCTGTCCGCTCCATTTGCACTGGCAACCCCGGAGCCCACTCCGAAGTGGGCACTCCGTAGTCACAAGTGAACGACTGAGTGAGTGCATTCGTGCGTGGCGCCCTCCTTGGTCCCCTGGGAACTTCAGTGGCGTTTCCTCCTGTGCCCCATTGGTCCTTAGCCCCCACCGCATGGCAATTGGTTGGCGGCATCTGACTCCCAGGTGTCCCCCGCGGGCCAGCCCCGCCGCCCGCAGCTGAGTGGGAAGAGTGTTGCTGGGGAGTCGGACCACCAGGCCGGTCCTGGAGCTGCCGCCACAGCTCCCTCTCCTCCATGTAAACTACGCTGACGACAGACCTGCCCCGCAGGACTGGCTGTGCAGAGCCAGCGCGATCACGGCTGTCACACGCCTCCCAGTGCCTGCCCCTCGCAAGGCTCCGTGACTAACGGGGAAAACATGCGACCAGTTTGTTAGGGATCCTATGCCCTGGCCCGGCACCAGCTTGCCATGTAAGCTGTGCCATCCGGGCAAACTCCTTTCCCACCTCTGGGCCTCAGTTTCCCTAATTGTAACACAACGATGTCCCCTGAAATGCCCTCTGCGCCCGACTCCACACACTGAAGCTCTGCCCACCCCATGGGCTGGCAGATGCTGCCAGGGCGAGGGCTGCGATGAGCCAGACCGGGTGTGACCGGCGTTGACTCACGCACCGGACAGGGCCAGGGGCTTGGAGAGGCGCATGAGGGCGATGTCGTAGTCGTCCTGCTCGTCAGAGTAGTTGCCGTTGATGATGATCTGGGAGATGGAGGCCGCCTCGGGCAGCTGCTGCAGGTTGTTGGTGCCGGCGTACACCTTCCAGCCCTCCAGGATCTTCTCCCGGGTCCTGCAGGGGCCACAGGGGAGTAAGCCCAGTCACCTGCCCGCCAGCCCCCCGCAGGGCGGCGTGTGCTACACAGGAGCTGCGCTGCGGGCCCCAGCCTGGTGGCAGGAAGATGGGTGACGTGGCCTCGGAGGCGCCCTGTCTCAGCTCAGGGGTGCAAAGCAATGCCCCTCGCCCCCAAGCCACCCCGAGCCTGCACCTGCACCCTCCAACAGAAAGGGAGGGGCCGAGCAGGGTCTCTGGGAGCAGTCACCCCCTGTCTCCTCTGCACGCCCCCAAAGATCAAGTCAGGGGGCAGTACACATCTCAGTATTACTGTCCTCAGTAGAAGCAGAGGTCTAGGCAGGACAGAGTGGCCGCTGAGGACTCACTGCTGGGCAGGGTGCCTGAGGCGGCTCTCCAGCCGTTCCCTGCCCACTGCTCACAGACATGCCTGGCTGCCACTCCGACCCCTCCCCCAGCCCTCAGTTCCCCAGACAGTGTCCTGATTCCCCAAGCTCCTCTCCTGTAAGTTCTGGTTCCAGGAACCAGCAGCCAGGAGCCCAGCGCCTGGCCTTCAGGGCAGGCTCCTCCTGTCTCCTCGCTCTCCCTGGGGCCACCAAGCAAAAGCATCGTCTGAGGCTGGGCCTGATGCAGAACAGACGCCCAGGACCAAGGGCCCCTGGAGAGGGGAGGGCGGCCTCACACCAGCCCTTCCGGTGACCCCGAACCCCGCACCCTCGCATCACCTGCCCCTCGGCACTTACACAAAGAAGCAGTGGGCAGCCGTGAGCACCCACTGGGCGTCGATCAGCGTGCCCCCGCAAATGTGGGTGGTGCCGTAGTGCAGGCTGACTTGCCAAGGCCACTTGCTCTCGGGGGCCAGTGCCCCTCCCACGATCCGCCCCGTCATGGCCCTCAGTCCGCAGTCTGGGGGAAGCAGAGAAGACGACCCATGAGCGCTGCTTCTCTCCGAGCCCTGCCATGCTCCCTGGGCCCAGGGCAGGCTCGGGCAGCCCGGTCCCAAGGGCACCCACCCGCCCGTGGGCAGCACTCTGCCCACTTAGTCTGATGTGGCTCAGTGTTTCCTGCCAAGGCAGGAGCCCCCGTGGCGGCTAGCTTCCTGGGACCACCCAGCAGGAAGTTTGATCCCAGGCAGGTCCCTCTTTCCTCTGCCCCCTTCACTCTTCCTCAATTTCAACAAATGCCCAGTAAGTGCCCGATATGCTGGGCCTGTGCCGGGCACGGTGGCGGGTTTCCACGGGACATCTCGGGGCTGCTGTCAGGAGCTGTGCTGGGATCGCCATTCCCTCCCTAAAACTAGCGGAGACATAAACTTCCCACGATGCACAGGTGGCGTGGTGCCCACGTGGTTCCTCAGTGGGTCAGTTCACGCTGTTGGGGGCCCTTCATCCCAGGGAACATTTCCCGGCATCTCCTGGAGTGAGTCATCCCCCCAAAACCGTGGACAAGGAGGGCAGCCTTGGGGTCTCTGCAGATGGGCTCTTTCCTCTTTCGGGGGACAGCGTGAGGAACCAGTGTCTGGGTGGCACTCCGTCCCAGCACCGCGTGCCCGGCCCGCTCAGAGGAGCACCCCACCTGGCCATTGCTGAGAACACAGTCCTCCCGGGGACCAATGACCAGCTTGGGCTTCGGGGTCAGACCCTAGGTCAGAGGTCAGCTCCTCCCCCACCAGAGGTCTGACCTTAAGCAAGTAAACACTTCCGTGTCTTTTCAGTGAGGGGGCAGTAATAGTACCTGCCTCCCGGGAATCGGACTTGCTCATGCTTGTAAAGAAACAGCAAGCGCCTTGCACATACACCGCGAGGGGTGCTGGCTCTAGATCCAGGTTTCTGCCTGTGGCTAGAGGGGCTGTCAGTGGGCCGGCCCTGCTCTCCAGGCCGCTGCCCCCGCCCAGAACCCAGAACCCAGAGTCCAGAAGTGCTTCTCTGGGGGAGCAAAGCTGCTGGGCTGAGGTCAGGGAAAGAGAAGGCCGGGCTGGAACTGTCCAGGTGCCTTCCAGGAACCCTGGCCTTGAAGCAGGCCTGCTGGCTAAGCCCCTCTTCCTGGCGGACCCCAGGCCAGCCATGGTCCCCAGAGAGGCCCCACCTCTCTGCCCCAGATTCCCACCCCCACAGGCCACAGTCAGGAGGAGGGGCATCTTCTTACGGGAACACTGGAGAGAGACGTACCGCTGGGAAGGGCATTCAGATCTGAAGGAGGAAAGACAGAGGTGGGAAAAGGGCACATTAGCCACCTCTTCCAAGAAGCCTTCCCTGGTTGACTCGTGCTCAGCTCCTATCCCATTTCTTTTGCACAAAAACATGGAGATTCTGACCTTCTCCTTCGTGGTGGGAGGCCCCTCCAGTGCGCTCACCAGGAATGGAAACAGCTCGGTCAAACCCTCCCCACTCTCTCCACACCTTTCCAGTGGTGGTTGCACACATTGACCAGATTCCCATCGTCTGAACTGGTGACTCTGTTGTCCCAGCTTCTTCCACAACAGAGCAGGCAGCCTAACCCTCCTCTGGCAGGTTCCATGATGCTCACCAGCAAAGGTGCCTGCAGATCACCTGGCACAGAGCAGGCACTGCCTGACACAAGGCAGGCACCAGGAGCAGCCGGCTCCTTTCCTTCCCTCCCACCCCTTCTCTGGGAGCCTTGCTTCTTCTCTCATCTCCCCTCTCCGGAGGTAGACACTGCCAGCTGGTGGAGTGCCCCCAGGCGCCCTCTTGGTGGGGTGGGACTGGGTGGGGCCGCAGTGCAAAGCTGACACCTGATGAGGAGGTTCAGGGGGAGGCCATGCCCCCCGGGTGGGCCCCTGCTCCTGACCGC
>NW_005353538.1:1981803-1992497 GCF_000412655.1 Myotis brandtii | reverse complement strand
CGTTTACTCCAAACAGCTGGCTGACTGCTGGCCCCCAAACTTACTAAGTGTCTCTGGCAACCAGGTAAACTCTGGGGACACCCCTGACCCCATGGTGCTCTCTGCACAAGGAGTCAGGGGGCAGGTGGCGAATGAGTTCCGGTGCTGAGATGCTCCTGACACTCACATGGGCTCCCGGAGGCCGGATCTCAGAGAGGCCCAGGGAGAGGGGCTCCCTGACGTCACAGCCCCTGACCCCCTGACCCCCGCTCACAGCCAGGCAGCTGGCCTGCCGCCTCACCTGTAGAGGCTTTCCTGGAGGGTGGAGTTGTATTTGGAGATGGAGAAGCTGCTGGTGGCACCCCTGTAGGCCACCTCGCCTGTCCGGTAAGCACTGCAAGGGGAGAGGGGAGGGAGAGAGTGAGCCCTCGTGATACAGGGTCCTCTTCCACCCCCTGATGGTCCTGGCCTGCTCCGTTGACAGGGAGGGGCTGGGGGGCAGGGGCTGTCAGGCTCCATACGGTCTGACCCCGCCCACCTAACCCCGACTGCCCCCCTAGCCCAGTTGGGATCACGCCAAGCCCTGCAGCCTCGGCCCCGCCTGGGAACTTGTTGGAAATGCAGTCTCAGGCCCTGCCCCAGCCCTCCTGGACCAGGGATCTGGTCCTGGGGTGGAACAGGCTCTGTGGGGGACCCTGACGCTTCACCTGAGACACGCTGACCTGGCCCTTTCCACCCGCACTGTGACCCGCGGACCTGCGGCTGCGGCGGTGCCTCCCTGGACCTGCAGACCCAGACCCGGCACCTAAAGACTCTCATCAGCCCTGGCTGGTGTGGCTCAGTGGATAGAGGGTCCTATGGACTAAAGGGTCTGGCTTCAATTCTGGTCAAGGGCACATGCCCGGTTGCGGGCTTGATCCCCAGTTAGGGGGCGTGCAGGAGGCAGCCGATCCATGATTCTCTCTCATCATTGATGTTTCTCTCTCCCTCTCCCTTCCTCTCTGAAATCCATAAAAACATATATTTTTAAAAAATATCCACGGTCTCCTGACAAGATCACCCAGACACCCCTTCCCAGGTGGGAACGCTGAGCCGGAGGCAGGGACAGAGCTGGGTCTAAGTCCTCGTCCCCCAGCCTGGTTTTCTAGCAGCTTCTTCCACAGAGAGCCCTCAGTGAGGTCCTAAGCTCTTCTCCCCACAACCTCGCTCACATGGACAGACCTCAACATTACTTGACTTCAAGACACAGACCAAGAGGGAGCATGGAGGTGACCATGTGGCCTGCAAACTGGACCCCAGAAGGTCACATCTCCCCCTCCCCCTCCTCCCCCTCCTGGCGTCAGCCAGAGATTCCTATGCCTTTCCCTGGCCGCACCTGCCCACTTCACTCCCATTTGGTGAGTTCAAGCCCAGGCCACCCTGCCACAGCTCAGAGTCCACTGAAGGGCTGCACAGCCTGAGCTCCAGGTCCCAGAAGCGAGAAGCCTAGACCTGCCAGATGCCTGTGTCCTCAGGGGGCTGCAGTGGCCACTCACTGTGAGGAAGGGCATGAGGGGCAGGGAACCACACAAGTGGGTCCTACTGCAGAGCTACGGGCTGGCCGCATGCAAACAGCTGGCCCAGACGTGTGCGGCCCCAGGGACCCCGAGCTAGTGCCCTCAGCCCTGGTCCCCAAGAGTGATTTGAACATGAGATCTCTGCAAGGCGCCTGAGCTGCCCCTGCAAAGAGCTGAGCCATCCCTGAAGCCGGAAGGACCCCGGGTGTGGGGGAACGGTTACCTCTCAAAGCCCAGCTGCTGGCAGGCCTTCACTGAGTAGGAGCTGTTCCAGCTGTCGCTGCAGACGGGGACCCACTGGTGGGAGGAGGCTGAGTAGACTCTGAGCAGAGACTTGTCCCAGTCAAACCTCACTGCAGGGCGAGAAGGGCAGAGGGGCCCTCAGCACCCAGGAGGCGCCACGTCTGGGGGGATGAGCTGAGTAAGGCTCTGAGAGGCACCTGTCCTGGACCCTTCGCTGAGGCCTGGGAAATGCCCGGGAGCTTGGCCCCGGAGGTGAGGGGCATCAGCCAGTGCTTAGAAGCCCATGACACGCGGTGAGGGCAGAGGCAGGGCAGGGGCAGGGGCAGGGCAGAGGGCTCTCCATCCAGCAGGACCTGGGCCATCACTGGGACAAGGGCAGGCGCTGCCAGGAGCTGTCACCCCGAGAGGCAGTGACGTGCCCAAAAGAGAGAGTGACAAGGGGGGTGTGATCTATGATCCGACCGTGTCCTCACTAGACAGGCTCAGTCACAGATGGACACGGACATGGGCAGGACACATGTAAACGTGCAGGCAGAGTGGAGGGGCCCTGCCCCCACAGTCGTCCACATCGGGGCCACACACAGTCAGCCTGCAAAAGCCGCTGAGAACCGGAGCTCAGCACCACCTCTGCGCTCATCTAGGCCGGCCACTAACAACGTGCCTCCCTGAAACCACAGGGGGTGTCAGAGGTCAGGTGCTGGGCAAAGAGGAGGGGCACATAGGCTAACGCCCAGAGAAGGTAAGCGATCTGCCTGCGTCACACAGCACTCAAGGCCAGGTTTCAAACACAAGCCTCCGGGACTAGAACCCAAATCCTCCAATTCACTGTCCATCACCCCCCATTCGAGTTTGCAGTCACCGGAGTGTGCACACTCACACATACACACACACATGCACACACATGCACACACATGCACACTCACGTGCACACACATGTGCACTCGTGCACACACATGCACACTCACATATGCACACACATGCACACTCACACGCACACATGCACACACATGCACACATGCACACTCACACATGCACACACATGCACACTCACACATGCACACTCACGCACACACATGCACACATGCACACACATGCACACTCACACGCACACACATGTGCACTCGTGCACACACATGCACGCTCACACATACACACTCACGTGCACACACATGCACACTCATGTGCACACACATGCACACTCATGCGCACACACATGCACACACATGCACACTCACGTACACACACATGCACACTCACACATGCACACTCACGTGCACACATGCACACCCAGCCTGCTCACCGCAGCCCAGCTCGTCACTCTTCAGCTTGCAGTCAGCCACGCCGTCGCAGCGCACAGCGTGCCGGGGGCAGCTCTCCACCGCCTCCTTGTACTTGATCCTCGTGTGGCCCCTCCAGAAGTAGACTGGAAAAGATGAAGCACAGAGCGCCGTCACCGCCAGCCCCACGGCGAGGAGACACGGAGCAGCCCGAGGCCCGGGGTTCTGAGACACCGACCTGCAATCCCTCTCGAACTCTGGGGCTCTCGTCCCCCATCTGTATGGAGAAAAAGGCTACTCAGGAATGTTCCAGAATGCTCCAGAAAGCTCCTGCAAGCAGGGCAGCACCAGGCCGGCTTGAGCAGCCACCCAGAGAGAGAGAAGGAGAGAGAGGGAGGGAGGTGTGGACGTGGGAACTGCCCCGCCAGCTCCCCTGCCTGCTGCCGGCCAGAGTGGTGGCCAGGGCACCACTCCTCCAGGCCCAGAGCCCCTCCGCGCCCCTCGGCCTCTGTGCCTCTGCTCTGTAGGGTGAGGCAGAGACACGTCTAAGCACCTGCCTGCGCTCCACGGAGGGCCTTCGGCCTCAGGAGCTCCTGGATGTCCTGTCTCCTACACTCAGTTCCTGCCCCACGACTTGTCGCTGTGCTTTTAAATATCTTCCCACTCAAAGAGCAACTGGAGATGCTGGTGCCCAAACACACACGCTTCACAAACCATCTCCGCCTCACAGCTGACTCCCCGTCTCTAACCTGACTCCACACCAGAGCTGTCAGCCCTCCACCTGGACACACCGGCCCTGGGAGGCCAGGGAAACCGGCTCTGACTTCTCACCCGCCTGTCCCGGCCCTGGCCCTACTTCCCCGCCCCCACCATTCTCTCCACCCCCAGGGTGAAGGTCGCCTGTGTGACCCCCCAGGTGAAGGTCACCTGTGTGACCCCAGTGTGAAGGTCACCTGTGTGACCCCAAGGTGAAGGTTATCTGTGTGACCCCAGTGTGAAGGTTATCTGTGTGACCCCAGGGTGAAGGTCACCAGTGTGACCCCAGGATGAAGGTCACCTGCGTGACCCCCAGGGTAAAGGTCACCTGTGTGACCCCCAGGTGAAGGTTATCTGTGTGACCCCCCAGGTGAAGGTCACCTGTGTGACTCCAAGGTGAAGGTTATCTGTGTGACCCCAGGGTGAAGGTTATCTGTGTGACCCCAGGGTGAAGGTCACCTGTGTGACCCCAGGGTAAAGGTCACCTGTGTGACCCCAGGGTGAAGGTCACCAGTGTGACCCCAGGATGAAGGTCACCTGCGTGACCCCCAGGGTAAAGGTCACCTGTGTGACCCCCAGGTGAAGGTTATATGTGTGATCCCGGGGGTGAAGGTCACCTGTGTGACCCCAGGGTGAAGGTCACCCGTGTGACCCCGGGGGTGAAGGTCACCCGTGTGGCCCCCAGGGTGAAGGTCACCTGTGTGACCCCCAGGGTGAAGGTCACCACCTGTGTGACCCAGGGTGAAGGTCACCTGTGTGACCCAGGGTGAAGGTCACCTGTGTGACTGCTCCTTCCAGGTTCAGACGCCATTCCCTCCTGATCTGCAGGATGTGCCTCTCCTCCATGCTCCACTCCCCTCCCACGGCCTGTGCCCTGGATGGGCCATGGTCCCCTGGACGTGTGGGGAAAGCTCTGGGTGGGAGTCAGGCCTGGGCTCTAGTCGTGCCCCCCTCCCTGGTGCTGGCAGGACTACGGGCCAGAGGACTCGGGCATGCGGGAGCACCCGGGAGCACGCGGGAGCTATGCCAGGAGGCTCTTCCTCGGGCTCTCCGTGGATGGGGGAGGGGTCCCCTGGAGGTGCCTGTTGCGGGAACAAGAGGGAGAGCGGGCAGCAAGCCCCGAGCCCTGGACGAGGTTCATGTGGACCCACGTGGCGGGCTTACAGGCACCGTGACAGCCACGCCTCCACCTCGTTGGGCCGGTGGGGAGTGAGGCTCAGGAAATTACTACCCTGCCGGGTCACCAGCTGGGCAGGCGCAGAGCCCGTGCTTCGGCAGGTCTGCATGGCACCGAAGCCGTGTTCTAACCAGCACATGGCCCCCCATCATGGCCCTCGCTCCAACGGCCCTGCCCCCCTCCCCCCACAGCTGGCCCTGAACAGCACCCCAAGCCCTCCCTGCATTCCAGCTCTCTCACCCTGGCCAGGCACACCCATGTGACACACGGGGGCTCTCTAGGCACATGAGGCAGGTGGCAGGGTGCGTGGGGAGAGGGAAGGGCTGCTCACAGAGAGAAGGGTGCCCCCCCCCAGGCCCACTGTGCTGGGTTCGTAGCGGACCCCCTGGCAGAGGGCCCGGGACACGTCCTGAGTATCGTTTCCAAAGAGGGGAACTCCTCAACCCAGAACAACTTATCTCAGTGACGGGAAACGCCCCGAGACTTCTCCTAATCGGAGCGCTTGTGTTTGTTTTGTAATAACCAGCTTTTCCCAGTGGGATGTTGTGCCAGGCCTTGTGCCATATCTCACTGATTCCTCATAGCCCGTGAAGTCTTTACGAGACTTTCCTGGCCACATAGTAAGTTGAATGAATGAGTGAATGAATGAATGAGTGAACAAATGAATTCCATCTCATTTGAAGATGCAAAACCTGAGCTCTGAGTGGTGCACCAACCTGCCCAGGGAGCGGCTCAGGGGGAAGGACCGGGCCGGAAGCCCAGGCTTCTCTGACTCCCCACACTCATAACCCGGACTTCGGAGGGGCCTGGGGGCACCGTGTCGGAGGCCGTTTGCAGTGGTGGCCCCGTGTTCCCGCTGTGCCCCAGCACCCCCACCATGGCCACATGCCCCCCATGGTGCCCCCCCCCACAGCCCCCCCCCCCATGCGCATGCTCCCCCGCCTGTCCACTCACAGAGCAGGATGAGGGCAGCCACCAGCACGATGAGCAGGAGGACGCACCCGATGAGCGGCAGCCGCTTCTGGCCCTCCTGCCAGGAGAACTTGGGGGAGCAGGCACCTAGGGGCAGGCGGTAGTGGGAGGTGAGGGTGGGAGGGGCCTGCCCTGTGGGGTCTGGCTGGAGCCCGTGCCCTTGAGATGGGCACCTAACCCCCCTGTGCAGCCTCCACAGTGACTCCCCCTGCGGATCTGCTTTCCAGCCCCTCCCCACTTGCTCGCTGTCGGGTTTGCATGAATGACTCCTTCTGGCCCCTCCCTGCCCAGTCCCCTGCTGCCCCCTGACTGTTCCCTTCCTCCCACGCATGGCCATCCCGGGCGCAGAGGAGGAGCGGTGAGCCAAGGCCAAGCCTTCCTCCCCCCACGGACGGCCCCCCTTCTCCTCCTGCAGCCGGCCCCTCACCTGGGGTCTCCCCGGCGGCCCTGGTAGCTGGTGCTGATGTGGCAGAAGAGGCCCGGATGGGTGTGGCCCCCACGGGTGTTGCTCTGACCAGGTGCACTCTCCTCGGAGGGGATGCTGTGGAGGCCGGCTTGGCAGACGGTGACCTGCTGGACGGTTGCCTGCCAGATGGTGACCTGCCGGATGGTGACATGCCGGACGGTGACCTGCTGGATGGTTGCCTGCCGGATGGTGACCTGCCGGATGGTGACCTGCCGGACGGTGACTTGCTGGACGGTGACCTGCCGGACGGTGACCTGCCGGACGGTGACATGCCGGAGGAGGACCTGGAAGGTGATGCCCGGGCTGGAGTCCTTGCCGGGGAAGCGTTCTGAAATGGAGCAAAGGTGTCCCTCAGGTTGCATCCCTGCCAGCCACCCAGTTGCAAGCCCTCTGAGCTCCAGGGAACCGCTCTGAAGCAAGAGGCTGGAAGAACAGGGCTGGGGCAGGGGAGCAGGGCCACCCCATGGGGCAGCGGGGGAAGGGCCAGGGCAGGGCCGGGGCAGGGGGAATATGTGGGAAGACAGGAGGGTCCAGGGACGGAATGAGCCCAGAGTCCCAGCTCCCTTCAGTCTCTCCCTGTCCCAGGCCCTGCAGAGGTGGGCAGAGGGCAGTGCCATCTGCCTGGGGCGTGGGGGCACCTGCTTTGGCTCCACGTGTCTAAGGCCCCTCACAGGAGAGGCAGCTGGGCCGGCTCCTCTTCCCGAAGGCGGCCAAGAGCTGTGGTCCACGTGGAGGTGGTAACCAGCCCTCCTGTCCCCTCCACTCCTCTCCCCCCACCGGCCCCTTCTGTGTGTGTGTTGGTCTGTGACACTGGTCTTACCATGAGCTGTCATCAGAACGTGTGAACAGCACAGCTTAAGAAAAGCCCTGACTTGCCTTACACCCCCCACTCTCAGTAACCCCAGAATTAACACAGCACGCCCACACACACGCCCCCCCCCCCCACACGCAGGGGTAGCATGCAGGCAACGGCACAGAGGGACACGGGAAGGCAGGTGCAGGGGGAGGAGAAGGTGCGGACGGGGCTGAGCCTCCCCCCTCGGACATGATCCGTAACCTCATCAGCTGCGGGCGCACTCATTTACCCATAGTCACCGAGGGGGGGTGCTCTAACTGCTTTCTGTGTATTTCCTCGTCTCGTCGCCAGAACAGCCCTGAGGTAGGGATTCTCATCCCCATTTTGCAGAGCAGAGCAACTAAGCAACATGATTAAGCTGGCGGAGCCCCGTGTGAGCCCAGGAAGGCCGGTTCTGGGGGCCCTGCCCTGCCCACTGGGCGGCTGCCTCTGAGGGGGGCCGCGTGAGATGGTGCAGCGCGGTCCCAGCAGGCGATGGAAGAGCACCGGCCACTGCCCCCGGAGACCCGCTGCACCTGCGCCCCCCGATGGCTATATCTGGAGGAGGGAGCCCGGCGGTCGGGCTGTGGGGAAGGCGTGCGCAGCCTCTGCTGGCCTCAAGCCCTGGTCTGCAAGACACCAGGCCCTTCACCAGTTTAGGCCCCTTCTCACCTCCCTCTGCCCCTGTGGAGACCTCTCCACCCCCCTCACCATCCCTGCCTCTCAGGTCCCCTCTAGAAGCCCCCAGAGCGCAGGGGAAGCTGGGAGCTGACCGACCCAGGGGCCACACCTGCCCTCACGGTCATTTCTGCGGAGCACTGACCGGCTGCTGAGATGGTCTCCAGGAGCCACAGGAATGCGGGGGCTCAGCCTGCAGGTGAGCGGAGGGCACAGGGTCTGGGCCCCGCACCTGTCCCCTCCCTCCCCGCCCACGGAGCTGGACAGCCCTGCACGCGCTCACTCAGCCCACCAGCTAATAGAAGCCCTTCTCATGCAAACACCCAGCCCCAGGCAGCAGCTTCATCCCTCCCAGGCAGGCGGGTTGCATTTCATTTTATTTATTCTCTAAGAGTCAGAGGTCGCTGATGTGGTCACTGCCTCATGTTTATGGAGCCTGTGGGACGAATTCAAGGAGGAGCCGCCGTCCTGATCCCACACGCCGGTGAACGCACGCGGCCTGATGCCCAGCAGCGGCAGGGACACCCTCACGTGTGTTCAGGAACCTGAAGGGCGGCTGCTTGCCACACTGAGCCCAGTGGACCAGAGCTCGGCCCCCTCCCCGGGCTGTGTAGGTTCCAGAGGATGAAAACACATCAGCCCCTGGAGGCCCCCAGGGAACGGGACTGGGGGGGCAAGGAGAGCGGGCAAGGCCGTGTGGAAGGTGGCGGGCAGCCGCTGACCACAGGGGAGCCAGGCGGGCAGGCCGATCCTGGGCTACCAGCATGACCTGTGTGACCTTGGGACAGCCACTTAACATTCCTTGTTCTTGTTCTCGATCTGGGGAGTAGGACAGGTGCTTCCGAGGGTCCATTGAGGTCAGCGGGAGAGCCCTGCCCGCCTGGCACACGGCAGCTGGGCGGGAGGGCCATTCCTCTCCCCCTTTGCACCGGCACCCCCAGCGCCAGCGAGCTGAGCGGTGACGGCCACGGGGCATGACCAGAGGGCTGCTGGGCAGTGCCAGCTCAGCTTAGGGAGACGTGAGGGCGCCGGACAAAGGCCAGACTAAAACCCTTCGCACTCGTGCTGGCCGAACCTTGGCGTCTGCCTGGGACCTGGCATGTGGCCGTCTGCCTGCCAGGCCTTGGTCCCCGTTCTCACCCTGAGCCTTCCCCGGCTTCAGGGAGGGAGTTCCCCTCCCTCAAACAGGACAATGCTAGGAGCCCGGTGGTGTGAGAGCTCAACTCGCTTCCATGTCTCGGCCTCGGGGGTCCTCCTCCAGCCCTGAGGATGGAAGTACCTTTTTACAGTCGAGCAAACCCAACTCAGCGTGGATGCTCAGAATTGCAGTCAGGAGTCAAGCCCACGCCTGTGTGCGGCCGAGGCCCCTGCCTTCTCCCGTCAGCAGCCGGAGCCCATGCCGGGCTCACCTGCATTGGTGCCATGGCTGGAGGACTGGGCTGGGCCTTTGAGGGGCCGGGAACACCTCGAGGAGCCTAGAGGGGGGCTGGGGTTCCCATAGAGATGCTGGTCTTGTGAACTTGCTGGTGGAACCAGAGTTGGGCCTGGTGACCTGCCAGGCTGGGCCAGGCGGGTGCACGGAGTGGCACTATCAGCCCCAAGCCCCCGGGAGGCGGCTGGGACTCTGGCGGTGGCTCAGCCCCCACGCCGTGGCCTCCTCGTGTGCGGCGAGCCAGTCCCTGCGCAGAGCATCGCGGTGGCCGGTGGTGGTGAAGTCAGGACTTGGTGGCTATCAGCTGGGTGGCAGGGGTCTGTCTGTCTATCTGTTTGTTAAAGATGCTAGAAATGAAAACCGTGTATTTAAATATGACTTCCCTCCCTAACTGGTTACCTTGGCAGGTAAGTTCCCCTTGAGAGAGGCTCATGCCTGTGTGGAGCAAGTCCTGCCTCCGCCACAGGGGACGCGGGTCGGCGTGAGCAGCCGGGCTGAGCACGTGTGGCCGGATGGAGACAGCAGCCCATCGGGTGCTTCTCTTGGTCCCATTTCCACTTCCTGGTGGCTCTTTGTGGGGGAGAAGCCCATTGTACAGGTTTTGAAACTGAGGCCCAAAGTAGTTAGGAATGTTAGGAATGCCACATTCCCGTCTCAGGCGCGTGCCAGGGCTCGGGTTCTAACCAGGAGAAGCCGAGTCTGGACAACGGTGCCCAAGGGGCCCACAGTGTCCCTTCATTTCTGTGGGGCCTACAATTTGCTGTGAGCGTCCCCCATTGTTTCATCCGATTCTCACAAGGCTCCTGCGGAGCATGCCTGACGCCCTGAACTCAGGGGTGACCTTTTCGGGCTCTCAGAGTCTCTGACTGCACCTGAGCAGGACCCCACGGCCTGGTCCTGTCGCCCCATCGCGGAGGCAGGAACAGAGAGCCAGCCCCAGGAGAGGGGCCTGGGGCAGGCAGGGCCCAGAGGAAGCCCTGGAAGACTGGGGAGGCCCGAGCAGTGGGAGGGGAAGCAGGTGGTGGGCGGGCACCGGGCACGGCAGGGGCACCAGGAAGGCAGAGGCCCCGGTGCTGGGTCTGCCCGCTCTACCTGCAGGCGGCCCACGACCCACCCACGGCCTCAACCAGCAGGAAGCAGGGAGGAGAGGCCTGGAAGGCGCCCTGGGGTCCCTCTCTCAGCTGGGAGACAGTGGGACATGGAAAATGGGGCTGATCTTGAGCTCAGCCCCCGGGGGTCCAGACGGGTGGTGAGTAGCCCCCGGCCAGGCTCTTTAAAACCGTTGGCTCAGAGCTTCGGAACTCAGTGGCCCATTTAGTCTCC
>NW_005353538.1:1972828-1977026 GCF_000412655.1 Myotis brandtii | reverse complement strand
GGTGGGGTACGAAGGGCAAGATCCAGAAAGAGCCGAAGCCCTGGAGGCCCCGTGGACCCTGCCTCTTAGAAGCGCTGGCACTGTGGTGTCAGAGCTGGTGAGAGGCAGGAGGGGTGTGGGCCCCAAGCCCCACAGGAGAACTGCCCGGGGGGACTGAGGGACAGCAGCCACAGCGGCCACAGCGGCCACAGCGGCTACAGCAGCCACAGCAGCATGGAAGGGCTGCCCAGGCCACAGGGAAGCACCCGCCGGGGTGGCCGGGGCTCCAGCCCCAACTCTGAAGCTCAGCTCAAACCCCAGCAGGAGCGAGGAGGCGTTCCCGTGTTCTGGGACCCCGGATAGGAGACTCCGCAGGCTGCCGCCTCCCGTGAAGGTCCCCCCCCTTTTGCGTCTAACCCACAGCCCAGGAACTCATTCCCTCTCCTCAACTCCTGGAGCGCCATGCCTCCCTCCCAGAGGCCGGCTGCACCTCTGAGCAGATACCTTAAGCCCGCGGGGAAGAGGGGGAGGAGACATATCGTTCAAGGTGTTAAGATTCCAGGGCAGAGCCCAGCCCAGGCCAGCCCACCTCCGAGCTCTGGCCAGCGCACAGACGACCAGGAATGAGGCTCAGAGGACAACTCCTGGGCCGGGGCCCAGGCTCCCCCAACCTGCCTGCAGCTCCAGGGTCCTCACCTGCCGGCTGGGCAGCGAGTGACGGCGCAGTCAGACAGAGGTGACTCCCCCACTCCCTGGCCCGGCATTGCCAATCTTTCCTTCCTGGCCCTGCCTGTCCTCCCCATCCCCCGGCCGGTCTCTGTGGTGACTGCCTGGGGAACACAGTCGTGAGCCCTCCCACATCATGAGCAGGACTCCCCAGGCTGCTCCCAAGTGTCCCACTCAAAACTCACCCAGCCCCTCAAGGGGATGGGGCAGAAGTGGCCTGGCTGAGAGCAGGCGGGGCAGGGCCCCCAGGAGGCAGGGGGTGGGAGGGCTGGAGAGAGCGGGGACTCTTTCTAAGAACTTTCCTGGACAGGAGCCAATGAGGATTATTCTTCCCATTTCACAGACAAGGAGGTAGAGGCCCAAACCATTGATGTGCTTTATCCAAAGTCGCTCAGGAGTATCTTGGCGCCCAGGAGGGATGAGACCCCAGGTGCCTTGTGCCGAGCTCCCTGCCCTCTGTCCCCGTTCCCGGCGGCAGCTCCCGCCTCCGAGGTGAACGGGAATCTGTGGTTTCCTGTGACAGACTCTGCCCAGAGGCCCTACCTGGTGGGGGATAGGAGTGAGTCGACAAGCCCCTCGGCCTGTGTGGAGGGGCTGTGCTGAGTGACGTCACGGCCCCCAGGCCACAGCCATAGCCTGAGCCCTGGGCTCTGCATGGAGACTGCTCCCTGGGCCCCCTAAACAACGTCCACCTGCAGTAGCGGCTCCCACGCATCTTTACAGCCCGAGGGCAGGTCCACGGGGCCTCGCAAGTCCAGCCCGTGCCCCGGGGTCCCCCTCAGCCTCAGCCCTGGGCAGGCTGGCACAGGCTGGCAGAGCCCCAAGGGCCTTGCAAACTCTCTAGTCCAGCCGTGGGCAAACTACGGCCTGCGGGCCGGATCCGGCCCGTTTGAAATGAATAAAACTAAAAAAAAAAAAAGACCGTACCCTTTTATGTAATGATGTTTACTTTGAATTTATATTAGTTCACACAAACACTCCATCCATGCTTTTGTTCCGGCCCTCCGGTCCAGTTTAAGAACCCATTGTGGCCCTCGAGTCAAAAAGTTTGCCCGCCCCTGCATCTAGTCCAAATCTCTATCCTACTGCTGAGGCAGCTAAGGCCCAGAAACGCAGTGGCATCTTCCGGCCCCTGCCCCTGGGCTGCTGCCTGGAGAAGTGCTCGCCCACTGCCTGCTGCCCGCTCAGCGTGCCAGGCAGGCCCTCCCCAGACCCAGGCCCTATGGCAGCTTCACTCTCCCAGTGACCCGGAGCGTCGTGGGTGTTCAAAGGAGTGGGCACAGGCAGAGCCCCAGGCCGACCCCCCAGCGCTCTGGGCCAGGCAGGAAGAAGTGCCCCCTGTCCCCCGGAGACACTGGGGGTGCCAGGAAAGCTCAGGGGCCCCTTTGATGGGACCTAACAGCCCCCTCGCCCGCAGAGCCCACTGCAGTGTGGACTGGCCGGGACTGAACGGGCCTCGTGGCGCTGGCCGCACTGGATGGGGCAGATCATGTTTCCCATTCTCACTGCTCAGCCCAGGCTCCCCCTTGCTCTCCCCTCCCTGGGCCGAGAGAAACCCCACCGCCGTGGGCTCCCTCCGATTCCCAGCACCTCCTCCCCGCCAGCCACCATGTTAACCCCAGGGTCTCGGTCAGCCTGGAATCAAACGGGGCCCCACGAGGCTTCTTTTCTCCAGGTGTGGGGGACACGGGGCCCCTTGCTTCTGCTCCTGCGCTCCTGCGCGACCTGCGGGGAAGTCACACCCCTCTCGGCTCCGTGATCTGTAAAACCAGGGGCTGGACAGCCAGCCGCCTCCCGGCAGGGTCCACGGGGCATCCAGGGCGCACGGCGGGGCCTGGGAGCCAGATTCCCAGGTCAGGGCTTGGGTCCCTCGCCCACTCCCAGCAGAGAAGAGCCCGTTTCCAGTTGTGGGCAAGGGCTCCGCCTCAGCTTCCACTGCCAAGGCAGCGCCTGCTGCCACCCAGAGCGTGAGGGTCACGCCGGGAGCGCGAGGGTCGCCGCAGTGTGGGGCCTCCTACACACACGGGGAGGCCAGGCTCAGAGCACCCCCTGTCCCTGCGTTCATCCCCTCACTTTTCTTTCTTTCTTTTTAAAATATATTTTTATTGGTTTCAGAGAGGAAGGGAGAGGGAGAGAGAGAAAATCAATGAGAGCAAATCATTGATCAGCTGTCTTCTGCACGCCCCACACTGGGGACCGAGCCCGCAACCTGGGCATGTGCCCTTGACCAGAATCAAACCCAGGACCCTTCTGTCCACCGGGCGGTGCTCTATCCACCGAGCCAAACCAATCAGAACCATTCACTCATTTTCATTCATTTATTATTTGTTCATTCATCCAATTGTTTAAAGACATCGAGTGGCCACTGCTGCCACGCAAAGAGCATTGGGTGATCTAGGATCTTGCTGCCTCAGTTCCCCCCGGGGCCTCCCTGTCGATGCTGGTATGTGATGAGGCTCCCTTGTCAGACAAGCCGGCCCCCAGCTGGTGCCGCCCAGGCCTCCCCTTGGCTGGCAAAGCCCAGAGCTTGGGGTTCCTGGCTCCCCTCGCGCCCCTACCCAGCACCCTGCACACCCAGCTGGGCACAGTCCACTTCCACTGCCGGGCACCAAGAGGAAGCTGTGTTGCCAAAACAAGGCACTTAGGTTAAGTGGCTATTGTTACATCAGCTGCCTTCCTGCCCAGCGCCCGCGCCCCCACACACTCCCACACATCCCAGTGGCCAGGGGCCAGCACAGGACGAGGTGGGGGCGGAGGGCGGAAGGCGCAGGGGGCAGAGGGCAGGAGGGCGCGGGTGGAGGTCTGCCGGGCACCATGACGACAGGGACAGAGGTCGGAGGTGAGGCCGCGTGCCTGCAGGATGCGCGGCGGTGCTGGGTCCTGAAGGTGCCTGCACTTTGGGGGACAGCGGGACCTGAGCCTGCCGGTCTGCCGTCTTGGTAACCTGCCGGCCCCCGCTGGGGAGGCGCCTCAGCTGAGCCCTTCCGGGGCCTTCCAGCCCTTGTCCAGGCCACGGCGCCACAGCCTCGGGCTGGCTGGAGCCAGGCCACTTTAAGAAAATACCAGAAAGTACAGGAACGTCTGCTCTGCAAAGGATCGTTCCGTCATGGTGCACGTCGGCCTCTCTTTAATAAACGTTCACTCTGCGAGCTCGGGGAATGTGGCTTATTTCGAAAAAACACCAAGTGCACACTTTTAAAAAACCAGTGCACTCCGACAGGGTGCACCTGCCACCCCGTTCCCTGTGGTCAGGGGCCTCCAGGGGCCTCCAGGGGCCTCCAGGGCCAGGTGTCCAATCCTCTGATTTGACGGCGGAAAAACACAGTCATGGAGAGAAGGCTGCCCACATTATTACAGGAGCCGGGACCAGAGCATAAGGATGGTGACAACAAGCCCTGCTCTATGAATCCATCTCTGCCTGCCCCTGCGTCTGCCCCTGCGTCTGCCCCTGCCCCTGCCCCTGTGTCTGCCCCTGCCCCTGCCCCTGCCCCTG
>NW_005353538.1:1953082-1972454 GCF_000412655.1 Myotis brandtii | reverse complement strand
CCCCTGTCTCTGCCTCTGCCCCTGCCCCTGCCCCTGTCTGTCTGTCTGTCTGTCCCCAGCGATGGCAGACGCTGTTCTAAAGGAGCCTCCAGGTGAGCTGTTCTAAGACCCTCAAGTAGACACTGTTACTCCATGTTACAGAGGCCGTCACAGCTGAGCTGGGACGTGGCCCGTGTTCCGCCACCACACCCCGCAGCTCCTCCTTTGAAGACAGAGGCTCCGAGAGCCTTCTCACCCCTTTGCCAAGAGCCCCCGAGACCCTCCCACACCTCACAGGCGCTGTCAGGCCGGCGCAGCCGCCACCTTCCTCACAGCCCTGGGTGGAGAGAAGCCGTGGCAGGCGCTGCTCTTCGAGGAAGCCCTGGCCAGGAGGCAGGGCCTTGGAGGGGCAGGTCCCCAGCCGCCCCTCTTCAGTGTCATCAGTGTTCACCTCCCGGCAGCTCCCCCTGCGCCCCCAACCCCCCCCCCAGCTCCTGTCTTGGCAGCTCTACCTTAAACAGGGGTGCATTTGAGAAACTTAAGTAAGGAAGTCGGGGTGCACATCTTCCATTCTGGTATAAGTTAGCACAGCCCCCCGAATGCACATGGCACCCCCTCCACACACCATCGACACTCGCTCCACGATAATGAAAAGCCCGCTCTCCACCCTGCGCCCCTCCAGTGCCCTTCCGTGTGGCCCCTGGCCCTGGACAGGTGCTGCCCAGTCCGATTGCCCGTCACCCTGCCCGGGACGGGCCCTGCCCCTTCGGAGAGCTCACCCTTCCCCCGCTCTGCGTTTAGGGACCATCACGTTAGACCCAGCAAGTCACCAAGGCCCAGGCTGGGACTGTGGGCGCAGCCCCTTCACGCCCCAGATGAAGCTCCGTTCGAGCTGAACATCACCCTCTGCTTCCCAGAGAGTCCCTGCTCCCACCCGCTCAGTAAAGAGCAAGAGGAGGAGGGAAGGAGGGGAAATGAGACCCAGGAGGTTAGAGCTCCTGAGGAGCGTCCCTCAGGGCAGAAAGGGGGCCCAGGTGAGCCAAGTCCCGGGAGCCCAAAGGGGGCCCAGGTGAGCCAAGTCCCGGGAGCCCAAAGGGGGCCCAGGTGAGCCAAGTCCCGGGAGCCTTGGTGGGGCCCAGGTGAGCCAAGTCCCGGGAGCCCAAAGGGGGCCCAGGTGAGCCAAGTCCCGGGAGCCCAAAAGAGGAGCCTGCCTGCAGCAGGAGGGGCTGTGGACAGACCCCAGGAGGCCCCCCAGGCATGCAGCCGACTCAGCCCCACAGTAAGTGCCCCAGGCGGGTGGGAATCCCCTGGGTCTGAAAAGCACACCGTGAACCGTGGAAGGGCTAGGAGTCTGGGAGGATGGCCAAGACAACCCAGCAGCCAGCTAAAGTCCGAGGCTCCGTGAGTCTCAGACCAGCAGAGGTGACACCGAACAGCATACGGGTCCTGGCTGGGTGCTCCCAGGCCACAGGCGCCAGCCCGCACCCAGCCACACAGCCCGGGTGCTTCCAACAGACCCAGGGCCGGTCACCTCTCCTCCCTGGGAGGGTCCAAGAGGTCTTGACCTCAAGCAGTTTCTCAGTAGAAAAGGCACCTTCGGATCTCCCACCCCCGAGGCCCCCAGGGGGCAGGGCCCCGCCCGCCCGCCTCCAGCCCAGCCCTGCCTCCTCAGCGACTCACCGGGCGGCTGTCCCTCTCCATGGCCTCCCCGGGATGAGGCTTCCAGACTCAGCTGATATCAATAAGAAGGTCCATGTTGGCCCCTGGCTCCTCGGGCATGTGGGGAGAGGGGGCTGGAGGCCGAGGGCCGGCCCGCCAGGTGGGGTGGGGAAGCCGGTGAGTGTGAGGTAATCCCAGGCACAAACAACAGGGCAGAACTAGCCAGACCTGTCCCTCACCCTCCTCCGAGGCATCCCGGTTACTCAGCGAATGCCAAGGAGTGCAGGCTGTCTCTCCTCCTGAACCTGCCCCGCAGAGGCAGCTGTGGGGGGACCCGGGTTCCAGAAGCCTCTGTAGAAGGAGATTCTGAAAGAAGGGCCAGGCCCTGGGAAGACATTCTAAGCCCAGTTAACCTGAGCCCCTAAAACAGGTGCTCTCGAGCACCCAAAGGTACCACCTGTCCCCAGAAGGGGATGCCCACACCCAGGGACCAGGATCGGGCAGTGCGAACCTTCACCTTGTGAGGGAAAAAAGGCCACACGCTAACCTGACCAGCTCAGGGGAGGCCTGCATGGCGGTCTTGCAAACTCAGAGACCTAAAGTCACCAAAAGGATGGTCTGAAATTAAACTTTAACTAAAAGCAGTGATGGTGGGTAGTCACCTCCTAGGCCAGTATCTTTCCTGACAAAGTCAACCTTTACCTTCACTGAGCCTATTGCCTTTTTGCATCTTCTAAGATAACATACCTATGAAATGTCAGGGTAACTTGTAACTCCTCCCCTCACCCCCACCCCTGGGGCACAGCCAAATGCTCCTGGGAACCAGGGCAGAGACCATAAATTCCTTCATTGTCATTGGGGATGTTAACTCTCCTGCACCCACCTAAGTAAAAGAAGTATGTGTCTATCATCTTACTTTTATCCAATCCCAAAGGTTCCCCCACCTTTGCTTTCTCCCGCCTCCCTAATCTATCACCAATGGATTTCATGTCACCCACTCACCCCCCTCCTTTGCTCTAAGGTATAAAACGAGGTAAAACCGTGCCTTCTTTGGAGCGTGATCCCAATCCTTTGAGATTCTGTTTCCCGGCAATTGTGGACAGTTTGGCTCAAATAAACTCACAAAAATTCTTTACAGGTTTCAATGTTTTCACGTTAACAACCTCTGAGGACCACGTGTCCAAATCCCAAAGCAGGGCAGGTGGGCTGGCGATTTTCTACAAAAACGCCAACAAGGAACTTAACCCAAATGGCTGCTAACAGTGCCCCTGATGAATTGTGTCCATTGACAACAATGAAATGCTCTGAGACAACAGGCCAAAGCCAGTTAACGAAACCTGCAAACACCTGCGTGGAGACTGCTCCGAGCCACACCGGGCTGACTCGGGCCCACACCTGTGCCCCTGACTCCGTCATGAAGGAGACGCCGCGGGGGTGCTCAGCCCTCCACACCCTGCACAGCTGCCGCTGGGAGCAGCGGGCGCAGAGGGAGCACCCCACCTGGCCGGGCATTTGCGGGAGGAGAGATGGGGAACTGCGGATCTTGGAGACAGAAGGAGGCCCAGAGAGCACCGGTGACCTGGTCTCCTGGTTGACGGAGGAGAAGCCGTGTGCACGGCCGCGTTCAGCAAACAGCAGCCGCTGCCGAGACGGCCAGGTGCAGTGGCCTCCTGGATGCCCCCTGCAGCCCTGCGAGCGCCCTCACTCGCTCGTGCAGCACACACCTATGCAGGGCTCTGACGTGCCTGGCGCTGCCTGGGCGCCGGGGACACAGTGAGCGGGGAGGGCAAGGACCCTGCCCTCTGTCCTTAGCAGCGGGCACACAAACATAAAGAGCTAAGTAGGTGGACAGACAGACAGACAGTCCAGAGCAGGGAAGGGAGTGGGAGGGCTGGCAGGGGCAGGGTTGCAGGTTGAAACTCCCTGAGGTGACATTTAAGCAAAGACTTAAAGGAAATGACTACCACCCCCATTTGCATGTGAGCATGTTAGCTCAGCTTGGAAGTTGCCGGGTGACCTAATCCAGAGTAGGGGACCCGGGCCTCCAGTCCCAGGGTATTTGGGGCGTCAGTTTTAGAACTCAGCCCCAGGACACACCCCTCCTTGCTCCCTCCCCAGCAGACAGACCCTCCTCTCCTCTGGCCCTAGAACAGTGGTTCTCAACCTTCTGGCCCTTTAAATACAGTTCCTCATGTTGTGACCCAACCATAAAATTATTTTCGTTGCTACTTCATAACTGTAATGTTGCTACTGTTATGAATCGTCATGTAAATATCTGATATGCAGGATGGTCTTAGGCGACCCCTGTGAAAGGGTCATTCGACCGCCAAAGGGGTCGCGACCCACAGGTTGAGAACCGCTGCCCCAGAAGGTGCTGGAATTCATCTTGTGCTGCTCCTCTTCCTCCCTCTTACGGGGGCTCAGCAGGGCGCTCCCCGGAGCTGCAGCTGTCCCTGAGCCCTGGTTTCCATTGCCCAGGCCTGAGGAGCCTCCCTCTGTCCCTGGGCAGGCGCCTGGCCTCAGGGTCACCTTGAGCCTCACTCCTGTGACAGCCCACTGACCTCTAAGAAGAGCCAGGCCTGGAGCTGGGCCGGAGGGGAGCCCTGTGTCCGAGGTGTAAGGTGCGGCCAGCTCGTGAACTTGGGGCATCAGAGTCCCAGCTGGGAATGGTGATGACAGCCGACCAGGGATGTCTGGCTCTGCAGGGGGATTGGCTTTATTTCTTGCTCTGCTCCTTGGCCCCACCCAGAGTCCTTGCGGACCAAGCCATCGATCAGACCCATCAGAATTCCCATCGGCCCTGCTTCAGTTCCATAAGCAGTGTGACTGCAGCAGCAGGCCTCATGCGGCTGCAGTGGGCACAGAGCAGCCAGGCCTCACAGTGGCCACAGGATGGCACAGAGCAGCCAGGCCTCACAGTGGCCACAGTGGGCACAGGATGGCACAGAGCAGCCAGGCTTCACAGTGGCCACAGGATGGCACAGGGCATCCAGAGCCTTGCCTTGGAGAACTCCACGTTCAGCTGGCCCTAGACAAATGCAGGGCGGGGCACCAGGGCTCCCACAGTTGAAAATATGAACATAACATGACTCCCCAAAATATGGTTAACACAGGTTGTGTCTGTGACCTGTATTGTATCTGTTCTTACAGCAACGTGAGCTAGAGAAAAGGACAGGTCACTCAGCATGAGGCAGAGGGGCACCTGTGCAGGCCGTGCACTTTGCTGTGCCGCCTGGGAGAGGCTGCTTGTCACTGGGGTCCTCTGTCCAGAGTCCTCCTCATGAGCCTCATCCTGCTCAGCTCCCCCATGGAGCCCCTAAGTGCCTGCCTCCTCTGCCCCCCACTCTGGGGTCCTCACTGCTCAGAGCACAGGGAGGGCTCCCTCCAGCCTGAGGGGGACACAGAGGAGCAGCTCCCCCCTGGGTGACCCCAGCTCCGCCTCCTGCCCAAGCCCAGAGTCCCCTCTGCCCCACCCAGCAGGGCTGCTGCGCAGGCCCCGGCCCTCGGCAAGGGGCCCCTGGTTGTTGTAGGAGTAGTCCAGGTCGGGGAGGGATTATTTTTTAAGCCAAGAGAAAACCACCTGTGAGCCTAAGTGGGGTCCCAGGTCCCCAGCTGCCTCTCAGGCACCCTAAGGCCCGGACCCTGCTGGTGGCAGCGTGGGCCCCTCTCTCCCGCGGACACTGGGCCCCTTGGCTGGGCATCGGTGACAAGGGAGGGAGGCTCAGGAAGAAGCCAGAGGATCCACGTGGGGGAGCGTGGGGTTGGCCAGAGGGCCGGCTGCTGCCCCGCAGTCTGTGCCCGAGAGTCCGGAACCCTAAACCCAGCAGCCAGCATTTCCCCTTCTGTGTCCTGTTCAAACCCCCTCTTCTCCCGTGGTTCTCATGGTTCTTCCGCGTCATCAAAGTCCATGATCAGATGGGACAAGTCAGGTACGAAGCCTCCGTCAGAGCCCCTGGCACCGCCCCAGGGAAGGTGGGCGGTGAGCCACGCGGACCCCAGGCCAGAGCAGCGGAGCCTCTCCCAGATGCCCGACCTGGAAGCGGCCCAGCGGTGCCCGGGGGCTCCAGAGAGTGGAAAGTGCCACCGTCCATCCATCCTGCTTAGCTGCCACCTGTTTCCGGAGGATTGACAGCCGTTCCTCCTGGGGTCACCCACCCCCGTTCCCCCGGAGTCTCCTTCCCTCCATGGGACACACAGAGTGAAACCCCACTGCCCGGCAACAGCCCTTCCCACACTCCAGGCAACAGCATGCTCACCTCCGGAGTCTGCTTTCCCACCCAGCCACCCGGCCCTTCACTTCCCCTGGCGGGAGGCAGTGAGGCCATGTTAAGTCCCCTCACCTCCATGGGTTTCTCCAGAACAGACAGGTGGTCACCCCGGCCCTGCTGGGGGGTGGCCCGGGCCCCCAGTCGTGTGCACATGGCTGCTGCTTCCGGTAAAGCCTCCAGGTGCTCTGGGCCCACCTGCTGGGCTGCTGGTTCTCGCGGAGCTGATGCAGCCACAGGTAGATGACGACCTGACAGGCAGGGGGGTAGCCCTGCACGCAGCTGCCACCTGCTCAGGGAGGGCGATGAGGCGCTCGATGCTGATGCTGTGACCAGAGACCCGCATCCAGGCAGGAGCATCCGCCCCTCTCCCACCCACCTGAGGAGCCGCTCCGAGGCCCTGGGACAGGCAGGGAGGCGGCTGTCGGCTGTCGGGAGAGCCCCAGGCCTGGGACCAACCCCCAGAGCAGGGGGCACGGAGCAGTCTGTGGACCAGATCTCACCTCAGACAGCGACGGAGCCACAGCTCTTCCAGGGACGGCCTCTGTGTCCTTGGGGAGTGTCCATCTCCGACCTCAGTTTCCTTATCCATGAAATGGGAATGATGGCTCCTCTCCAGTGGAGGATTTCTATCCACGCAGGGAAATCATTTGTACAAAATCCTTGGCACAGGACCTGGTACGTGGTGCCCATCGATAAATAGTGGCCACTGTGATAGGATTATCGTTCCTAAGGTTGCTTGGAAACAGAGGCTGAGCAGGTGTGGGGAGTGTTAAGATCTGGGCTTTGAGCCCTGGGCCGAGGTGTGGATGGGCCTCGGTTGGGCTCTGCTGCTCTGAGCCTCTAACGCCCCCCCCCCCCCCCCCCCCCCCCCCCGCCGCTGGCCTAGGGCTGCCGTTTCTTGCTTCCCAGCCTCTGAGAAGTGAGGTCCTCTCACCCCCGCAGCTCAGAGTCTCTAGCACAGAGGCCTGCGGGGGGCCGAGCGCCTTGCCAGGTGCGGGACGGAGGCTGAAGGGAGGCAGCTGTTCCCTGAGGAAGAAAATGCCCAGACGTGGTCAGAGAGACAGGGGCAGTGATGGTCAAGGCGGGCGTCGTGTGCCACCAGTAAACACAATGAGGAGAAAATAAATGTGTGTGTGTGTGTGTGTGTGTTTTCGTCGATAAAATAAAAACACCAGGAACTAATATCTCACATTTAAGAGCAGCTGCACGTGTCTGACTTGGCTCTGTCCGCAGAGCACACCTGCATGCAGCTGTCCTTCTCCCACTTGGCACCAAGGGAGCAAACACTCAAACAAGCCCCCAGGCCAACAGCGTGGACAGGAGGGAGCTGCCGCTCCATCGCGTTCCCTGCCTCCCAGCCCCGTTCTCATCCCGATGGTGTCGCTGCAACAGGGAACCACAGCAGTGATTCTAGTTTAAACGTTCCTGGATGCCAATATGCTGTTTTCATAATAAAGCTCGGGGTGCTAAGTGTGCGCATTCCTGTAGACCGTGTCCTTCTCCGAGACTCGATGTCTGTGACGCACGAGCAGATGCTGAGCAATACTTCCCTAGTTCTGTCTTTCCGGCTGTTTCCCCTGTGTGTGAATCTGAGCAGGTGGTCAGTGCACAGCTGGGAAAGCGACCCCCTGTGGCCCCTCAAACCCCCTGTGGCCCCACAAACCTCCTGTGGCCCCACAAACCCCCTGTAACCCCCACAAACCCTCTGTGCCCCCACAAACCCCCTGTGGCCCCCACAAACCCCCTGTGCCCCCACAAACCCCCTGCAGGCCCCCCATGAGCCCCCTGAGGCCCCACATGCTGTGTTTAGCAACTGTCACCAAAAGATCAATGTTTATGTTGTTTGCTCAGTTAAGTTGTACATTTTGAAATTTTTGCTTTTTGAATGCGAATCATAAAAAAGAAGATACACAGTTATCTAGACTTCACATCTCCTTAACTGGAGAAGCTTCAGGTATTTGAAGAGGCGGCTGCATCATTCCGTTCTCCTGTGGGTCATTCGGAGTTTGGAGAGGAGGGTGAGCTGCGTTTTCAGCTCTCAAAAGGCTTCTCAGCTAAGGCCCGGCCGGCGTGGCGCAGTGGTGGAGCATTGACCTATGAACCAGGAGGTCATGGTTTGATTCCCACTCAGGGCACATGCCCGGGTTGTGGGTTTGATCCCAGTAGGGGGCGTGCAGAAGGCAGCTGATCAATTATTCTCTCTCATCATTAATTCTCTCCCTCTCCCTTCAACAAGTGAATGTAAAAGAATATGTTCTGTGCGCATGGACACAAAGACTTTGAATAATCACATTTGCAAAGCACTTTCCTTTGTTGATCCTATCCAGCCCTTAAGACAACCCTCTGAGGTAGACAGGACAGTCCTGAGCCTGGGAAAGCGCGGCCCACGGTCCCAGGCTGAGGCGGCTGAGCCGGCTGCGTCGGAGTGTCTCTGAGACGTGCACTTTGCAGTTAGTGCGCGTCCCAAGCAGCCTCAGCGCCCTCAGGAGCGAGGTCCACGTAGAATTTATAGATATGAATACTTCCCTCGGACGCGGCTGCAGCTCCACCCAACAGCCCTCGGGAACAGTGCGTCCTGACCAGGCCCAGCCTGAGACTGCTTTGTTGTTGTTAATCCTTTACCCGAGGACATTTCCCACTGATTTTAGAGAGAGTGGGAAGGGAAAGGGAGAGACAGAGAGAAACAGCGGTGTGAGAGAAACACACTGATTGGTTGCCTCCTGCACACACCCCAACCAGGGCCAGGGAACCTGCAACCGAGGTGCGTGCCCTCGACCAGACTCGAACCCGGGTCCCTTCAGTCTGTGGGCCGACGCTCCATCCACGAACCAAACCGGCCGGGGCTGAATCTGCTTTTAATGCTGCTCTACGGAGAGTCTCCCAGCCAATGTCACCTTCAACGGAGACGCGTGGTCTCTGTCATCCCACGAATTCAGGAAGCTGTGGACGAGGCCTATGGTCTCAGAGACCTGGAGAGTGTTACCTGACAGTCTTTGCGGAGAAAAGTTTCCCATCTTCCCTGTGTTGGCTTTCTGGCCGAAGGCCCTGGCTCCTTATCTGTGAGGCACCTAACACCATGGCTGAGCATGTAGACTAGACCCTGGTGAACAACCAAAGCCGCATCCGAGGTCGGGATGCTGGGCACATCATTCGTAAGTTTACTCTCTGAATCTCAGTGTCTTCATCTGTAAAAGAAAGAGACGGATACAGGCACGGCCTGGCTCATGCGTCCCCGAGGCTCCCCCGTGCCAGGCCCATTCCTGTCTGTGGGGTTAAAGGGTTAAATGAGAAAACACCTGATACAGTGGCCACGTGGGCAGCCATACACGCGATACAACCAATCTTTTATCACGCCTCCTCCCACAGCCGTGGCACGGAGCTTCTCCACAGGCGTAGAGTCTAAACCAGACGCTGCACCCTGGCTGCTCCAGCTGCAAAGACGCCGGGAGGGGAGCCCGTGTCCCTCCGGGCCTCTGCTTCCCTCTTACCCTATGTCCCACTCACACTCCTGACCCGGGTGTGGGGCCCCCCCAGCGATTCTCCCTTACACAGCTGGGTGTCCTACATTTTAACTCAAAAAAATTTTTTAATAAAGTGGGGCTGATTTAAGGAATTGGTCTCAATTCGAGGCTTTATAGGGGTGGGCTACTGCATTTAAAACGATATGTTTATTGATTGTTAGAGAGAGAGAGGAAGGAAGAGGGATAGAAACATCAACAGGAGAGAAACATCATCAACCTGCTGCCTCCTGCACGCACGCCCCCTCCTGGGGATGGAGCCTGAAACCTGGACATGTTCACGGAATCGAACCTGTGACCTCCTGGTTCATAGGTCCGTGCTCAACCATTGGCCACACCCGCCGGGCTTTACCTCAGTCCTGACACCACCACCTGGAGTTATCGACGGGCCCGCAGGGGGAGAGCTCAGTGCCAGGAGACGGCCCCCCTTCAGATGCTAACACACGCTCAGTTGTCCCCAGGTGCCCACACATCTGCTCAATTTGGCTACGAATCCCCATGACCCCTGCTCCTTGGATCCGATGCCCCTCACCTCCTGCTGCGGGGGTGATATTTGCTGGAAGAGCTCGGAGACCCAGGGAAGCACAGGTACCAGCTCATCAAAGGAGAAACGTGGACAGCCCGGTGGAGAGACCCCAGGTGGGTCCGGGGGTCCGAGCACAGGAGCTCGGTCTCGGGGAGCTGGGGGCTCCTCCCGGCATGTGGCTGTGCTCCCCACCTGGCCCCCCGAGCCCCAGAACACTGGGATTTGTGCGGAGGCTCCTCCTGATCAACTCGCTCCATTCCCAGCCCCCCCTCCCCCCACCTCAGACAATGGGGGCGGACGGAACATGGGTCGCTTCGGCCCACGGCTCGGCCTCCCTGGGGGCAGCCCTCATCCGGGCCCATGGGAGTCACTTCCCAGGACAGAAGACGCCCGCCACCCAGCACATCCGCGGGGTCAGAGCTCCGTGTCAGCACGCGGGTCAAGGAGGGAACACCATTCGCAGTGCCTGCTCACGCGGCAGACCCTGTGTCCCTCCTGTCATTGCAGTTTCAGTCACTCTGGACAGTGTTATTTTTAGCTCAATTAACTGCCCAAACGTAAAACTTCAAGGAAGTCTAGTCCCCATTCTGAGGCGCCCAATTCTTTGCTCAGACGGCCTCGCTGAGTGCTCACTAGTTAGTGAATAGGGTTCTTCTGCACCCACAGCCCCAGCGCCCACCTAAGCGCAGCCAGTCAGTCCACAGGCTGCACTGAGTCTCTGCCGTGTCGAGTAGGAGCTGCCACTGACCTGCGCATGAGAGACAGCCCAGTGGCAGGACGGCTGCGCCTCGGGGACAGGGGCGCCTTGGGGACCGGTGCGCCTCGGGGACGGGTGTACCTCGGGGACGGGAGCACCTCGGGGACGGGAGCGCCTCGGGGACGGGTGCGCCTCGGGGACGGGAGCGCCTCGGGGACGGGTGCGCCTCGGGGACGGGAGCGCCTCGGGGACGGGTGCGCCTCGGGGACGGGAGCGCCTCGGGGACGGGTGCGCCTCGGGGACGGGAGCGCCTCGGGGACGGGTGCGCCTCGGGGACGGGAGCGCCTCGGGGACGGGTGCGCCTCGGGGACGGGAGCGCCTCGGGGACGGGTGCGCCTCGGGGACGGGAGCGCCTCGGGGACGGGTGCGCCTCGGGGACGGGAGCGCCTCGGGGACGGGTGCGCCTCGGGGACGGGAGCGCCTCGGGGACGGGTGCGCCTCGGGGACGGGAGCGCCTCGGGGACGGGTGCGCCTCGGGGACGGGAGCGCCTCGGGGACGGGTGCGCCTCGGGGACGGGAGCGCCTCGGGGACGGGTGCGCCTCGGGGACGGGAGCGCCTCGGGGACGGGTGCGCCTCGGGGACGGGAGCGCCTCGGGGACGGGTGCGCCTCGGGGACGGGAGCGCCTCGGGGACGGGTGCGCCTCGGGGACGGGAGCGCCTCGGGGACGGGTGCGCCTCGGGGACGGGAGCGCCTCGGGGACGGGTGCGCCTCGGGGACGGGAGCGCCTCGGGGACGGGTGCGCCTCGGGGACGGGAGCGCCTCGGGGACGGGTGCGCCTCGGGGACGGGAGCGCCTCGGGGACGGGTGCGCCTCGGGGACGGGAGCGCCTCGGGGACGGGTGCGCCTCGGGGACGGGAGCGCCTCGGGGACGGGTGCGCCTCGGGGACGGGAGCGCCTCGGGGACGGGTGCGCCTCGGGGACGGGAGCGCCTCGGGGACGGGTGCGCCTCGGGGACGGGAGCGCCTCGGGGACGGGTGCGCCTCGGGGACGGGAGCGCCTCGGGGACGGGTGCGCCTCGGGGACGGGAGCGCCTCGGGGACGGGTGCGCCTCGGGGACGGGAGCGCCTCGGGGACGGGTGCGCCTCGGGGACGGGAGCGCCTCGGGGACGGGTGCGCCTCGGGGACGGGAGCGCCTCGGGGACGGGTACGCCTCGGGGACGGGTACGCCTCGGGGACGGGTGGGCCTCGGGGACGGGTGCACGCCGATGGTTTGTGAGCACCTGCAGGGCTGAGCATCCCAGATCCAGTGTGCAGGGGGTGCTGCCGGCCTCACCGGAATGCCAGGACTGGGCCCCGAGGTCGTCTTTTCTGAATCCCTCTCAATCTCTGGTCGGGGAACCCTCTGGCATCCTGGGCAGAGACTGAGAGCTGCTTCCTGCCGGTGGCCTTGCCCCCAGGATGGCGCATCCCCTGGAGTCTGGATGCTGCCCAAGGCGTCTTCGGTTCAACGCCAAACCACAGGCCCGGCTCACCGTGTGAGAGCGTCCAGGCTCACCGCACGGCCCACCAGCCGGCAGTCCTCCGCCCCGCGGGAGCCAGCCTGGCCCCACCTGCTCTGGGTTCCAGTTTTTATTCTTTATTTTTAAAGTATATTTTTATTGATTTCAGAGAGGAAGGAAAAGGGAGAGAGAGAGAGACAGAGAGAGAGAGAGAGAGAGAGAGAGAGAGAGAGAGAAACATCAATGATGAGAGAGAATCATTGATCATCTGCCTCCTGCATGCCTCCACTGGGATCGAGCCCACAACCCGGGCATGTGCCCTGACAGGAAATCGAACTGTGACTCCTGGTTCATAGGTTAATGCTCAACCACGGAGCCACGCCGCCCGGGCTGGGGTCCAGCCTTGGTGTGAGGAGTGAGGAAGACCAGAGTCTGCCTGTGCCAACACCTCCCACCTGCTCTCCGTGCCAGGCCCATTCCCCACGTCCTGAAGAGCCGGTTCCCCCGGTCTGCAGGCCCAGGTGTGAGGCAATGCGGGGTCAGCCCTGCCTGCGGTTAATCAGCCACGAGTGCGGTGACACACGAGGGGGCCGGCCCGGCAATTACCTGGGCGGCGACAGCCCGCTGGCGAGAGAGGAGTGGAGAGGAACGTCCCGGGACCCCGCCTGGGCCAGACCCTGTCCTGCCTTCCAGGCCCCTTTCCCAGGAAGTGCCACAGCACCCAGGAGGGCTGTCGGGGTGGAACCCCAGGGGGGGGGGGGGGGGTGTGTGCAGACGGTGCGAGGTGCCTGCTCACCTGTGCATCCAGGAGAGTGTCCATCCAGGCACAGGCCGGTGCCCAGGTGGCCGGCTCACCTCCCCGGGAGCCGGGAGGCTGTCAGAAGGAGCACATTCATCCATTCTTCCCAAGAAACAAAGCTGCAACATCTTTTTTTTTTTTTTTAAGAAAAGTGTTTTTATTTATTTGTTAATCCTCCCCCGAGGATATTTTTCCATTGATTTTTAGGGAGAGTGGAAGGAGTGGGGGGAGAGACACAGAGAGAGAAACATTGATGTGAGAGAGACACGTCGCTTGGTTGACTCTTGCATGTGCCCTGCCCAGGGCTGGGGGTTGAGCCTGCAATCGAGATACATGCCCTTGACCGGAATCGAACCCGGGACCCTCCAGTCCGCAGGCTGACGCTCTATCCACTGAGCCACACCAGTTAAGGCTAAACTGTAACATGTTCACTGAGATAGAATTCACATCCCGTACAATTGGCCCACCGGAAGTGTACAATCCGGTGGCTTTTAGGACCCTCACCACACCGATTGCAGAACCCTTTTGTCACCCCAAAAAGGACAACCTGTCAGCAGCCCCCTGCTTTCTCCCCCTCCCGCCCCAGGTGTCAGCCACCACCTACCCACCTTCTTCCTGAATGCGGCGTGGCCTTTTGTGATGGGCTTTGCTCACGCATGGTATTTGCTCAGTTGATTTCCGCTGTGGCTTGTATCAATACTTCCTCCTTTTTGTTGTGGAATATTCCACTGCGCGGTGAGAATGTATTTCGTCACCCCTCGTCAGGTGGTGGGCATTTGGCTGTCTCCACTCCTCGGCTCTCAGGAATGCTGCTGCTCGGAGTGAAATTGTCTGCTCGAGGTTGGCATGGGCTCATGTTTTCTGTTCTCTGTGTCTGTGTCTGCAAGTGGAATGACTGGGTCCTATGCTAAACTCTGTGTTTAACCTTTTAAGGAACTTAATTTCCAGTGTGCCAGGCTGAGCCTAGGCGCTGGGATTCTAAACAACCTGGTGGAAATCTGAACCAATTCTAGTGAACAAAACAGACGAGGCCCTGTCCTCAGGGAGCTGCTACTATGGAAGACAGGCAGTGAGCAGATGAGAGGAAATACACAGTCATTTCGCAGAGCAGCGAGGGGCAAAGTGAGGGGCGGCCTCGGGTGGGCAGCTAGACGGCCTGGAGAATAAGAGCCAGGAGGCCAAGAACTGGAGGCTGCGCCCCAGGTGGGAGGAAGCTCGGTGGGTGTGAGGGACAGAAAAGACAGCAGCACCGGGAGGGGAGGGGCCTGGAGGAGCGCCCAAGCGCACGGAGAAGCCTTGAGCCCTTTTAAGTAAATGCTGGGGGTAGTGGCCTGAGCTGATTCTTACATGCACCCCTGTGTTCATAGCAGCGCAGTTTACAACAGCTAAGATTCGGAAAGAGCCTAAATGCCCATCAGCAGATGAGTGGGTTAGAAAACCACAGTACATCTACACAATGGAATACTACGCTGCTGTAAAAAAGAAGGAACTCTTACCATTTGCAACAGCATGGATGGACCTGGAGAGCATTATGCTGAGAGAAATAAGCCAGTCAGAGAAAGACAAGTATCACATAATCTCACTCATATGTGGAATCTAATGACCAACATAAACTGATGAACAAAAATAGACCCAGAGACATAGAGCACTAAACAGACCCTCAAACCTCAGAGGGAAGGCAGGGGAGGGTAGAGGGGGGAAGAGATCAAATGAACTCATATGCGTATATGCATGACCCTTGGACACAGACAGTGAGTGGTGAAGGCTTGGGGGCAGGGGGAAGAGGGCAATGGGGGAAAATGTGTAATACTTTCAACAATAAAGATTTATTAAAAATAATAATAAATTAAATTAAATTTAAAAGTATATTTAGTGCTCAGTGGTTGAGTGTCGGCCTATGATCCAGGAGGTCACGGTTCGATTCCTGGTCGGGGCACATGCCTGGTTGTGGGCTTGATCCCCAGTATGGGGCCTACAGGACTCAGCCAATCAATGATTCTCCCTCATCATTGATGTTTCTCTCTCTCTCCCTCTCCCTTCAGCTTTGAAATCAATAAAAATATATATTTTTAAAAAATTAGATTTAGTGAAGTATGATTTATACCCAATAAATTTTATCTTTTTTACATATGACGTTTGATAAACTTCAATAGATACTACAGTTGCATAGCCACTGCTACAATGAAAATACACGATATTTTCATCTCCCCCAAAATTTCTCTTGTACCTTTTCTCAGTCAGCCCTCTGCCCACTTCCCCAGGCCCCGACAGCCTCAGAGTCATTATTTTGTGCCTTTTTAGAATGTCACATACGTGTAATCATACATGTACATGTAATCATACATGTATATGTAATCATACATGAGTTAGCATAGCTACTCTGCACGGAGGAGAAACAGGACACCAGAAAGGCCTGAGATGGCCCAGAGCAATGGCTGCCAATGCAGGCCTCACCGCAGCACCCCGATCTCGGGGTCACCCCGACCGAACCGCCGGGAGTGAAGCTGATGTGGCGCTTTCCCGGCGTCCGTGGTAGTTCTAACGGCAGCCAGGCCCGAGGACTGCTTTTAGGACAACTTCTTCCTCACAGGGGGCGGCTGAGGAGCCGAGTGGGACCGGGGATGAGCGACTGTCCTGGTTGCCCAGGACCCTGAGGGCTTCCAGGGTCACAGGACTTTCAGTTAAAACAGCAGGACAGCCCCAGAGCACGGACTTCCAGCGCCAAACTGGGAAAGTCCTGGGCAACCCAGAACGAGTGGTCATCCCTCTGCCGCCCACCGCCCTCTCGCAGCAGCTCTCTCCACCTGGTGTGATGGGAGTGCTCACGCGTCTGGACAGCCCGTGGGCATCCTGCTATTGGATCAAACCCGTAGTGTGGTTCGCTTCTGTGTCCTGCTGCACCGCACGGCAGGCCCCCCCCTCCCCGATTCCAACTCAGAGCTGCCAGTGGTTCTAGCTGGTTTGGCTCAGTGGATAGGGCACCGGCCTGTGGATTGAAAGGTCCTGGGCTCGATTCTGGTCAGGGGCGCATGCAGGCTTGGTCCCCGGTGGGGGAGGTGCAGGAGGCAGCTGATCAATGATTCTCTCTCATCATTGATGTTTCTATCTCTCTCCCCCTCTCCCTTCCTCTTTGAAATATATAAAAATATATTTAAAAACAAACAAGTAAAAATAACAAAGCGGCCAGTCCACTAGCCTCTGTGGGGACAGAGGTCACGTGGGAGTGGGGGTCTCACCGAGGCCACCCCTAGCTCTGCCCGGTGTCCATGCTGGCTTCCAGCCTCTGGGCGTGGACGGGCTTCTTCCCTGGCTAAGTTCCCCAGGGACCAGCTCTCCTGTCGCCAGTCACCACTCCTCTGAAGCACTGGTCACAGCAGTAATTTTGTATTTGTGAGGTAACTTGATTGGTGTTTGCCAAGAATGCAAACTCAGTGAGGACAGGGCCGTTCCAGTTTATTATTGCATCCCAGTAACGAGCATATAAATGGCACACAGTAGGTGCTCAACAAATGAATGAATGAATGAATGAATGATGAATGTCATTACCTATTGTCACGCCCAGGGAATAACATTGGCTTGTATCCTTTTATCCCTGGGAGACTTCAAACCCGTGGGGCCCACACTGTTAGGAGAAACGTAGTCCATATTCATCTGAGATATACAGTTGAACCTTGAACAAGGTGGGGCTTAGGTACCGACCCACTTTGCAGTAAAAAATTCCCGTGTAATTTTCGACTCAACAAAAACCCGGCTGCCCCTGGGTGTCTGTGGCGGGCGGGCTCCAGCACCTTCCGAATTCTGCAGCCGCTCGAGCCCTGCGCAGACCGGTGCACACATTCGGCCCTCTGCACCCGTGGGCTCCCCATCAAAACAAACGGGTACTTGTTGGGGAGCAATCTGCCTCTCTGTGGACCTGAGCAGTCCAAACCCCAGCTGTTCAAAGGGTCGACTATGGAGGCACAGGAGAGACAACGAGGGGGACGCCGGCCTTGCTGGGAGGCCTCTCTCTGCCCCCTGCCCCCTGGACCTGGTGCTTCTGAGAGCGGGGCTAGTGCGCAGCCCATGTACCCTGAGTCGGGGCCGCTGGCATTTTATGAACAGCCGTGACACTCAGGGCTGGCCAGGCAGGGCTCGGCCGCCCCCAGGGCCGCACTCAGAGACCACAGCCCCATCCGCACCAGAATCCCAGGGAGCATCCCAGGTCCCAGCCGCTGTGCTGGGAGCGGTGGCGGCCGGGGGCAGACCGGCCACTAGTGATGCCTAGGGCACGACTCCTGACCTCGCGTGTTTTACCATCCCGCCGGCCGGGGGGAGAAACATATACTTCGGAAAAGCTTATCAGGCTGGAAGGCAGTTTGTGGTCAATGCCAGAGATGTGGCCCCGTCGATAACGGGTGCCCGTTTCAGAGGAGGGAGAGCACATGAGAGAATTGTGGGTGGGGTGGGCGGCTCTTCCCCGCTGTGTCATCCACACCCACCACGTTCCATGACCGGATACTGGTCTTTAGCCCTCACCCCCAACCTCTGTCTCACTCCCCAAACTCAAAAGGAGCCCTGGCCGGTGTGGCTCAGTGGATAGAGCGTCGGCCTGCGGACGGAAGGGTCCCAGGTTCAATTCTGGTCAAGGGCACATGCCCGGGTTGCGGGCTCGATCCCCAGTGTAGGGTGTGCAGGAGGCAGCCAATCCATGATTCTCTCCATCATTGATGTATCTCTCTCACCCTCTCCCTTCCTCTCGGAAATCAATACAGAAATATATGTTTTTAAAAAGGGAACAAGGCGGGTGTCTCTGAGACGTGTGTGTGGTCTCTCTGGACCAGGCCCTCACTGAACGTGACACACGCAGAATGAATGAGCGAGTCATAAGACCACCCCGGCCGCACCTGCCACCTCAGGTGGACGGGGTGACAGTGCTCCTGGGTCTCGCCCACTGACTCCGTGGAGGACACCCACCGTGAAGTCATCCTGGGAGTCATTTCCCCGCAAGTGGCCTCGAGAACAGCCTGCGGCGTGGCTCACTTGGCCTCCCAGTGGTCAGCCTAGGGCGCCCCCTGGTGGTGCCTCCAGGAGACGCTCTCCAGCTCACTCCTGCTCCTGCCAGGCTTCAGGGTCCCAACCAGAGTGGTGAGGAGACCCAAAAAGAGGGAGGAGAGGCGAGGACAGGGAGGAGAGCAGGGACGGTGTTAGAAACGGCCCTTCACCGTCAGGGCGAAGCCTCAGAAAGAAGAGCCAGGTGACCATTTGCCTTTAAAGGATGGAACATCGAAGGTCAAGTTCAGCTGCTGTCCTCCTCCCACTCCCCCTCCGCCTCCTCTCCGTCCTCCTCGTTCTCAGCACACTGACCACACTCACGGATGGTGGTTTTTTGCAAGGATTTTTTTTTTTTACTTTTGTTTCTGTTTTGGTTTTGGTGGAAATCAGGGAAGAACTGAAATTGCCACCCATGGAGCAGAACTGAAACAGAGGGACAGGCGAGCAGGGGTGCCGGCCCCGGGGATTCCTGTGACCACACGGGCCTGGGCCTGGGCTGAGCTGTCCGAGCCACGTCCCCAGGGCCAGGCTGACTCTTAGGGGCCAATTCCCCATGCCCACCGCCTCTTCACAAGCTGCCGCTCGCTCGCTCGCACCGGGACGCACCGTCCTTGCTTCAGCATCTCATTTCATCTCCGCCCCGGCACCCGGTTACCTCCACGTTGCCGACGAGGAAACAAGGCTGAGAGAGGCTGAGGGACTGGCTGAGGGTGACAGGGCTGGTGCGTGGGAGAGGTCATGTTTGACCCGGAACCTCACCCTGTGACACGCAGAAGGAACTCAAAGCCAGCGCTTCTCCTGCCCACCCGCCCGCCACGCAGACACACAGACGCGAGCAGCCCCTCCCTCCCGGGAGCCCAGAGCAGGTGTCTGTGGAAGCCTGAAAGGAAGCTGGCCTGTGGAGTGCTCTCACCCAGCCCACGGGGCCATGTCCAGAGACACTTTTAGTTGTCACCCTGGTGTGGGTGCTGCTGGCATCCCATGGGTGACAGGGGCAGAAACGGAACGTGGGGCCACTGTGACTGTGAGGAAGATGAGTCCTGCTCTGTGCCCGGGATGGCTGTTCTGATTGCAGAGGCGCATGCTCACCTGGCTGGGAGTTGCAGTGGGACCCGGGGGCTCACCTGGGAATGCGGCCCACCCCCCCCACCAGGGAGCTGCCTGTGATCATGAAAGACTAGCAACCTCATTGCAGAGATGGGAGCCCCCAGCCTGTAAAGGCCCCCAGCCTTTGCTTACCCACAGGCCTTTGCTTACCCACAGGCCTTTGCTTACCCGCAGGCCTTTGCTTACCCACAGGCCTTTGCAAATCTCCAGCCCCATTACCTGTGAACAGCCCATTTGTCTACTCTCCCCTAGTCTTTGTCCTTCTACCCAATACAGCAGCCGGGGGC
>NW_005353538.1:1941146-1953062 GCF_000412655.1 Myotis brandtii | reverse complement strand
TTTTGTGGGGGACCTGCTGCTCTCCCACGCTGCCGGCAGGATTGGAACACACGCTCATAGGATTCACCCGCCTCTGCTCAATTGGCTCAGGTAGTGACAGGCGGCCTGGACCCCCTGGCTGTCCAGTTACATGGGTAGAACCAGGATGCTGCCAACATCCCACAATGCATGGACCGGCCCCGAAACAGAACTGTCCAGGCCACACTGTCACTGGTGCCGTGTGAGAAACTTCGATGGGACGTCGTCAAGAAAAGTGGCAGCTGGCCAGCCTGAGGCCACAGTGAGGCCTTCGCCTCCATCCCGTCTCAGCCGCAGAACCCAGACCTTGGTGTGCAAATTCTCCGAGACGATAAGGCCCTGAAGACATGACTGGCACCAAAGAAGCAACAAAAGCAGGACAACTTCAGTTTTTCGGTTTCTTAAGCAGATGGACCCCCAGCACAAGATAAGCAAGAACTGTCCACGTATTCACAGAAGCGAGGACGCCGCACGCTGGGAAGCAAAAGGAAGAAGTGAAGAGAACCCCCGAGTCCAGTCCAGGCCCTCAGGTGCCTGCCTCCTTCCCCGGCAGGGGGCCTGCGGCTCAGCACCACCTGGGAGCAGACACCAGACACAGCCCTTCTAGAAAGATCCAGACCTGGAGACAGTGCAGGACCCACAGGGACAAAGCCAGAGGGAGGAGCCGGGCCAGCCACCACCAGGGACACCAGTGCCTCCTCCAGGCTGCGCTCATGGATTTGCTGCCAAGAAACCCAAGGTCACACTGTCCAGAATTTTCTCATCTGCATAGACAGGAATTTTCTCCCCAGAAGCAAACCCTCGGGAACTAATTACTGTTTCAGTGTGAGGGAGTCCACGCAGAGGCGTAAACGTGACAGGCTCTTCAGCCCATGAAAGTGCCTTCTCACCCAGGACTCACCGAGCCGGACCCCTCCAGAGAGACCCTAGTGCTTAAGCCCACACACGGCAAGCCCTGCCTCTCAGCCCAGGCCCTGGGTTCCACACTGCAGCCCCCTCCTCGCCGCACCTTCCCGTGGGCACGGGCCGGGCTGTGGGGAGCGCCCAGCAGCCTGAAGCCAGCACCTCTGGGTCCGACTGGATGCGCTGACTCCCGGGCAGCTCTCCAGGCTCCTCCCCCTGCTCACCAGCGGGGTTCAGGGCGCCCGGCCCCTCCCGCGGTCCTGCTGGATCGCCTGTCTCTTCCCCCTCCTCCCCTGTCTTTGCCTTTAACGTCTCCAGCCAGAGAAACCAAGAGCCTCCCTGTGAAAAGTAATTCAAGCAAATGACAACCAAATAAAGGCTTGGTAGCTACATAAATGAGGCAAAATATAATTTAAACTAAAATGGTAAAAAAGACGCCCAACCAGTGTGGCTCAGTGGTTGAGCGTCAACCTATGAACCAGGAGGTCATGGTTTGATTTCAAGTCAGGGCACATGCCTGGGTTGTGGGCTTGATCCCAGTAAGGGGCATGCAGGAGGCAGCCGATCAATGATTCTCACTCATGGATGTTTCTGTCTCTCCCTCTCCCTTCCTCTCTGAAATAATAAAAAAAAATATTTTCTTAAATGGTAAAAAAGAGACAAAGAATGTCATTTTATAATGATAAAAAGGTCAATTCATCAAGAAGCTATAACAATGATAAATATTTATGCACCCAACATCGAAGCACCTAAATATATAAAGCAAGCACTAACAGAACTTAAAGGAGAAATAAAGAACAATGAAATCATAATTGAGGACTTTATTACCTTACTTTCAGCAATGAGTCAATTGTGGGAAGCTGCCTATTGTCTTCTCTAGCAGAGAGGTGTGGACAAGGAACCTGGAAGGCTGGTGACCCTTGAAGCCCTGGCAAAGGTCAGAGCTGTGCCCCCACAGTTAGTCCAGACAATGGTAGCTGAAGCAACTTCCCCATTTATTATTCTGTAAATCTTTGCTGATGGGCTAGTCTGCCTGTTACTGAAAATTGCCTGCCTAAGGGCTATGCTATGGGTGTATCCCAGACCAATAAAAGGTTGGCGAGGCCTGAGCACCAGTGGAAGTCCTTCCCCTTGAGTTGGACTTGCCCGCCTGGCCCCCCAGTATTTCCAATTATCTCTTCTCTCTTCTCTTTCATTTGCATGCGTCTCCTCTTCCAGATCCTGAACCCTGACCCACGCGGGACGTGGGGGAACACACTTTACACAGTCAGTCATTCCGAAGGGGAATCAGTGAGGAAGTGGTGGATTTGGAAAACACTATGGATCAAACGGCCCAGTGGCCATGCACAGAACACCTTCCTGACAGCAGCAGAGTGTGCGTTCTTCTCGCAGGAAAATCACAAAGAAGAGAGCGTCTAGTCTAGGTCACACGTTAGGCCTCAAAACAAGTCTTCACAAAATCATGAAGATTAAAATCAGACCAAGTGTCTTCTCTGACACAGTGTCCGAAACTAGAAATCAACAAAGGAGGAAAATTCACGCATATATGAAACTGACACTCTCCTGAGCAACCACTGGATCGAGGGGAAATGAAAAAGTATCTTCCAGCAAATGAAAATGGAAACACAACATACCAAAGCCTGTGTAAGGCAGCGAAAACTGTTCTAAGAGGGGAGTTGATAGTTACAACCGCAACATCGAGAAAACGGAAAGGTCACAAGCAAACACCTAACTTCACAGGTCAAAAAACTAGAAAGAGAAAATAAATTAAGCACAAAGTCAGCAGAAAAAGGAAATAATAAACTTAGAGCAGAAATAAATAAAATAGAGACTAAAAAACAGTAGAAAATATTTACAAAACTAAGTGTTCAGTCTTTGAAAAGATAAGCTAAATGGACAAACTTTTAGCTGGACTAACCAAGGAGAAAAGTGAGAAGACCTAAACCAACAAAATTATAATGAAAAGAAGAGACATTACAACTGCTACCATGACAAACTGTAAGAAATGGAAAAGTTCTTACAAACAAACAACCTACCAAGACTAAATCAGGAAGAAATAGGAAATCTGAACAAACGAATTACTAGTAAGGAGCTTAAATCTAATCAAAAGTCTCCCAACAAAGACAAGCCCAGGCCCAGATGGCTTCACTGGTGAATTTTACCAAACACTTAAAAAAAATTTAATACCAATCCTTCTCAAATGTCTCCCAAAAATTGAAGATAAGGAACACTGCCAAGCTGACTGGGTCAAGCCAGCATTGCTGTGATACAAAACCAGATGAAGACACCACAAGAAAGTGACAGGCCGCCCTGGCTGGTTGCTCAGTGGTTAGACTGCGGGCCTGCAGACTGAAGGTGGTGGGTTCGATTTCGGTCAAGAGCACGTACCTCAGTTGCAGGCTTGATCGGGACATGTGTGGGAGGCAACCAATCCATGCGTCTCTCTCACATAGATGTTTCTCTCTGTCCCTCCCTCCTCCCTTCCATTCTTGCTAAAAAAAATCAATGGAAAAAATATCCTCTGATGAGGATTAACAGCAACAAACAAAAAAGAAAACTACGGGCCAATATTCGTGGGAAATATAGATTGTAAAAACTCTCAGTAAAATACTAGCAAACTGAATTCAGCTGCACATTAAAAGAATCACTTGCCACAGTCAAGTGGAATTTTTCTCTGGGATGAAAGAACAGTTGCTTATTTATATATTATCATATAGGTTATTCTTAATAATAGGTTACTAAGAAAGAAAACCATTTTTATTTTTAAATATAAGATAATTGCATATTCCAATTGTTTGGGAGACAAAAATGCTTCCAAATGCTAGGGTTTGTTAATACCACCTGTCACTAGAAGTTAAAATACAACTGCACAAATCATTTACCAAAATAGACCATTAAATGACTCTACATAAATTCCAAAGTATCCAAGTCATACAAAATATTTTCTAAACACCTATACTTTTCAAACCATTCCAAAATATTCAAGAAGGGGAAAGACTCCTAAGCTCATTTTACAAAGCTAGAATTATCCTAATTTCAAAATCAGATAAAAACATTACCAAGAAATAAAGTTATAGGCCAATATCCTTGATGAATAATAGATGCAAAAATCCTCAACAAAATATAAACTGCATCTTGCATTACATTAAAAAGATCATACACCATGATCAAGTAAGATTTATTCCTGGAATGCAAGGTTGGTACAATATCCGCAAATCAATTAATGTGCTACACCACATAAACAAAATGAAGGGTAAAGATCGCCGAAACCGGTTTGGCTCCGTGGACTGAAAGGTCCCAGGTTCAATTCCGGTCAAGGGCATGTACCTGGGTTGTGGGCACATCCCCAGTGGGGAGTGTGCAGGAGGCAGCTGATCGGTGTTTCTCTCTCATTGATGTTTCTAACTCTCTATCCCTCTCCCTTCCTCTCTGTAAGAAGTCAATAAAATATATTTTTAAAAAAATCATATGATTATATCAATAAATGTAGAAAAAACATTTGACAAAATCCAGCACCCTTTTATAATGAAAACTCTCAGAAAACTGGGACTAGAGGGAACATATCTCAACATAAAAGAGGCCATATATAAAAACTCACAGCTAACATCATACTCAATGGGGAAAAACTAACAGCATTTCCCTTAAGATCAGGAACAAGACAAAGATGCCCACTTGAATAAGTAGTACTCTTGTTCAACACAGTACTACTGGAAGTCCTAGCCACAGTAATCAGACAAGAAGAAGACATAAAAGGCATCCCAATTTGAAAAGAAGTAAAACTGTCATCATTTGCACATAATACAACACTGTATACAGAGAACCCTACAGATTTCCTTAAAAAAACTACTAGAACTATAAATAAATTTAGTAAAGTAGTAAAATACACAATAAAGCCCTGGCCAGTGTTGCTTAGTGGTTAGAGCATCGGCCTGTGTACTGAGGGGTCACAGGTTTGATTCTCAGTCAAGAGTACGGACCTGGATTGCAGGTTTGCTCTCTGTCCCAGGTTGGGGCATGTGCAGGAGGCAATCAATCAGTGAGTCTCTCTCACATCGATGTTTCTCTCTCTCTCTCTTTCCCCCTCCCTTCTTCCCTTCCACTCTCTCTCTCTGAAAAGCAATAAAAAATATATCCTTGGACAAGGATTAACCAAAAAAACAAAGGATACATACACAATAAACATCCAGAAATAGGTTGCATTTTTATATACCAACTAGAGGCCCAGTGCATGAAATTCGTGCACGAGGGGGGTATCCCTCAGCCCGGCCTGCACCGTCTCCAATCTGGGACCCCTCGGGGGATGTCTGACTGCCGGTTTAGCAGGATCGGGCCTAAACCGGCAGTTGGACATCCCTCTCACAATCCGGGACCACTGGCTCCTAACCACTCACTTGAAAAAGTAGTACTCTTGTTCAACACAGTACTACTGGAAGTCCTAGCCACAGTAATCAGACAAGAAGAAGACATAAAAGGCATCCCAATTTGAAAAGAAGTAAAACTGCGCTCCCCTGCTGGCCTGATCGCCCCTTAACCGCTCCCCTGCTGGCCTGATCGCCTACAACTGCCCTCCTCTGCCATGACCTGCCTCCTCTGCCGGGCCATGCCTCCGCTGTACGTGTGGCCATCTTGTGAGGCCATCTTGTGACGACGTTAGGGCTTGATGCGTGAGGGTGTGACTACCACCTAGGCCAGTGATTCTCAACCTGTGGGTTGCAACCCCTTTGGCGGTCAAACAACCCTTTCACAGGGGTCGCCTAAGACCATCCTGCATATCAGATATTTACATTGTGATTCATAACAGTAGCAACATTACAGATATGAAGTAGCAACGAAAATAATTTTATGGTTGGGTCACAACATGAGGAACTATATTTAAAGGGCCAGAAGGTTGAGAACCATTGACCTAGGCTATTATTAGTATAGATAATGAACTATCAGAAAAGGAAACTAAAAAATCAATCCCATTTACAACTGCATAAAAAACAACAACACCCAGCCCAGCTGTTGTGGCTTAATTGTTGAGCATCAGCACATGAACCAGGAGGTCACGGTTCAATTCCTTGTCAAGGCACATGCCCAGGTTGCAGGCTCGATCCCTGGTAGGAGGCATGCAGGAGGCAGCCAATCAATGATTCTCTCTCATCATTGATGTTTCTATCTTTCTCTCCCTCTCCTTTCCTCTCTCTAAAATCAATTTTTAAAAAACATATTAAAAATACATAGGAATAAATTCAACTAAGGAGGTAAAAGATCTCAGAAAATAATGAGCTGCTAAAGAAATTGAAGAAGATACAAGTAAGTGGAAGCATATACTGTGCTCATGGATTCATGGATAGGAATAAAGAACGTGGTTAAAATGTCCATATTACCCAAAGCAATCTATAAATTCAATATAATCCCTATCAAAACACCAATGGCATATTTCACAGAACTAGAACAAATAATCCAAAAACTTATATGGAGCCACCGAGGACCCCGAATAGCCACAGCAATATTGGTGGGGGGAGCGGGAGTGACAAAGTTGAAGGTATCACACTACCTGATATTAAACTAAACTATAAAGCCATAGTAATCAAAACAGTATGGTTCTGGCATAAAAACAGACACATAGATCAATGGAACAGAATAGAGAGCCCAGAAATAAACCGACGCCTATATGCTCAATTCACATTTGACAAAGGAGGCAAGAACATACAATGGGGTGAAGACAATCTATTCAATAACTAGTGTTAGAAAAATTAGACAATTACATGCAAAAATATAAAATTAGACCACCTTCTTACACCATATCCAAGAAGAAACTCAAAATGGATTAAAGACAAATATAAAACTTGGACCATAAAACTCTTAGAACAAAACATAGGCAGTAAAATCCCAAACATTTCTCTTAGTAATATTTTTTCTGATGTATCTCCTCAGGCAAGGTAAAAGAAAAAGGGACGACATCAAACTAAAAAGTTTTTGTACAGCAAGGAAACCATCAACAAAATGAAAAGACAACTCACTGAATGGAAGAATATATTCACCAATGATATATCAGATAACGGGTTAATATCTAAAATTTATAAAGAATTCATAGAACTCAACACCAAGAAAATAATCCAATTTAAAAATGGACAAAGGACCTGAATAGATACTTCTTCAAAGAGGATAGACAGATGGCCAAGAGACATGAAAATATGCTCAATGTCACTAATCAAGTTGAGAGATACAAATTAAAATGACAATGAGGTATCACCTCATACCTGTCAGAATGGCTATCACCAATAAATCAATAAGCAAGAATTATCAAGGATATGAAGAAAAGGGCACCCTCGTGCACTGTTGGTGAGAATGCAGATTTGTGCAGCCACTAAACAATATGGAGATTCTTCAAAAATTAAAAAAATGGAACTGCCTTATGACCCAGCGATTCCACTTCTGGGTGTATATCCAAAGAAGCCCAAAACACTAAACAAAAGAATATATGCACCCCTAAGTTCACTGCAGCGTTATTTACAATAGCCAAGGTATGGGAGCAACCCAAGTGCCCATTGATAGATAAATGGATAGAAAACTGGTGATACATATATACATTGGAGTATTACTCAACCATAAAAAATGAATGAAATATTATCATTTGTGACAGCATGGATGGACCGAGAGGGTATTATGCTAAGTGAAAAAAGTCAATTCAGAGAAAGACAAGTAGCATATGATTTCACTTATATGTGGAATCTAAAGAACAAAATACACTCAATAAGATCTAAACTAATAAAAGGGTAATATGCTAATTAGACCAGACATCTTCCAGACATCCATCTGGACATCCTTCTGGACAAAGCCATGGAGACGGAGGCTGAGGCAGAGGCGGTTGGGGCAATCAGGCCAGCAGGGGAGGGCAGTTAGGGGTGACCAGGCTGGCAGGGGAGGGCAGTTAGGGGCAATCAGGCAGGCAGGCAGGTGAGCGGTTAGGAGCCAGTGGTCCCAGATTGTGATAGGGATGTCCCAGATTGGAGAGGGTGCAGGCCAGGCTGAGGGACCCCCCCTCCCCCCGCACGAATTTCATGCACCGGGCTTCTAATAGAAACAGATTCATAGATACAAAGCTGATGGTTTGCAGAGGGGAGGGAGCTTAAGGGACTGAGTGAAAAAGGTTGAGTAGTACAAATTAGTAGTTACAAATAGAAGCAGGGATGTAAAGTACAGTATAGGGGATATAGTCAATAATCTATATATATAAAAGGCTAATATGCAAAGTGTCCCCTCGGGAGTTCGACCGACCGGGAGTTTGATCACTCACTATGATGTGCACTGACCACCAGGGAGCAGCGCAGAATTAAGGAAGGCCCAGTCGGCAGTCGGCAGCCAGGGAAGGGAGGCCCCAGCTGGGAGCCAGCACCCGGCAGTTGCTAGGGACTCTATCCATGCACAAACTTCATGCCCAGGGCCTCTAGTATTGTCATAACTAAGCATGGTGCCAGGTGGGTACTAGGGGGAACACTTTGTAAAGTATAAATTGCATAATCACTATGCTGTACACCTGAAACTAATACAAAATAGTATTGCACTAAACTGTAATTGAGAAATAAAAAATTTTAATTTAAAAATATATTCTCTAATCACAATGGAATTTTATGCAAAATTATTACCAGAAAGACAGCTGGAAAATCCTCATATGTCTGGAAACTGAATCCTATATTTCTAAATAACACATGATCAATGAAGAAATTGAAAGGGAAATTAGAAAGCATTTTGAACTGAATGAAAATGAAAACACAACATATCAGAATTTGTCGGATGCTGCTAAGCAAGAGGAAATTTATAGGACTTAGTGCCTACACTAGAAAAGAAGTCTCAAGTAAGTAAGGTCATCTTGTACCTCAAGAAATTAGAAAAAAGAGAAAATTTAACTCAAAGTAAGCAGAAAAAGTAAAGATGAAAGTGGAAATTAATGACATAGAAAACAAAACAAAAAACAGAAAGAATTGATGACACCAAAAGCTGGTTCTGCAATATCAGCAAAACTGATTAACCTGTAGCCAGACTGACCAGGATAAAAATCAGGAAGACGTAAACTGCCAGTATCAGGAATGAGTGAAGTGAGATCATTCAATAGGTTTGTAGATATTAAAAGAATAGGACAATATTATGAACAACTTTATGTCAAAAAATCTGAAAATGAGTGAAATGTCTTCAAAAAACACAAATTACCAGGATTAAGTCACAAATAAATAGATAATCTAAAATAACCCAATAGCCTATCTAATAAAAGAGAAACATGGTAATTAGCCGTACATCCGCTACCCTTTCCATTGGCTAATCAGGGCTATATGCAAATTAACTGCCAGCCAAGATGGCGGCCGGCAGCCATGGTGATAGGGGGCAGCGCCCCAACCCCCTGATCGGCGATGCTCTGTGTGTGACAGGGGGCAGCGCCCCAACCCCCTGATCGGCCCTGCTCTGTGGGTGATAGGGGGCAGCGCCCCAACCCCCTGATCGGCGATGCTCTGTGTGTGACAGGGGGCAGCGCCCCAACCCCCTGATCGGCCCTGCTCTGTGGGTGATAGGGGGCAGCGCCCCAACCCCCTGATCGGCGATGCTCTGTGTGTGACAGGGGGCAGCGCCCCAACCCCCTGATCGGCCCTGCTCTGTGGGTGATAGGGGGCAGCGCCCCAACCCCCTGATCGGCGATGCTCTGTGTGTGACAGGGGGCAGCGCCCCAACCCCCTGATCGGCCCTGCTCTGTGGGTGATAGGGGGCAGCGCCCCAACCCCCTGATCGGCGATGCTCTGTGTGTGACAGGGGGCAGCGCCCCAACCCCCTGATCGGCCCTGCTCTGTGGGTGATAGGGGGCAGCGCCCCAACCCCCTGATCGGCGATGCTCTGTGTGTGACAGGGGGCAGCGCCCCAACCCCCTGATCGGCCCTGCTCTGTGGGTGATAGGGGGCAGCGCCCCAACCCCCTGATCGGCGATGCTCTGTGTGTGACAGGGGGCAGCGCCCCAACCCCCTGATCGGCCCTGCTCTGTGGGTGATAGGGGGCAGCGCCCCAACCCCCTGATCGGCGATGCTCTGTGTGTGACAGGGGGCAGCGCCCCAACCCCCTGATCGGCCCTGCTCTGTGGGTGATAGGGGGCAGCGCCCCAACCCCCTGATCGGCGATGCTCTGTGTGTGACAGGGGGCAGCGCCCCAACCCCCTGATCGGCCCTGCTCTGTGGGTGATAGAGGGCGGCGCCCCAACCACCCCCCACGGGCCCTGCTCTGTGTGTGACGGGGTAGAGCCATAACCTCCCCATCGGCCCTGCCCTGAGTGTGACAGTGGCGGCGCCCCAACCCCCTGATCGGCCCTGCTCTGTGGGTGATAGGGGGCAGCGCCCCAACCCCCTGATCGGCGATGCTCTGTGTGTGACAGGGGGCAGCGCCCCAACCCCCTGATCGGCCCTGCTCTGTGGGTGATAGGGGGCAGCGCCCCAACCCCCTGATCGGCGATGCTCTGTGTGTGACAGGGGGCAGCGCCCCAACCCCCTGATCGGCCCTGCTCTGTGGGTGATAGGGGGCAGCGCCCCAACCCCCTGATCGGCGATGCTCTGTGTGTGACAGGGGGCAGCGCCCCAACCCCCTGATCGGCCCTGCTCTGTGGGTGATAGGGGGCAGCGCCCCAACCCCCTGATCGGCGATGCTCTGTGTGTGACAGGGGGCAGCGCCCCAACCCCCTGATCGGCCCTGCTCTGTGGGTGATAGGGGGCAGCGCCCCAACCCCCTGATCGGCGATGCTCTGTGTGTGACAGGGGGCAGCGCCCCAACCCCCTGATCGGCCCTGCTCTGTGGGTGATAGGGGGCAGCGCCCCAACCCCCTGATCGGCGATGCTCTGTGTGTGACAGGGGGCAGCGCCCCAACCCCCTGATCGGCCCTCTTCTGTGCGTGACAGGGGGTGGCGCCACAACCTCCCTATTGACCCTGCCTTGAGTGTGACAGGGGGCGGTGCCCCAACCCCATCGGCTGTATTTTTTACCCTGAGCGTGACTAGGGGTGGCATCGCAACCTCCCGATCCGCCCTGCTCTGTGCATGACAGGGGGCAGCGCCCCAACTCCCCAATTGGCCCTGCTCTGAGCCTGACCAGGGGCTGCACCTAGGGATTGGGCCTGCCCTCTGCCACCCGGGAGCAGGCCTAAGCCAGCAAGTCATTATCTCCTGAGGGGTCCCAGACTGTGAGAGGGCACAGGACGGGCTGAGGAACCCCCCCTCCCCCCGAGTGCACAAATTTTTGTGCACCGGGCCTCTAGTCTATCTATATAAAACCCTAATATGCGAATAGACCAAACAGCGGAACAACCAAACAACTGAATAACCAAACCACCAGTCGCTATGACGTGCACTGACCACCAGGGGCCACGCGCGGAACACGGCAGCAGGATGGTGGAGCAGGTGAGCAGGGGAGCCAGAACAAGGGCGGATGCGGTCGCTGTCATCAGGGTGAGCCTCTGGTGGTTACTGAAAATTCTTTGCTCCCGGGCGCCATGGTCCCACTGGGCACTCGCACCTGCTGCCAGTGCCGGCCCCACTTGCACCCGCTGCCGGCGCCAGAGCCGCCACTCACACCAGCTGTCGGCCCTGGCCCCAATCGCTCGGTGGCTTCAGCGGGTGTGAGCAGCGGCTGCCTGCCCTGATCGCCCCTCAGGGTTTCTCCACCTCCCCCTGCTCCTGAGGGGCGATCGGGGCCAGCAGCTGCCTCTTGCACCCACTGCCAGTCATGGCCCCGCTCGCACCCACTGCTGGCTCTGGAGCCACCGCTCACAACCACTGACAGCATGGAGCCCACTTGCACCCGCTGCTGGCGCCGGCCCCAATCGCTCCATGCTGTCAGCGGGGGCAAGCAGGGCCGGCACTGTCAGCACATGGGAGCCGTGGTGGTGGGAGTGGTGCTGCCTGCAGACAGGGGACCGGGGGCTGTGGCGGGAGGGGCCGGGCAGGGGCACAGAGGATGGGCCGAGACCCACCCCTGTGCCCACGG
>NW_005353538.1:1929708-1941024 GCF_000412655.1 Myotis brandtii | reverse complement strand
GCAGCCTCACGGCCCACAGTTCCTTTCAAGGTGCACGAATTTGTGCACTGGCCTCCAGTCTATTCAATAATTTGAAATTGCAGTTAAAAACCTTTCCAGAGGCCCTACCCAGGTAGCTCAGTTGGTTAGAGCATCCCTCTAATACCAGGGTTGCTGGTTCAATCCCCGGTCAGGGCACATACAACAATCAACCAATAAATATCTAAAAAAAATGGAACAGCAAATTGATGTTTCTCTCTCTCCCTCTCTCTCTCTCTCAAATCAATAAATAAACATTTTTAAAATACTTTCCACAAAGAAAACTCAGGCCCAGATGGCTTCACTGGTGAACTTTACCAAACATTTAAGTAAGAAATAATATCAATTCTCTATAAACTCTTCCAAGATAATTGAAGAGAAGGGAATACTTCTCGAGCTATTCTATGAGACTGAATTACTCCAATACTAAAACCAGATATAGACATATACCAAAAAAAAGGAAAACTAATGGTCAAATTTCTCATGAACATGGAGCAAACATTTTAAACAAAATTTTAGCAAATTGAATTCAACAAGAGATTTAAAAGATATTACATCATGACAAGTAAGGTTTATCCCAGGGCTTCAGGGTTGAATCAACATTGGAAAATCCCTCAATGAAACTCACCACATTAAGAAACTAAAGAAGGTCACTCTGGTGTGTCAGTGTGACGGGAGCCCTGGAATGTGTTGGTCTGCAGACCTGCTCCCTTGCTCCCGTGGCCGTGACAGGCCCTACTCTAGTACTGTGTATCAACTTCGCTGTTATAAAGGACTTCCTGCTGAAAAAAAAAAAAGAAACTAAAGAAGGAAAACCATATAAACATCTCAATAGATGCAGAAAAGGCACTCAAATTTGACATTAATTCCAGATAAAAACTAGAAATAGAAGGGAACTTCTTCAACCAAATAAAAAGCATCCACAAAACCTCAGCTATCAGTACATTATTGGCAAAAGACTGAATGTTTTCCCTGAATATTGGGAACAACCAGGGATGTCCCCGCTCACCACTTTAATTCAACATTTTACTGGAGGTTCTCTCCAGGACAATCACGCAAGAAAAAGGAAGAAAAAGTAACCAGGTTGGATAGAAAGAAGTAAAACTGTCCTCTTAGGTAACACAAGCATTTCTGTAGAAAACCTGATGGAATCTACAGAAAAGCTACTAGAAGTGAGTGAGTTTAGCAAGGTATCGGGTTGCAAATCCATATATAAAAACCAATTGTATTTTTATATACTAACATCAAAGAATTAGAAATTGAAGTTCACAAAACAATACCGTATACAATTTATATCAGTAATACCAAGCATCACAATTTACCTTAGCTCGGCCATAACTCAAGCCTCGGTGACTTTCAAAAATTGAAATCGTTCCTGAGGAGATGCTATTTAAGGGTAAACTCGCAACTAGTAGATAAGTCCCGGAGATCTAATACACAATAGTGATTATAGTCAACAGAACTGTGTTATAAACGTGAAAGTTGCTAAGGGACTGGATCTTAATTGTTCTCACCACAAAAATAAATAATAAATATATGACATGATGAAGGCATTAGTTAATGCTAAGATGGCTATCATATGGCAATATATAAAGGTATCAACTCAATACTCCCATTCTGATTTGGTCTTTGAACCATTGGTCAAAATAACTTTATGGTTTTACATTTCCAAATGCTTGGTGATTGTTTCTCAGTTCTGTGGTCATTGCATTTGGTCAGACACCATGATCAATATGATATAAATTCTTTGGTATTTGTATTCTTTGGTATTCATTAGACACCTTAAACTTACACAATGTTAGTTTCATGCCATTGTGATCTGATGCCGGAAGCCGGTCCATCCTTGCTGCTTGACACAGTCGCTGCAGGGAAGAAACATCTGCACAGCATATGTTTCAAGGGACCTGGCATATATAGCATATTGTTCTTAATATGTTTGCTCTCCTTAGTGCCATGTGTTTTAACCAAGGTCACCTCTCTGAGAAAGGTTGTTTCCCCAGGTGGGGATTTTTCCCTGAGGTTAGGGAGGGGATACAACCCCTTAATTAAGTGCCAGGCGGGTAGTTAAGCTACATAATCTTTACTCCCTGGAATGGAGATAAGAAACGCCCTAACCTTTGTAATAGAAATTGACAGGATTAAAATCGGCTGGTATAAATATAGATGTAACAAGACAATAAACATCAGATCCTGATCAGTTCCTAACCAGAACTCCGACCAGAACTTTGGCTGGAGATCCTGGCTAGAGGTCCTGACTAGGCTGCTGATCAACTGAAGGCTGTCTCATGTCATTCCTTCTTCGCCGACTCCGTCCACACCTTTGGGGACCCCTGGACCTGCTGGGGTTGGACCCCAACAATCTGAAAGATGCTTAATATGATTTCAATTTTCTTGAATTTGTTAAGACTTATTCTGTGTCCTAACATGTGGTCTATCTTTGACAATGATCCATGAGTACTTGAGAAGAATGTATATTCTGCTGCTTAGGAATGAAATGTTTGGTAAATATCAATTAAATCCATCTGACCTAATGTGTCATTTAGGGTCACTGTTTCCTTGTTGACTTTTTGGTCTAGAACAGTGGTCGGCAAACCACGGCTCGCGAGCCACATTCCGCTCTTTGGCCCCTTGAATGTGGCTCTTCCACAAAATACCACGTGCGGGTGTGCACATACACTGCGATTGAAACTTCGTGGCCCATGCGCAGAAGTCGGTTTTCAGCCTGGGCGAGTCTATTTTGAAGAAGTGGCGTTAGAAGAAGTGGGGGGTGTCGGTTGGTCAGGCGATGGGAGATGCGGCGCAGGCGGCCGCGGGATACACAGCGTGGGGGATGTACATTGTTTTGGGGTACGTTCGCTGAGGTCGACCCCTTCCAACTCTCCCATCCACACTCATCTATCTGAAACAAGTATACAAGACAAGTGTGGATGGGAGAGTTGGAAGGGGTCAACCTCAGCGAACGTACCTCAATCAGATTGAGGACGTTTTTAGCAAAGGCCAGCTTAGGAGTACCCTAATTAAGTTAATAACAATGTACCTACCTATATCGTTTAAGTTTAAAAAATTTGGCTCTCAAAAGAAATTTCAATCGTTGTACTGTTGATATTTGGCTCTGTTGACTAATGAGTTTGCCGACCACTGGTCTAGAAGATCTATTCAGTGACTGCATTGTAATCAATCTCTCCCTTAAAGTCCTCCAGGAGTTTTTTATATATTTGGATGCTCCTATATTAGGTGTATATATGTTTACCAGGGTTATATCCTCTTGTTGGATTGATCCCTTTAGTATTATGTAGTGTCCTTCCTTGTCTCTTGTGATGGCCTTTGTTTTGAAGTCTATTTTTTCAGATATGAATATTGCTACTCCAGCTTTTTTTTCATTTCCACTTGCATGGTATATTTTTCCCATCCCTTCACTTTCAGTCTGTGTGAGTCTTTCATTCTGAGGTGGGTCTCTTGTAGACAGCATATATTTGGGTCATGTTTTCTTTTTTTTTTAATATATTTTTATTGATTTTTTACAGAGAAGAAGGGAGAAGGATAGAGAGTTAGAAACATCAATGAGAGAGATCGATCAGCTGCCTCCTGCACGCCCCCCACTGGGGATGTGCCCGCAACCAGGGTACATGCCCTTGACCGGAATCGAACCCGGGACCCTTGAGTCCGCAGGCCGACGCTCTATCCACTGAGCCAAACCGGTTCGGCTGGGTCATGTTTTCTTATCCATTCAGTCAACCTATGTCTTTTTATTGGAGCATTTAATCCATTTACATTTAAGGTTATTATTGATAGGTACTTGTATACTGCCATTTCCCACCTTTATACCTATGTTCCTCTCTCTAGTTCTTCTTTTTCTTAAAGCACTCCCTTTAACATTTCCTGCACTCAATGATGGTTTGGTTTATACAATAAATATGCCAATTATATCTCAATTTTAAAAATTGAAATCATTCAGAGTAGTCTACAAATCAATAGAAGAGAAATAATTGGAAAATCCTCAGTTGCCAAGGAAGCAAATAAAGTAAATACTTACAAATACTCCAAGGGACAAAATAAATCATAAAAAAATGAAAATAATATTTTAATTAAGAGATATACATCACTAAACTTGTGGGATGTGACTAAAACAGTGCCTAAACAGAAATGTAAAACCTTAAACGCATAAATGAAGAAACACTGAAAATCAATGATCTAAGCTGCCATCTGAAGATGATGTTTTCAAAAAGCAAATCAAACCTTTAAAAAAATAAGCATATAATAAAGATAAGAGTAGAAGTTTATTAATAAAAAACAGAACTTTTGGCTCCTGATCAAGATATTGGTAAGGTAAATAAATGCGGTACTCACATCCTCCCACAACCACATCAAAATTACAACTAAACTACAGGACACCCATCATTCAGAATCACCTGAACACAAGTCCTATAACTAAGTGTACAAAGAAGAAGCCACACTGGGACTGGTGGGAGGAACAGAGATGTGGAGTTGGCATGTCCCACACTCCTAAGTGGCAGATAAAAGTCAGGAGGGAAATCCCAGCTGCAGAGTCCCCCTAAGGAGTGAGGGGTCCTGGCCCCGCACCAGGTCCTCCAATCCAGGTTCCAGTGCCAGAAAGAGAAGTCCCCATGACTTCTGGCTGTGAGACCAGTGGGGGTTAAGGCTGGGGGAGGCTGAGGCTGCTGGGTCTCAGGCAGTCCCTCTTAAAGGGCCCATGCACAGACTTGTCAGACTCCATCGCTCTGCGCTCCAGCACGGGGGCAGCAGCTGGAAAGACACCAGGGACACGTGGGGAGGAACTGAAGTGTCTGGCAACTGGGTGAGAGCTGGAGGGGCAGCTTTCTCCCAGACAAAGTGCTGGCAGAGGCCATTGTTCTTTTTCTAACCCCCTCCCCACTGAGCGGGCAGGTGGGCACCATATCTGAGTCTCCATCAACCTGGCTCACACAGTTTGCCTTACCGTGGTGATCCCCTGAGACCCAGCCCCACCCAACTTGAAGGCCCACCCAAGCCGTTTCTAGTGGTTTTTCCATATGGTCTGTCTTGTCTCATGCTTCAAACTTTCCTAAAATCTCTCAAGCAAGCAGCACCTGGCTTTGGCATGCCATATACCTTTCACCAAGTAGACAGAGCCCAGCACTAATGGCAGCCGGCCTTGGTTCTCAGTTTGGCCTCACTTGGGTAACTACAAGCCATCTGCATATCACCTTGTAGCTCATGCCTGGTAGCCCAGGTAGGCCACAGGTGGCAGCTGACCTTGGTCTGCACCTCTCAGAAAGTTCCAGAACCAGCGAACCCAGTGGATAGCTTCAGACCATGTCAAAGCACCATCCAACCACCTACACAAGCAACACACCTAAGGGGTGAACTTAGTAAGCACCAGAGCCCTACTCTAGTAAGTTCTGCTATGTGGGGTGGGCCTCATCACAGCTGATCCTCCGCGGTGGTAGGAGGTCAGTAGTCTGTAGTTACAGCTGGTCCAGGAAGTTGATCAGCTGGTGGTAAATCCCTCCCATTGACATGCCAACAGCAATCAAGGCTCAACTACAACAGAAGGGTTTACACAACCCATAGAGGGTGGAGGTGCACCTAGAGTGCCTAGCTCGAGTGACCAGGGAGGCTGTGCCACAGGACCCTAAAGAACACCTACTACATTGGGCCACTCTACCAAGCCCAGGAGACATAGCAGCTCTACCTAATCCATAGAAACAAACACAGGGAGGCTGCCAAAATGAGGAGACAAAGAAACATGTCCCAAATGAAAGAACAGAAGGAAATTCCAGAAAAAAAGAACTAAACAAAATGGAGACAAGGAATCTACCAGATGCAGAGTTCAAAACACTCATCATAAGAATGCTCAATGAACTTGAGGGAAGAGTAGAGGAACTTAGTAAGAACTTCAACAAAGAAATAGGAAACATAAAAATGAAGATAGAAAACATAATAAAGGCACAGTCAGAAATGAACAATACATTAACTGAAATGAAGAATACATTACAGGGAATCAACAGTGGAGTAGATGAAGCAGAGGATTGAATCAGAGATTTGGAAGATAAGGAAGCAGAAAACACCCAATTCAAATAGCAAATAAATGAGTAAATAAAGAAAAATCCAAAAATATGAGGATAGTATAAGGAGCCTCTGGGACAATTTTAAGCATACCAACATTTACATCATGGGGGTGCTAGATGGAGAACAGAGAGAGCAAAGAATTGAAAACCTACATATTAAAAAAAAAAGAGAGACAAAAACCTTTCCTAACCTGGTGAAGAAAATAAACATATAAATCTAGGAAGCACAGAGAGTCCCAAACAAGATGAACCCAAAGAGGCCCACACTAAGACATATCATAATTAAAATGTCAAGGGTTAAAGACAAAGAGAATATTTAAAGCAGCAAGAGAAAAGCAATTAGTTACCTACAAGGGAGTGCCCATATGACAGTCAGCTGATTTCTCAACAGAAACATTTGAGGCCAGAAGGGACTGGCACAAAATATTCAAAATGATGAAAAGCAAGAACCTACAACCAAGATTACTTTACCCAGCAAAGCAATCATTTAGAATCAAAGGGCAGATAAAGAGCTTCCCAGACAAGAAAAAGGTAAAAGAGTTCATCACCTCCAAACCAGTGTTATAAGAAATGTTAAAGGGCTTTCTTTAAAAAGCAGCAGAAAAAAGTTTGAAAATACGAATAATAAAATGGCAACAAATACATATATAACAACAATTCAATTTTAAAAGCAAAATAAGTGAACAAGCAGAACTGAAACAGACTCAAAGATACAGAAAACATTTTGATGGTTGCCAGATGGAAGGGGTTGGGGGAATTGGTGAAAAAGTTGAAGGGATTAAGAAGTTCAAATTGGTAGTAACAGAATAGTCATGGGGATGTAAAGAACAGCATAGGGAATATAATCAATAATATTGTAATAACTGGTTGCAAAACTTTGTAAGTTATATAAATGTCTAACCACTATCCTGTACACCTGAAACTAATATAATATTGTATGTAAACTGAAATTGAGAAACAAAAAAATTATTTAAAGTTTAAAAAAGTTTTATAAAAGAAAACATATAATTTTTAAAAATCTTAAAAGTTCTCATCTATATATATAAAACCCTAATATGCAAATAGACCGAACAGCGGAACAACCGAACAACCAAACAACCGAACAACTGGTTGCTATGACATGCACTGACCACCAGGGGCCGGGTGCGAAACATGGCAGGCATTGACAGCAGGCAGCAGAGCGAGGAATATGGTGGGTTTTGGCCACAGGGGGATGGTGGAACAGGTGAGTGGGGGTGCCAGACCAAGGTGGGGCGCTGGTCGCAGTCATTGGGGCGAGCCTCTGGTGGTTACTGAAAATTCTTTGCTCCCGCATGCTGCAGTCCTGCCTGGCACTTGCATCTGCTGCCAGCGAGGGCCCCACTTGCACCCATAGCTGGCACTCGAGCTGCTGCTCACATCTGCTGCCAGCGCCCGCTGCCAGTCCCGATCACCCCTGAGGGCTTCTCCACCTCCCCCTGCTCCTGAGGGGCAATCGGGGCAGCAGCCACCACTGGCATCCACTGACGGTGCCCACCCCGCTTGCACCTGCTGCTGGCGCTGGCCCCAATCTCTCTGCGCTATCAGAGTGTGGGAGCGGCGGTGGCAGAAGTGGGGCTGCTGGCAGACAGGGGACTGGGGCCAGCGTGGGAGGGGCTGGGCAGGGATGGGCCGAGACCCGCCCCTGTGCCCACCATAGCCTCTCGGCCCACAGTTCCTATCAAGGTGCACAAATTCATGCACTGGGCCCCTAGTCACAAGATAAAATTTCTGTAATGATGTATGTATATACAGTCAAAAGGTGATTCTTTGAAAAGATTAACAAATTAGATAAACATCTAGCAAGACTAATTTTTAAAAAAGAAAACATGGATTATTCCTATCAGGAATGAATAAAAAGGTGATATTACTACAGATTATACAGACAATATATAAATAATGAAGCTATATTTTTGAGCAACTTTATTCTAATAAATTTGACAATTTGTATGAAATGGATAAATCCTTTTTAAAAACCAAAGTTTAGCAAAACTAAGAGAAAACAAAAAGGTGGAATATTCTGATAGTCACAAGGAAATTGAATGCCAGCTTCCAGCTCTGTGCTGGGTCCTGGAACCTCCAGTGTGTTAAGTGGGAGTCGGGGAAAGAATTAAGAGGAATCTGTGGCTCCCTTCTTTCCCCATTTTTTTTCTTCTCAATTTCCAACTGCTCCAGTAGCTTTGAACCTTGACCACTGACTCAGTTCTCACCCCAAAAAGGCTCATTCTTACGTGAAAGCCGAGCGCCCCCTGCTCCACCCTGAGCTGGGGTGAGCCCTCACAGCCCTCTGGAGTCCGCCCGCTTTGCTGGCTCTCGCGTCTTCAGATGGCTGGGGGTATATTTTGTTTGTCTGTTTCTGCAGGTTCTATAACTTAAAAAAAAAGATTTCAAACTTCCAGAAGAGTTGCAAGAATAACACAAAGAACTAGATATTTTACGCATCTTCGTCAGTCGTAAACACGCTTCCATAAATGTTTGCGTCGGTAGATGACATAGATGTGTGTATATTCTGTGTCTATCTAGATTTACATTTTAATGGATTTTGTTTTTTAAACAGTTTTAAGATTTACAAGGAATGTTTGAGAACATAGTACAGACAGTTGCCATACCCCCTCCCCCGGTTTCTCCTGTTATTAATATGAGAATATTTGGTTACAATGAATGAATCAGTGTTGATGCATTTGCATGAACTAAAGTCCATCCTTTTTGCATTTCCCTGGCTTTTACCGAAAGCCCTTTATCTGTCCCAGAACCTCATCCCTGGGCCTTAGGCATCCAGTCAGCTTAGGCCCCCCTTGTTTTGACCTTGACAGTGGTAACAGCGTGGGTCAGGTATTTTTTAGAATTTCCCTCCACAGAAGTCCGTTTGCTGTTTTCTTCACAGCTATCTCTGGTTTGCAGGGTCTGAGGGGAAGACGGCGGAGGTGAAGTGCCGCATGGGGGCGGATGGGCCAATGCGAATAATCCCCACTGGTGTTGACCTTGACCGCCGGCTGAGGTTGTGTTTGTCAGTCTCTGCTGTGAAGCTGTTTCCCCCCCCCACCCACACACACTGTCCCAGTGGGAGGAAGTGGCCGTGTGCAGCCCACACTGAGGAGGGAAGGGTGAGGCCACCCCTCGCTGAGGGTAGACTCTACACACACAACATTTGGGATTCTTCCACATGGAGATGTGTCTCGGCTCCTACTTGGGATTTTTATGTTTCATTCAGAGTTTTCACCGTAATCAGCCAGAGGGTTATTCCTACATAAACGATATCAGCTTTCCCTGAGCTGGACCTCCCACAGCTAACACGCGCGGGACACAGACTAGATCCTGTCCACGCTGCTAAACATCGTTGTGTATCTTATTTCATTTAAACCTTCTGCAAGGAATACATTATACCCATTTCATGGATAAGAAACTGAGACTCGGTTACTCTGTGTGTGAATCACATTCTATTCCTGTGTCTGGCGTGCACACCAGGCCCTAACATCCACCCAGGTGTGTGTGCTGGGCCAGCCCGGCTCTGACTCCTCCCCTTGCCCGGGCCACGGCCCCTCTCTAAGTGCCCTCTCCTCCCATCCCTGCTGGGCCTGGCTGTGTGCTAACGGGGCCACACCAGCTTGCCCGGAGCCCACCCCCGAACCCAGGGCCACGGTCTGCCCTTCTGCCCAACCCGCAGGCACAGATGGCGAGACCGTGGCCATCACAGCAGCCCCGGGCCGGAGAGGTCACAGCCAAGGCCTCTGCCCACACGGAAGCACCTCCTCCCTGAGGGACAGAGCGACACCTCCCGCTGGGAAGACCTGAGAGAAGGCTGTTTCTCACTCTGAGCAAAATCCCCCGCCCCAACGTCAGGAGGTGAGAGAGCAGGGCTGGAGCTGAAGGCTCAAAAGCCACGATGGTTGGAAAAGAAACCAAACCAGTCGGTTTCTGGGGGGTTAGCCCACCTGCCTCCACGCCAGCTGCAGAGTTCAACTCTCAGTCCTCCCACCACCCCAGCGAGGCCTCGCAGGGGGCAAACACGGGCTGGGCACAAGCTCATTTGATCTTTACAAAAGCCCTGGAAGGAGGGCATTGCAGGAGTCTGTATCCTCGCTTCCCACGGAGCCTGAGGCTCCGAGATGGAAAGCGATTTGCCAAACACAATGCAGCGAGCTGGCGCGTGGTCCAACCTTTCCAGGGGTCCTCAAACTTTTTAAACAGGGGGCCAGTTCACTGTCCCTCAGACCGTTGGAGGGCCGGACTATAGTTAAAAAAAAACAAACTATGAACAAATTCCTATGCACACAGCAGCGGCAAAAACACCCGGCGGGCCGGATAAATGTTTTCGGAGGGCCGCATGTGGCCCGCGGGCCGTAGTTTGAGGACCCCTGCTTTACACTAAGATCATGGGAAAGACCAGCATCCCTGCATCACCAACAACCCAGCGGAGGTGCTGGAGAGCAGCGGCCAGTAAACAAAGTTGTCAATGAAAATTGTTGGTCAAAACAGTACCCTGTAGGGTTGAGGTCCTTCAGGAAGACTAGATTCACTTGTGTTTATCAAGAAAGATGGTGTCGCCCAGCCGGCGTGGCTCAGTGGGTGAGCGTCGACCTATGAATCAGGAGGTTACGGTTTGATTCCTGGTCAGGGTACATGCCCAGGCTACAGGCTTGATCCCCAATATGGGCGTGCAGGAGGCAGCCCACCCATGATTCTCTCTCATCACTGATATTTCTTTTTTTTTCTTTTTTTTAAATTAAATCTTTATTGTTCAGATTATTACAGTTGTTCCTCTTTTTCCCCCCCATAGCTCCCCTCCACCAGGTTCCCACCCCACCCTCTGCCCTTACCCAACCCCCCACTGTCCTCATCCATAGGTGTATGATTTTTTTCTAATCTCTTCCCGCACTTCCCACACCCCTTTCCCCCCGAGAATTGTCAGTCCACTCCCTTTCTATGCCCCTAATTCTATTATATTCACTAGTTTATTCTGTTCATCACATTATTTATTCACTTGATTTTTAGATTCACTTGTTGATCGATATGTATTTGTTGTTCATAATTTTTATCTTTACTTTTTCCTTCTTCCTCCTCTTCTTAAAGAATACCTTTCAGCATTTCGTATAATACTGGTTTGGTGGTGATGAACTCCTTTAGCTTTTTCTTATCTGTGAAGCTCTTTATCTGACCTTCAATTCTGAATGATAGCTTTGCTGGGTAAAGTAATCTAGGTTGTAGGTTCTTG
>NW_005353538.1:1913293-1929529 GCF_000412655.1 Myotis brandtii | reverse complement strand
GCACAAATTTTTGTGCATCGGGCCTCTAGTACCTCCATAAGGAACAAGGATTCATCGGGTAGCCAGGTCTAATTGCATTGACTATAACCCTGATCTCACATATCCCTTGTCCAGATCTTGTTTGCTAGTTCCATACTAAAAAAAGAAGTCAGGAAGAGAGGGAGGGAGGGAGGGAGAGAGGGAGGAAGGAAGGAAGGAAGGAAGGAAGGAAGGAAGGAAGGAAGGAAGGAAGGAAGAAACCTCAGCTGGGACCTGGCATTCAGGTGTTATGCTATGTGCTGCACAATGTCAGGAAGCACCGTTCACATAGATTCCAGTACTGATGGCATTTCCTGGAACTGTGCATTGTTTATGTACTGACCTCAGGTGAATCCAAGTAATCAGGACCAGAGTCCAGAACCCTATCAGTAGAGATGGCCTGCCTGGCTCAATGTTGATGAGGGTCCACGTGACCAACCTTGAATTCAGGCTGTGTAGAGAAGGAAGAGAGGCCACTGTGGGCTGTGAGACTAGGAGAAATAAAGAAGGGTTCCAGGGACTGAAGACCCCTAGGAGGACCAAGAATAGGGACTGAGGGTGTGGGGGAACAGGAAAAACCTTGCCATCTTCCTCAAAACTGATATTTAGACTTAAGTCTCATGTACAAAAAACCCCTGCTGTGTAACGTTGGGTACATTACTTAATCTCTGCAGACTTGTTTGCTCTTCTATAAAATACCCAACTCACAGGGTGATTGTGAGGATTAAACAAGGTAACCTGAGCAAAGCCCATGCTGGGGCCTGGCATGGGGTTGATGCTCAGCAAACACTGGTTTCCTCTTATTCCCTCATCAGGTCTTCAGATTTCCTGAGATTGTCTGCAAAATTGTTCTGAACAAACAAAGAACCACAGTGTTAGAGGCTAGAAGAGATGAGCAGTGGGGCAGAGAACAAGACACAGGTATATGGAAGGGAGAGGAAAGGCGTGCTGGATGCCCACTTGCTTTCCCATGATTTTTAAGACCTCACAAATTAAGTCTGTCTTGTGGGAGCTCCACTTCCCCAGCACCCACTTTCTCCAAGGGATTTAACTTTGATCCACAGCACTCCACTGGGGCTGCACTTAAATGCTCAGTCCTACTATCTTTCTGAGTCTAGTGCCCCATGCAGGGTTAGGCTCATTGAGCTCAATAAATCTTTGTGAAATTAAAATGTCTGTCTTCTCTTGTGGTCATCACTGTAACCAGGTGATCAAACTTAGCTCTGATAATAGTGGGATAGATTGTGGTAGCATAGTTAACCCTGTGACCTCTAAGCAACATAGAACTGTACACTTTATTTATTTATTTATTTATTTAGTTAAGGTTATTTTTATTTACAAGTTTTGAAAAATATAGATTTTTTACATGGGTTACTTGTGCAAAGTTAAATTTAGAAGAATGATAAATGCACTCCCCTCCTCCCAGTTCCCGCCCCACCCTCCGCCCTCACTCCCCACCCTCTGTCCTCATCCATAGGTGCACGATTTTTGTCCAGTTTCTTCCCGCATCTCCCATTCCCCTTTCCCCCCCAAGAATAGTCAGTCCATTCCCTTTCTATGTCCCTGATTCATTATAATCACCAGTTCATTCTGTACATCAGATTATTTATTCACTTGGTTCTTAGATTCACTTGTTGATAGATGCATGTTTGTTGTTCACAATTTGTATCTTTACCTTTTTCTTCTTCCTCTTCTTAAAGGATACCTTTCAGCATTTCGTATAATACTGGTTTAGTGGTGATGAACTCCTTTAGCTTTTCCTTATCTGTGAAGCTCTTTATCTGACCTTCAATTCTGAATGATAGCTTTGCTGGATAAAGTATTCTTGGTTGTAGGTTCTTGGTATTCAGCACTTTGAATATTTCTTGCCATTCCCTTCTGGCCTGCCAAGTTTCTGTTGAGAAATCAGCTGACAGTCGTATGGGTATTCCCTTGTAGGTAATTGAGTCTCTTTCTCTTGCTGCTTTTAAGATTCTCTCTTTGTCTTTTGCTCTTGGCATTTTAATTATGATGTGTCTTGGTGTGGTCCTCTTTGGATTCCTTTTGTTTGGGGTTCTCTGCGCTTCTTGGACCTGTAAGTCCATTTCTTTCACCAGGTGGGGGAAGTTTTCTGCCATTATTTCTTCAAATAGGTTTTCAATATCTTGCTGTCTCTCATCTTCTGGCACCCCTATTATTCTGATGTTGGTACGCTTGAAGCTGTCCCAGAGGCTCCTTACACTATCTTCGTATTTTCGGATTCTTTTTTCATTTTGCTTTTCCGGTTGGGTGTTTTTTGCTTCTTCGCATTTCAAATCTTTGGCTTGATTCTTGCGCTCCTCTGGTCTGCTATTGGGTGTAATATTCTTTATTTCAGAGCGTGTATGCTTAATTTCTAGTTTCTTTATCATAGCATCGAGGGTCTCATTAGTTTTCGTGAGGCTCTCCAAAAGTTTATTGCAAGCCCTCAAAATTGCGTTTTTTAGCTCTATATCCTCCATTTCTGTCATGTTTTTTTGTCTCCGCATTTTTTATGCTTTCTTGGTGCACCCCCTAGTGGTCTTTGTGCGCAGTCTTGTTCTAGTTGAGCCTTGATTGTTGTAGTTAATACTAGAGGGATTTGACCACCAGGCCGACTGGCTGTGAGAATCAGCTGTGTCTGCTGCAGTGGGAAAACTTCTGTCCTCTGGGGGGGCGCTAATCTAGCCTTTGCCTGCGGCGATCCGGCAAATGGCTCTGCGCAGGGCTTGGGCGGGGCGGGCTCAACAGGGCGGGCGGAGGGAGCCGTTATGGTGCCCTCAGTCCTGTTCCCAGAGGCTCTGCTTCTCAGAACCCCCGGAACCGCTGCAAACCTCGGAGGGAAAGCTGCCTTCCAACTGATGCCAGACACTCCCGCTTCTCCCGTTTGGGTCCGAGTCCCCAGCGATTCGCCCGTATCTGGAGCTCAGAGTCTGAGACTCCCCCCTGACCGAAAACGACAACCGCGCTCTCAGCCACCAGCCCGCTTTGCGCGCGCACCTCCGCACCTGAGTTTTTTCCACACTGCGCCTCCTCTGAGCCTCGGTGTGCTGTTATTTTTCCTTCTAGTTGAAGAGTCTCTCCTCAGCCAGCCTTCCTGTGGTTCTGGGTGATGTCCGTTCCGTCTTTTAGTTGTATTTTTGAAGTGGTTGTTTGCGGCAGCAGTCTCCGGTGTTTACCTATGCCGCCATCTTGGTTTCTCTTACCACTGATGTTTCTCTCTCCCTCTGCCTTCCTCTCTGAAATTAATAAAAATCTATTTAAAAACAAACAAACAAACAAAAAAACATGAGAAAGGCTGTGCAGATGGTGCTGCATATTCTGCAGGAAGAAAGGGGGTGCCCCAAGGCCATGTGCGCCCACACTCCCAGGCGCGCCTCTCTTTGCTCTGACTGCATCTCCCGGAGCATTAGCGAACGCTGTAGTTCGTTATTAATAATTATGTATAACAGGATATTGTAAAAATTAAGTTACAAAATTTTTATTAAAATGTTTCTTACATATTGTTATATTGGCTGGGCCAAAAAAAATATTCATTGTGGGCTTCATGCAGCCCGTGAGCCGCGAGTTTGACATGCTTGGGCCAGAGTATAAGTACGCAGGGGAAGTGTGTTTACTCAGAGTGGATAGAGGGGCCAAGACTGCGGAAGAAAGAGGTCCTGCCAGTCTCCCCTACCCCGGCCCTTCAGTGAACATTCTTGAGGGGAGTGGAGATAGGCTAAGAGTCCTCACATCCTCTGTCAGCCGCTGGAACCCTCTCCGGAGACAAGCCAACCTACAGCCAGGTGAGCTTCATTTCCTAGCACACTGGCCTTGTCGTTCCCAAACATGCCAGGTACACTCGCACCCCAGGGCCTTTGCACATGCTGCTCCCTCTGCCTGGACTGCTCTTTGTCCACACAATGCACTCCCCCCTCCTCAGGCCCTGCTGGGCAAGGCCTTCCCTGGCCACTTCTGCCCACTCCTCACACACTGCTCCCTGCAGCATCTGACACCCACACACTCATTTCCTTTCCTGAGCATGTACACCTGTCTCCCCCAGTAGCATGCCTTCCCTGTGGCAGGGTTTTTGCTGCCTTGTCTGTCTAGAACGAAGCCTGGTCTGTGGGTGGGCAGTTGAGAACTGTTTGCTGAATGAATCCTCACGGGGCCTTTCTCTGGGAGATGGAGGTGCTGGGGGAGGCGTCAGCTGGGACGTGGCGACAGGATGATAGAGGTTTTACTTCTGCCTCTCCTGCAGGTGTCAGTGCCACGCACAGCCCCTCGGGGCATCTCATAGAGTTTCTAGTCATTCTCAACTCCCTGTGCCCGAGAGGCCTGGCACCCCCGGCCGGCGAGGACCCCACCCTGGCTGCCTCAGGTGCCGGGGTTCTGGCAGGGGTCATCCTTGCACCCAAACACATGCCTGGTTCTAGGTCAGCAGGGCCAACCTCACTGTTTGCCCGGCAGCCTGGCAGCAGGCCTACAGCGGGAGCCACCCGTCTGCTCGGCTTGTCTGGGGCTGGTGTGGGCGAGGGGGGGGTGGCGAGGAGGAAGACGTGGTGTGGCAGAGTCAGGCAGACCTGGGGTTCCATCTGCAGGGCAACCTTGGGGAACTCGCACAACCTCTCTGAGACTCAGTTTCCTCCTCCGACGAGTGGAAACAGAATACCTCCTACCGGATCCCATGAAGTCGTAAGACCACATTACTCAGCACAAGAACATGTGCGGGTTCGTATCCCCCTCTTTCCAACGAGAGGCCCACCGAGGCCAGCGCGGTGTCCTTCCCAGGTGTGCACCCAGAGCTGAGCGGCGGCTGACCCGCGTGGGCGTAGGATGAAGGGGAGCAGATCCAAGCTGCTGACCCAAGAGGGACAAGGACCAGAGAAGCTGCGGCCGTTACAGACTTGGCACCAAGGTGGGCCTCGGAGGAGCTGAGCTCCTGGCTTACGCTCTAACAGGTGACCGCAGCTGGCCCGGGAGGGACATTAGATGGAGAGGGGCAGGATGGAGGCCTGAGCGCGGGGTCTCTGGGACGGGGCGTCACAGGAAGAGGCCGCTAAGCCAGGGGCCAGAGTGCCTCATTTTGAGGTTGTACAGGGGCGTGTCCTGGGAACGATGGACACGCCCCTGTTAATTTATGCATGTGGGCGCGAGAATGACCCTCACAGGGACTCCATGGCCCCGAGCATTAGCTTCCTCCAGCTTCCTGAAATTAGGTGTAAACTCCTGGGATCTATAACATTGTGTGGCTAAAATTGTATGTATTTATGAACATGACTTAATCCAAGAATTTCTTGTGTTAAAATTTTATTTACCAAATCAAAGTTTCTGCCTGACCAGTGTGGCTCAGTGGTTGAGCATTGACCTATGAACCAAGAGGTCACGTTCGATTCCTGGTCAGGACACATGCCCGGGTTGTGGGCTCCATCTCCAGGGTGGAGCGTGCAGGAGGCAGCTGATCAATGATTCTCTCTCATCATTGTTTCTCTCTCTCCCTCTCCCTTCCTCTCTGGAACCAATAAAAAAAATTTTTAAAAGTTTTAAGAGGAATAAAAATAACCTCCCGTAAACAAGAAAACGCTGCAAAGAAATGCCCATTTCCTCTCCTGGGTCCTGAGGGCTTTCTACTGGGCTCTTGGTGTCCTGAGAAGAGGGGCTGGTGAGGGCAGAGAGGAGGTCCCTGGTTACCAGAGACCAGCGGGCCCTCCCTGCACCCCTCACGCATCTGGGCTTGTGAAGCAGCCTTTGGAAGAAGGTGAGAACCGTCTGCTCTAAAGGGCAGGTGGCCACAGAAGGCAGCTGAGGGTGAGGTGTGAACTGCCATGCCCTGAGCGGCTCTTCCCCTCTAACTTTCGTTTTCCTATAAATTGTAAGAACCTCAACTCCACCCGGGGACGGCAGCGCTTCCCTCTTCCACGCCCCTCCCCCACACCCGTCCGCTGGGTACACGCACCCTCCACATTCACATCCCCTGACCCCCGGTCACACTTCTTGTAACTGTCATTGATTCCGGGAAAGGGGAGAACGCCGTGTCCCCAATGTGCTCTTGGAAGAGTGCAGAAACCAAAGCAGGGGACAGCGGCTGGGCCTCCGTGCGAGGATCCCGATGCAATGGGGACCCCAGGTCTCCTGGAGCCACGAGCGACACGGAGGAGTGGTTTAGAGCTGTGAGCCGGTAGCGATACGCTGGGCCTGGGAGTGAACAGAAAGGAGATCAATCGTAAAAACAAGAGAAAAAACCACTGTACCAAGACTCGCCCTGCACAGGGATTACACCTTAGAGCAGCGGTTCTCAACCTGTGGGTCGTGACCCCTTTGGGGGTTGAATGACCCTTTCACAGGGGTCGCCTAAGACCATCGGAAAACACATATATAATTACATATTGTTTCTGTGATTAATCACTATGCTTTAATTATGTTCAATTTGTAACAATGAAAATACATCCTGCATATCAGATATTTACATTACGATTCATAGCAATAGCAAAATTACAGTTATGAAGTAGCAACAAAAATAATTTTATGGTTGGGGGGCACCACAACATGAGGAACTGTATTAAAGGGTCACGGCATTAGGAAGGTTGAGAACCACTGCCTTCGAGTTTACCAGACACTTTATATCGAAGCTGGTCCTTTTGCCATCAGAGCAAAGATTTACTGCAGGTCTGACTCCCCGGAAGTGCAGGCACCTCTAAGGCCAGGGTCTGACTGGTTCTGTGCCCCCCAGCGCCTGGGCACAGGTGCAACCAATGCTCACTGACCTTCCTCCTCGGCAACCCCAGTGGTGGGCGGGAAAGGGGCCCTCCTCATCTTGCAGCTAAGAAACCTGAGCCCTGGGGAGTGTGTGACTTGCCCAAAGTCACAGGTGACGACTGGCAACCTGAGCTGGAAGCCCGTCTCGGGTCGCCCCAGCCAGCGCTCTTGCTGCCTCCAGGGGCGTGGCGAGCACAGAGCATCACACTCCTAACGCCAGGCTCTGTGGTCCAAGGGGCTGCAAGCAACGTCTGCATCGCTGAGCCATCGTCAGGACTGTCTCCAGGCGGGAGCCTGCCTTTGTCCTGGGAACGTCTGTCGTGTCAGTCCACAGTGAGTCCGTGCCCACCATCCGGGCAAAGCCCTGGGCATCAGGCCAAGGCACCGCCCTGGACTGAGGGGTTAGAGCAGTGATGGCGAACCTTTTGAGCTCGGCGTGTCAGCATTTTGAAAAACCCTAACTTAACTCTGGTGCCGTGTCACATATAGAAATTTTTTGATATTTGCAACCATAGTGAAACAAAGACTTATATTTTTGATATTTATTTTATATATTTAAATGCCATTTAACAAAGAAAAATCAACCAAAAAAATGAGTTCGTGTGTCACCTCTGACACGCGTGTCATAGGTTCGCCATCACTGGGTTAGAGGTTTGTCCGCGATGTCAACTGAGCATCTGCTTCACAGAACCACGGCCCGGGGAGTGAGAGAGACAGTCTCCCCAGGTGTGAGTGCGGGCTGACCCTCCCACACTGAAAACTGGTGCTCTTGGTCCGGGGTGGCTCACAGGAGGCCGCGAGCCAGACACAGGCCGGAGGAGCAGGCGGGCCTGGCCTCTCCCTCTCCGTGGAGAACCAGCCATGGCGAGGCCCTGGATCGGACCACGCAAGTGCTGTCTAGGCTGAGACCAACCGAAGGAGCAGCAACCAGCCCTGGGGGCCGCGGGAGCCAGGCCATAGCTGTGGGCGGTGCTAGGAATGCCCTTTGGAGGAGACGGATATTCCTGCTATGAATCATCTCCAGGGAAAATTAATAGTCAGTGGCCGTTGCCCAGGGAAAGGAGGGCCCTTCCTGGGGGACAAGCAAGGTGTCCAGAGGCCGGGAGAGGCCCGAGGCAGGAAGTGAGCGGGGCTCTCCCGCCACGAGGCCAGGAACTGGGGAGGTGTTCAGAGGGGACTGTGCTGGCCAGCACTCCGCGGGGCTCCTTCCTGACATAGCTGTGAGCTACCTCTTTGGACTTTGCTATGTGCAAGCCTCCGGCTGCACTTAGAAGCCTTTTGTGGGCTCTGTGTCTGCAGTGGAAGCAGCAGCCAGCCCGCCAGAGACTGGGCGGTGAGTCTGAGGTCGCCCAGCCAGCCCTTAACCCCCCGGGCTTTCCTGGCAGCCCCACCGACCTGGGGACGCAGCCCCTCCAGCAGATGGACTGCTGCATCCGTGGAGTGGGGCTCAGACTGCTGCTCGGTTTAGAATAAAAGTGCTGGGGTCCAGCCCCAGCAGGTCCAGGGGTTCCCATTCTAAACGCTTCCATGCCTTGTAGTTCTTTTGCTTTCTCTTCTTTTTCTCTCTACTACCCTCCATCTTCCATATCAGCCAACCCAGGGCACAGCTGACTCCTCCCGGACACCGACACCACCAGCAAGCACGGCCCTGATGGACCCATGATCCAGCCCTCAACGCGCTGACGCTTTGGGAAGCCCATTGCCAATGACGCCGCCCACTAGCCAGATCAACAAGGACAACCAAACCCCCGACTTGAGGACGCTGAAATCCCCAACATATGGCGCCCAAACAGGGACCCTTAGGTAAGCCCCCCTCATTCCCCTAGGTAAGCCCCACTCTCGGGACGGATAGGACTCCACAGTAGGAAGAGGGTGGATAGTCTTCTCAGACTCCGTCCACACCTTTGGGAACCCCTGGACCTGCTGGGGCTGGACCCCAACATATGGCGCCCAAACAGGGACCCTTAGGTAAGCCCCCCTCATTCCCCTAGGTAAGCCCCACTCTCGGGACGGATAGGACTCCACAGTAGGAAGAGGGTGGATAGTCTTCTCAGACTCCGTCCACACCTTTGGGAACCCCTGGACCTGCTGGGGCTGGACCCCAACATATGGCGCCCAAACAGGGACCCTTAGGTAAGCCCCCCTCATTCCCCTAGGTAAGCCCCACTCTCGGGACGGATAGGACTCCACAGTAGGAAGAGGGTGGATAGTCTTCTCAGACTCCGTCCACACCTTTGGGAACCCCTGGACCTGCTGGGGCTGGACCCCAACATATGGCGCCCAAACAGGGACCCTTAGGTAAGCCCCCCTCATTCCCCTAGGTAAGCCCCACTCTCGGGACGGATAGGACTCCACAGTAGGAAGAGGGTGGATAGTCTTCTCAGACTCCGTCCACACCTTTGGGAACCCCTGGACCTGCTGGGGCTGGACCCCAACATATGGTGCCCAAACAGGGACCCTTAGGTAAGCCCCCCTCATTCCCCTAGGTAAGCCCCACTCTCGGGACGGATAGGACTCCACAGTAGGAAGAGGGTGGATAGTCTTCTCAGACTCCGTCCACACCTTTGGGAACCCCTGGACCTGCTGGGGCAGGACCCCAACATGAAAGGGAAACAACACCCCTAAAAACTGGAGACGTGAGTTCATCTGGACCAGAGCGGGAAGACACCGCCGGTGGCTGAAATGATGTGGATGTTTTCACCAATGTTCTGTTCGAACCTCCTGCATCCCACGCTCACAGGGCAATGGACTAGTCTCCACCTTTCCTGACACGGTGATTTTCTTACAAATCACTTTGGAGCCCGGCCAGTGTGGCTCAGTGGTTGAGCATCAACCTATGAGCCAGGAGGTCACGTTTCAATTCCCAGTCAGGGCACATGCCCAGTTGTGGGCTCAATTCCCAGGAGGGGGTGTGCGGGAGGCGGCCAACCAATGATACTCTCTCATCATTGATGTTTCTCTCTCTCTTTCCCTCTCCCTTCCTCTCTGAAATCAATAATAAAAAAAATTTTAATCACTTTGGAGGTGAGCGAGGGGTCCCACGTACAGTGAAAGGTCCCGGGTGCCCGGGGAGGGGCTCGGCCCAGCGTGCAGCCTGGAGAGCGGCCACGTGAGTGCAGACAAGCAAACAGCGGGTGGAGGCTTCCTGCTGTCCATGCCCCTCCTGCGGGAAAGCCCTCATCTGTCCGTTGTTCTGACACCTTTGCATCTAGCCTCCCGACAGCCTGGCCAGTTATGAGTATTCTGGTCTTGTCCTTGGCTGATAGAGGTACAGGGACGGACCCCCGCACACGGCTGGCAGTGGCCGAGCTGGGCTAGACTAGGGCCCCTGTTGCTGAGAGCCACAGGCTCCTCCCAGCAGCTTGTGAACCTTGGCCATGACCGAGCATCGAGCAGAGGCCCGGGCAGCCCATGGGAGAGAAGCTGCGAGCCCAGGTGTGCTGGCTCAGGGAATTCGCGGGACGGCCCCTCACCTGGGAAACCCGTTTTCTCCCCTCACCTCTAGGCCGATGGCAGGATGCCCTCCGACTTCGTGGTTCCACAGGCTTAGCTGGGTGGGTCAGGTGAGAGCTGCACTTCCATCAGGTGTGCGAGGTTTTGATTCCACCGCTCACTAGCTCAGCCGCCCTGGCTGGTCACCTCCATGCTCTGGGTTTCCTCTACTATTTAAAATGCAGGTCTGGCCCTAACCGGTTTGGTTCAGTGGATACAGCGTCGGCCTGCGGACTAAAGGGTCCCAGGTTCGATTCCAGTCAGGGCACATGTCCGGGTTGTGTGCAGGAGGCAGCTGATCAATGATTCTCTCTCATCATTGATGTTTCTATCTCTCTCTCTCCCTCTCCCTTCCTCTCTGAAATCAATAAAAATATATTTAAAAATAAAAAAATGCAAGTCTGCCATGGCCTTCTCCTACTCCAACCCTCAGGGATGCTGCACCCACCAAGCTAACATTCAAACACGTCCCTACTCAAGCCCAAGTCACCATTGACACAGAGTGGAGAGGGGCATCCAGGAGGGGTTCTGTCCCTTCTGAGTGCTTTGTGTGCAGTTGGGGGGAGAGGGGGGTCAGGCAGACTGTGGAGGGAGTAGATACGAACTAGGTTCTGCAGCAGCAGCCCCTGGGGCTGGGGCTAGCCTGGTGACTCCTTCCTCTCACACCTGTGACTCTCCAAGTGTCCCGGGCAGCTTCCTCCTCTCTGTTCCCTTCCGGAGCGTTCCCTGTGTGTGCAGCTCTGACACAGCGATCACATGGTCTGGAACTCCCTAGTCACAGGACAGGGATAGAAACTGCAAGCTGGGCCTCGGCTCACACCCTAGCAGGCCTTCCTCCCCCGATGCCCCCACCTCCAGGGAGGCCCGTCTAGGGGCAGCATCCTGAAGACCAAGATGAAGTAAGTGAAAATGAGACAATGGAACCATCTCAACCTCAAAATTTGCCCTAAAAATTTCCCTGTTCGGCCATGGGGGCAAGATGTCTGTCTCCCCAGGTCTCCCCACAGGTTTCCTGGGCTCACCACGTTCCCTTTACCAGCCCGGAGCTGTTTCTCCTCCCTGGCCCTCACTCTTTCTTTCTCTCTGTCAACTCACTAGACACTTGCCTTTTCCAAGAATTCTTCCAAGACTGGGAAGGGCATTGATAATATTGTGGTAAAAGTGTGAGCTCTGGAGTCAGACCTGGACTGTTGTCTTAGCTCCGCTCCTCACTGGCTGAGTGACGCAGACCAGTGACATAATCTCTGACTTTCCATCTGTAAAACCCTGATGATGATGCCAAGCTTGCACGGTGGTCATAAGGATTAAGTGAGACAATGCTGGTGCATTAGTCAGGGCAGTTAACACTAGCTGCTGTAACAACAAGTCCAGACTCTAGATACAAGAGTTCACTCCTCACTCAGGTCACAGGCCGACATAGTGTGGGTGCCTTTCCTGCATGCTCCCTCCAGGAGGTGATTCGGGGACCCAAGCTCTTTTCTTCCCCTTTGGGTCCTCTACTGGGCCCTTCCACCTGGTGGACAGAATAGCAAAGACAAAGAGACCAGACCAGGAAGTGGTATGCCTTAATTTCACTTCCTGTTGGTTAAAACCCAGTCATTTATCCAATGTAATTGCAGGAGAAGCTAGGAAACTTGGTGCCCTGTTCACCCAAGAAGAGGAAGTGAGGTTGCTAAGCCTCTAGCCAGTCTCTGCTACATAATTTAGTGGTTAGGGTCCTACAGGATACACAGTAAGAGCTCAGTCAACAAAATATACTATTATAATCATTTCCTATGATCTGTCCTGATACTGGTATGAATATACCAGATAGCCCAGAGCCAGAGGGTAGACTTTCCACTGAGATGAATAGCTGACACAAGCCAAAATGGAATTGGCAAAACAAGATATGGCACTGTGTCTGACGTCACTCCTGCTGGGGGTGCCTCCCAGGAGGTGGCAGGACACACTGACATTGCCCACATTCAGCTGCTGGCTCTGCTCTGAGCAAAACACGAACCCATGTCAGCCAGGGGGTGGTCTCGTCTTAACACGGCAATGCTAGCCTAGCCACTCTCCAGAGATCTTCAAAACGCCACGCTCCCTCGGCTCCAAGCACCCTTCCTGCTGTCGGAGCACCCTCTCCACCTGCTCTTTTCCAAGTTCCCCCTCCTCACCCCTCATGCCCCAGCGCGGAGGCCACCTCCTCCGGGAGGGAGCCCTCTTGGTCCTCCACCCCCAGTGGCCGAGCGCTTGTCCCTGTGCCCCACAGTAGCCTCTACTTCCCTCCCCAGAGCGCTCAGCACAACATCAAGTCTCCGCTCACCTCTGCCCCTCGATAGAGTGTCCATCTCTCGGGGCAGGGCCTTGTTCAGATCATCATTTTGTCGCAGCCTCGCAGCAGGGTCTAGCTCTAGCCCATCATGAGTGGGCCGCGATATTTGCCATGTGAGTGAAAGAAAAATGGATGTGGGCAATCCTTTTTTAAAATGTAATGGGGTGCGACTTTTAAACTCTTACAGCTCAACAATAAAAACCAAAAGTAAAGACAAGTTCGGAAAGAAACAGTACAGTGTATTCCTTCAAAAGGTCACTGGGGCCCGGCTGGTTAAGGGGTTGAGGGTTGACCTATGAACCAGGAGGTCACGGGTTGTGGGCTCGATCCCCAGTGTGGGGCGTGCAGGAGGCAGCCAATCAATGATTCTCTCTCATCATGGATGTTTCTATCTCTCTCCCTCTCCCTTCCTCTTTGAAATCAATAAAAATATTTTTTTTTTAAAAAAAAGGTTCCCGGGAACTAAAAAGTCATTTCTGAAAGCAGCCACACCCTTGGCCACGCCTGGGCACGTCCGAGCAATTGGCCACGCTCCATCTCTCAGCTGAGCAACAGCGGGTGCAAAACCATTCCTCACATTCAACCCCGCACCCTTCCCCGCCGCTGCTGGAGGGCCTGGCGGCACTTAGGGGTCCCGGCTGACCTGACCGTGTGTCCTGTTGGACCTGCATCTACCTCTCTACTATCCATGCAGCTGGGGGATCCGACCTTCATCCAAAAGTAAGGTCTTTCTGGTCCCAAAGTCATCCTCAGACGCAGCTGGGGACACCGCCACCCTCTGCATGGACACCCTCTGAAGCGAAAGTGAAAGGGACCATGTTTGTCCCGCACCCAGCAGCTCTGTGCCTCTGGGGTGCGGCCTCAGGTGAGTCAAGTGGCACAGGGCTGAGTGGCTGGTGCTGTGTCTGCCTCGGGGAGCTGTCACCCAGCCACCCCAGGGGAAACACACAAAACTCTAACCATGAGGTTTCAGGCAAGAGAAACCAGAAGAGGCTGGGGGCCCCTCCAAAAACAGTCAGTCAGGTAGAGGACTCCTACTCTACCAGCGCCACCCCAGGCACTCAAGACTCACAGGTCCTCCCAGGCCACCCTGAGCGCCCGGGACAGTCACCCCCAACTCCCAGCGGCTGCAGCCCTCCCCATCCCACCTTCAGCTCAACCACATCCCCGCCCTCCGCACCCAAAGGGGCAAGGCTGCCCCTCGCCAGTTGCACCCCCAACACACACACACACACACACACACACACACACACACGCACACGCACACGCGCGCGCGCGCTGTGCCAGGAGCCCGGTTTTCTTAAAAGCAGCAGATCCGGGGTGTGCCTTTGGAGGCACGTAGAGCTTCACTGAGCTCTGACCCGAGGCTGCTCTCCCGGTTCGGGGATGGGTTCGGGGATGGCCTTTTTGGAAGGGGGTGCGGGAGAGAGAGAGCGCGCGAGTGCCGCCGAGGTACCTGGGAGCTCTGACTTGGCCTGTCTGTGCGTGGCCATCTGCAAAATGAAAGTGGGGAGGCAGGAAGGGGAAGAAGAACCCGGCCTAGGGAGGCTCGTGTGGGTTTTTACCTTTTCGCAAGGTAAGGACGGCCCTGCCCTGCCCTGGCCGCCGGGTGCGCTGTATGGGTGGCCAAGCCCGCCCCCCACCGTCCTCACCCCTACGTGGAAGTTCAGTGTCCCACGGAGAACCCCTCTGCTTGGCCTCTGGAGAGAGCGGAGTCCATCATCTGGCCCCTCCCGGATCCCTCATTCTGGGGAGCCTGGCCTGGGGAGGGTCACTCTTAGGGAAGTGGAAGAAGCTGGGGTTGCTTGGGGGGCGGGGGGAGAGCTGAATGACCCCCTTCCTCAAGGCATCGCCCACCCACCTGCCGCCAGCAGTGCCCCTGGCTTTCTTGTTGCTCTAGTTCAAAGGACTGGACCCTGTCCCCGTGGGAATTACCCGATTGCCATCTGCCTACCTTCCCTCCGCCCTCCAGCTAACCTACCCCAGCCTTTCCCTCCGGGACACCTGCCACCCCCTCTGGTCACCCTGCTCCTTCTTTAGCCCCTGAGGCACCCGCCCTGGCCCCTGCCTCCCGCTCCTCCCCCTCAGCTCCGGCTCCTAACCAGCGGCTGACCTGCAGAGTTTCTGCAGCAAGAAGAGCAACTAACCCTGGAGAGAGAGCATGAAAGGCTGGGAGGTGCAGGGACCAGGGCAGAGGGACCGAGAACACGCAGCCGCTCACATGACCAGGAGCTCAAAGACCTGCTGCGCCTCTCACTTTCCATCTAACGTTTTGAAATCGAGACACAGACTTGAAGATCAAAGACAATATAAGAAAGCCAGCAAGGGACAGGCAGACTTCTAAGTCAGCATGACAGCTAGAAGAAGGAAGCGTTATTAGAGAGAGGTAGTCAGAGGCGGGGGAGCCTGAGAGGGTCCCTGACAGACGAGAGGCAGGAGGGTCCTGGAGGAGGGAAGGGGAGCTGAGTGTGGAGATCGGCCTTGAGCTGTTTCATGGCGCTCGATGGACAAGATCTCAGTGTCGGTATATGTGTTGCCCTCTTGCCCATGCGAGAGTGGGTTAGGTGAGGTCTGATAACTCGCTCAGTCACACTGGCCCCCCCCCCCCCCCCCCCCCGCCCCGCGGTGAAGGGCGGGGGAGGGAGACAGGAGAGGGAGCGGACTGGTCTTCAGTGTCTCCCTTAGAGCCAAGGGTATCAGCGCTTTGTGGAAAGGGCAGCTGCCTTCTGTCTGTTCTCACCCAACCTGAGGCTGGGCATCTGGTTATAGAAGCGGGGGCAGGGGGCACGCCCTCAGCCTGGGGCTGCCCAGCAGACCTGTGAAGAGAAACGGGCAGCTGCCCACAAGCAGGTATCTGTGGGCCCAGAGACGCCAGAGAGAAGGCCAGGGGCCGGAGCCAGGGCTGGGCCAGAGCAGGGACCAGGTCTGAGGCTGGAGGGCAGGCCGTGGAATGGGGCTGGAGCAGGGGCAGGGGTGGGCAGAGCCAGGGGCTAGCTCATCCAGACCTCACTGTGGACATGCCGAGGCCCACAGCCCTGCCGCCTCCCCAGGATGCATTGCACCCAGCCTGGCTCTTCTCAGCCACCACTTCTGCTTCTGACCAGCCGGCACAGGACTCTGATTTAAGGGCCTGACACCTGCACCCAGGGCCCTGCTCTTCCCCTGACTTGCCCTGTTGCCTTGGGCAAGTCACTCAGCCCCTCTGAGCTTTCATTTCCTCCCCAGGAAACGGGGTGATCAATGCCTGCCTTGTGGCTGTTGTGATCATGAAGTGAGACAGTATATGTAGAGTACTTGGCTCACAATAAGGAACGCCATACGGGAGCTGCTAAAAAGCTCGCTCCCCTCCCCCTCAGCATCTTCATCCCGGGCCCCTGCCAGCCCTGAAACTGACCCTCCTCCCCAGGGACAGCGCTGCCCAGCCCTCCATCCGTGTGGTTCGAAGCAGAGTTTTTCCGCCACATCCTCCACTGGACGCCCATCCAGAATCTGTCAGAAAACACCCGCTATGAAGTGGAGCTGCTGAGGTACAGAGGCGGGAGGCGAGGGGGGTGAAGGGGAGAGGAGGGGAAGGGGGAGCAGGTGCAGCCATTCCCGTCTAGGACCCGGCACAGAAAGATGGGTGCCTTGTGACTGAAGGGCCCTGGCACATACCCACCCACTGGCAGGGGCTGACCAGC
>NW_005353538.1:1905593-1912932 GCF_000412655.1 Myotis brandtii | reverse complement strand
CGGGGGCTGTCTGGTGGGGGCTGGCTGTGTCACCTGTACCGAGCAGTGTTCTGGGGGCTCTGGGGGAGGAAGCACAGTAGTGCTTTTCCCCTCAGGATTTGTCTATCTTATTGGAGAAGCAGGAGCAGCACCCACGGTAGAGCTAAAAACAAGGATCCCCAAGGACTGCGAGTGTGGCTGGGAGGGGACATTGGGCTGTGTTGCAGGAGCAGCATGTCTTCCTGTGGAGCTGGGCTTGAGCCGGTCAGAGTTCAGTCTGAGGGCCTTTAGACACAGTTGGCTGGGGGTCCCAGGCCAGCGCAGAGCCGCTGGCAATGAGATGCCCTGCGCCAGGGCAAGCACCCAGGGCTGCCTTCCTGGCCGCTCCCGCCTCTTGCTTCCCTCTTAAAGAAGATGGGTGTGAACAGAAGTGGGAGCCAGTGCCTACCCTGTTGTCCCCCCAGGTATGGGATGGAGTCCTGGAGGTCTGTGTCCAGCTGCAGCCAGACCCCGGTGCCGTCCTGCGACCTCACCATGGCCACCCTGGACCTGTACCACAGCAACGGCTACAGAGCCAAAGTCCGGGCCGTGGATGGAGGCCAGCGCTCCAACTGGACTGTCACCGAGACCCGCTTCTCCGTGGACGAAGGTGCTTCCCCCGTGGGGCCTGGAGCTTGGCTTTGGGGGTCCCGTACAGCCAGAGGCTCAGACAGTGGTTCTCAACCTTCTGGCCCTTTAAATACAGTTCCTCATGTTGTGATCCAACCATAAAATTATTTTCATTGCTATTTCATAACTGTAATGTTGCTGCTGTGATGAATCGTCATGTAAATATCTGATATGCAGGATGGTCTTAGGCGACCCCTGTGAAAGGGTCGTTCGACCGCCAAAGGGGTCGCGACCCACAGGTTGAGAACCGCTGCTCTAGACTGTTCTCTGTGTTCCCATAGCACAGCATGTCAGCTCAGCTTCCGGACGAGGCAAAACAGCCTGAGTCAGGACTCTGGAGAAGGGTTAGATGAAAATAGTCAAGTTGTTGGAGATGGAAAGGGAACTGGGTTTGTTTACCCTACAGAGGGAAGTCTTGGGGTGCCTGGGCAGCGGGACAGGGGGTGTGCTTAGCGGGTCCTGGAGAGGAAGCGAATCTGTAAGCGCTGAGCACAGGGAAGCAGGCAGCAGGCGGAATGGGGCCAGCCCCCTCCCCCACCCACCCCGTGACGGAAGGACTCCCCAGGGTCAGAGTGGGAGGCTCTGAAGTGGGGGGGGGGTGCCACTAAGAAAAAGCGGGGAGGCTCCTTGCAGGGGTGGGAGGCACGGGTAAGCCCACTCAGGGGGAGCTTCCGCCTGCGGTGGGGATGAGGGCTGTGACTGCGACAAGCCTGCCCTGCAGAGCCCAGGGTCAGACCGGGGGCCCAGGGTGTCAGGGTCAGACCAGGGATCCAGGGTGTCAGGGTCAGACCGGGGGTCCAGGGTGTCAGGGTCAGACCAGGGATCCAGGGTGTCAGGGTTAGACCAGGGTTCCAGGATGTCAGGGTCAGACCAGGAGCCCAGGATGTCAGGATCGTGGTCCCAGCGCCTGTGTGTGGTCCGGCGCCACTGGCTGCAGGCTCCCCCGGGGTTGCTTACACCCCGAATGTCTCCTGGCTCAGCTTCCAAGCTTTGAATGGGCCTTGAATGGACCCAGGCATCTGTCATTGTAACGTGCTCCCCAGCAAGGCCCAGCGGTCCGCTAGGTTGGAAGGCTGTGGCCCAGGTGTTACGGTGGGTACAGCTTGGCCCTGGAGGCCAGGCATGTGGGGGGCGGGGGGGAAGCAGGCCCTCCTCTGCCTGTGGGCCTCACGGCTTTGCCTCCCCTCAGTGAGCCTGACGGTGGGCAGCTTGGAGCTGGAGGTACACGACGGCTGGGTCCTTGGAAAGATCCAGCCGCCCAGGCCCAAGGTGGCCCCTGCAGGCGACACCTACGAGAGCATCTTCCCCCACTTCCGCGAGTACGAGATCCAGATTCGCAAGGTGCCCGGACGCTATGAGGTACGGGGCTCCCAAGGCCATGGGACCTGCGCCCCCTGCCCCTCGCCCCCTTGTGCCGGCAGAGGGAGGACCTGGGGCGGAGCAGGGAGCTGAGGGCACCCGGCCCAAGTGGTGCCCCTGCAGGTGGCAGTGGGCGCACTGCCCCCCGGGTGGGCACCACCCAGGACATTTTGTAACCATTGTTTCCCATCCCCTTGGAGGAGCTGTTTCATCCCATTGGATAGAGAGGGAGTGAGGCTCAGGGGCTGTGGCATTGACACCCCATAACCGGGAGCTCTGGAACCTGCAGAATCCATCCTTTCCCTGACACTACAGCAGAGCTCACCGCGTCTGGGAAGGCCCTCAGCCCCTACGAAACCCACCCTTTCCTCTTTAATACAAAATAAGTCAGGTAGCCCCACGGCTGCTGCTCAGGGTTAGGACAGCAGCCCACACACGGAAGGGTCGTGGGTCTGATTCCCAGTCAAGGGCATGGACCTCGGTTGCAGGTGCGAGCCCAGCCCTGTCGGTGCACATGCGGAGGACCAATCGATGTCTCTCTCACATCGATGTTTCTCTCTCTTTCCCCCTGCCCCTCCCTCCCTGCCACTCTCCCTAAAGAAATAAAATGAAATCAATCAATCAATGGGAAAACAACCCTCAAGTGAGGATTCACAAAATAACAACAGGTCCTGGTGGCCACAGGGCTCTCGGCCGTGCTGCTAACCCAGGGCTGGTTCCCTCAGAGGACGAAGCAGAGGGGTGCCCGTCAGCTCTGAGGCCCGCCAGCGCTCAGGGCCCGGGGGGCTGCGGGAAACCAGCTGTTTTGTTTATTGCCTTTGTTTCCATTTCAGTCCACAAACAAGAAGGTGAAACACGAGAACTTCAGCTTCCCGACCAACGGCGAGTTTGGGGAGTTCTGTGTCCGGGTGAAGCCGGCTGTGAGCTCGCGCCTGAACAAGGGGATCTGGTCGGAGGAGGTGTGCCTCCTGCTCACCTGGCAGTGTGAGTCGGTCAGGGTCGGGGCAGCGGTCCGGATGGGCGGGGGCAGGAGGGGCCGCACATCCACAATCGGGTAGCTGCTGATGCCCCCTGCCAGGCACGCCCCACGCCCTTCCCGTCCTCCGCCAGGCCTGTGAGCCATCCTCCCACGGCCCCCGGGAGAGATGAGGAAGCCCAGGCTCGGTGGTGTAAGCTGCATCCCCTGAAGGGCCTTCTCCTACCCTCCCAGCCCTCGGAGGAGACAGGGCCCCTTGCCACAGCTGCTGAAGCCAATAAATAGGATGCCAGGCTCTCGGGGTCCGATAACAGGTGAAGACTCGGTAGGGGACGCGCTGTGGCCTTCACAGCCAGCCTGTGGGGTCAGCGCCGTATTTCCCCCTTTTATAGATGAGGACATGGCTCAGAGGCTCCCGGCTAGCAGGTGGGGGCTGGGACTTGAACCCAGGCCCAGCTGCTGTCCCCTGTGCTTGCCCGCTGTGCCCCGACGCGCTGCCCTGTGTGCTGACTGAGCTCGAGGGCGGCAGCAGTCACGGGCGGTGAGACATTCTCAGGCAGAGTCGGCGCAGGCAGGGTTCCCCGGGACCCAGACATGGGTAGAGGCAGCCTGGGTGGTGGGGTCCCCTGGGCCACTCACCGAGGAGCTCCCGAGCGCGGCCGTGGGACCCCACGGACTGCCCCTCTGTGTCCCCCGGGCCCGGCCACAGCGCCTCTCTCTGGTCTCTGGGCTGCAGATTTCACCATGACCAACCTCATCGTCTCCTTCACCCTCGTCCTGCTGCTCTGCGGGGCCATGGCCCTCCGCCTGTACCTGCGGCACCCGAGGAAGCTGCCCGCCGTCCTGGTGAGTCTTGGGGCGGCCGCTGCCCGTCCCGCAGCCCCACGGGCCTGGGAAGCCAGGTGCCCAGTCTCAGCCCGTCCTCCCCTCAGCCCGACGCCATCAGGAGGCACCTCCAGGCACCCTGGGCAGAGGGAGGACTGACCGCAGCGCCCGGTGCTGAGAGCGGTGCCTCCTGGCGGCCCGGGGGGGCCGGCACCCTGAGCAATCCCGTCCCGCACTTTCCATTGTTCCTGTTTAACTCACAATCGGCCGCGGACCGGCCTGTGCATGAGCACCTCAGAGGCAGGGCCTTTATTGTCCTCCTCTGACAAGTAAGGACACTGAGGCAGAGAGAGGTTGTTACAGGCGCAGGGCCACACAGCCAGGGAGAGTCTGATGGAGCCCAGCCTTCACCACGCCTTGTGGCCAGAAGATGCTCAGAGAAAGGACCAGGGCTGGAAGGGCCGGCCTTGGGCTGCTCTCCAAGTGGAGAGGGGAGTGGGGGGTTGGGTGCTGGAGAGAAGGGGCCGTGAGGATGCTGACATCTGTACCCCCTCCTTCGCCCGTCCCTCTTCCTCCCGGAGCTGACAGGCTGCCCTCGGGTAAGCAGCCTGCAGCACAACCTCCAGGCTGAGCTGCATCTCCGAGGCCTGTCTCCGGCCTGGGGCTCAGCTTGCCCCCCCCCCCCCCCCCCCACACCTCGGCTCAGGGCTGCAGAGGGCCCCCAGGGGAGCCAGGGTCTCCGGGGAAAATAAGGAGAGAGACAGAGACCCTCAGAAAGTGTTCTGAGGAAGAGGTCCAGGAAGCAGGGAGGTGGGGGGTTGGGGGAGGCCGCCTGGCTCAACTCGGGTCCTTTTCCAGCAAAAAAGAACTCTGTTCTTAGCTGCAGGGCCCTGGGTAGAGATATGACAGGGAGCCGGGGGCCAGGGACCTGGAAGGGCTACTCTGACCGGCAGACGTGGCTCAGCGTCCTCTCTCGGGCTCTGAGCAGATGCGAGGGCCCAGGCGTGGCGTTGCCTGCCGGACGGGTGTTAGAGCATATTCCCTATGCGGGGCCCAGAGCTGGGGGGCGGGGAGGGTGGTACAGAGAGGAGATCACCCACTGGCCTGCCCTCCAATGGGTAACTCGCCAGCAGAGGGTGGGGCGAGTGGGCAGAAGGAACCCGTTGTGAGGGGCAAAAGAGTCAGCATTAAGCGGTTTCCCCTGGGGCCCTGGGCAGTCAGCGTCCTGGTTCTGTGCTTGTCCCACTGCCCACACGGCGGCCACCCTGTCTGTGTGCCTTTTAAAAACAAATGAGTAGGACGGAATAGAATCGAACAGCATAGGTCCCAGGCCACAGGCAGTATCACCTTTTTGTGAGCTGTTTTAGTTATTCCTGCATGAGGTGTATATTCATGGGCTGCTTGCACACGGATTGTTATAAAGCACCTTTCTTATTTGGGGTCATAGTCAAAAGAGTCAGGAACACACGTTTAGATCCCGCCGCGGCCAGCCTGCTCTCAGGGCTAAAGCACAGCCACCGAGAACACGCGGCCCTCCCATCCGCCCGTCCTGCCGTCTGGGCCCCAGGAATGCAGGCTTCTCTGTATCCGGGCCTGAGCTGACCTGAGAATTTCATTAGGAGAAAACTCAGTCTGGAACTAAACCAAAGGAACGAGGGGGTGTCCTCCAGGCCTGTGTCCCCCTCCTGGAGCAGTGCCCCCTGAGCGTCCCTCACGGACCGACCACGGCCGCCCCTGGCGACGCGGGGTGGGTGCCTGCAGGGGACCCTCGCCTCACCCCCTCTGTCCTCCCCTCTCCAGGTCTTCGGGAGGCCCAGTCCCTTCAGCCCGGTCAGCCAGCTCCCCCGCCCAGAGACGCGCGACACCATCCATGCCGTCGATGAGCAGGCCCTCGCCAAGGTGTCCCCGGAGCTGAGGAACTCCGAGCTGCACGGCAGCACCGACAGCGGCTTCGGCAGTGCCAAGCCGTCCTTACAGACCGAGGAGCCCCAGTTCCTCCTCCCGGACCCCCTCCCCCAGGCCGGGGGCACCCTGGGAAAGGGGGCCTCCCTGGAGCCCGAGAGCAGCTGCAGCAGTGCCAGCACCGACAGCGGCATCTGCCTGCAGGAGCCCAGCCTGAGTCCCGGCGCGGAGCCCTGGGTGCAGCAGGCGGGGGGCCAGGGCCAGGAGGACAGCGGCATTGGCCTCGCCCACCACTCTGAGGGGCAGCCTGGGGATGGACGGGGTGACTCAGCCTTGGGCCACGTCGGTCCCCGGGGGCCTGAAGCAATGGAGGGAGAAGACCCGGCTGTGGTGGAATTTCAGGGCTACCTGAAACAGACCAGAGGCAGGGAGGAGCAGGCAGCCACGGCGGGCTGCCTGGAAGAAGAGGCCTCCTCAGCCGATGGCCTTGTCCCCCAACTCAGGATGTGCCTGGATGCCAAGGAAGCCTGGTCCCCACCAGCCTTGGACAAGGGCTACTTGAAACAGGACCCCCCAGAAGTGGCTCTCGCTCCCTCAGGGGCCCTGGCTGGACAGTGGAACCCTACAACTGAGGAATGGTCACTCCTGGGCTTGACTAGCTGTGGGGACCTGGGGACATCTGAGTGGAGCTTTGCCCAGGATCTCGCCCCTCTGGGCTGCGTGGCGGCCCCGGGCGGCCTCCTGGGCAGCTTCGACGCAGACCTGGTCACCCTGCCCCTGATTTCCAGTCTGCACGCCAGTGAGTGACTCAGAAGAAGGGGCTGCCTTTGACTTCAGCCATGCCCTGCGGGTCTGAGGAGGGGCCCGGGTCAGAGAGGGCATGATGCCAGCCTGGGCGCTGCTCTCTGCTGTGCCGGGCCCTGCAGGTTCTGGCGGAGCCTCCTCCCTCCCGGGACTCGGCCTGTGACAAGGGTTGTTTGCTCAGGGAATTGGGGTTTCCTGGAGTCGGGGTGAGGCCGCCGGGCTGAAGTCAGCTCCCAGCCAGGCCTTGCCCTGAAGCCAGGCTTGTGTCAAGGCCTCACAGCAGGCTCATGTCTAGGGGGAAAGGAGAGAGCAGTGACCACGTGTGCCTCTGAGTGGTCAGCTGGCCACCACCCAGCCTGGGAAGGTCCCGGGGAGGAGCTCCCGCATCGCAGGCCTCCCCGGTCAGCTCTCAGGACGGAGCCGGTGGGGGATGAAAGGAACCGAGCCCCGAAAGGGCCTGTGGCTCAGAACCCGCCCTCCGGGTGTCCTGTCCGTGTGCAGACACCTCCCTCTCCCCAGCAAGGAGAGCGGCCGCTCTGGGGTCCCTACCGAGGCCACCCCCCCCCCGCCCCCGGGCCACACCCCTGACAGCAGCAGTGAAACCTCGGCAATTTGCATTGGTCACATCTCAGCCAGCAGGCAGCCCCTGGGTGTGGGCACCAGCTGGTCTGCCCCGAGGCTGAGGTTGGCACCTGCCCGTGTTTGCCACTGACGCCCAGCTGCGGACCCAGAGGACGGGGCGCGGGCTGTGCGCCCTGCTCTCCATGCTCAGCTGCACGACCTGGCCTCCCCTTGGGCCTGCTCCCACCAGTGAAATGAAGGGCT
>NW_005353538.1:1902776-1905003 GCF_000412655.1 Myotis brandtii | reverse complement strand
GGGCCGGGCCGGGCCGGGCTGGGTGGGAGGAAGGTACCGCGGGCCTGCGTCTGCACACAGCCAGCTTCCGTCCTGCACAGAGAGGCCCCGAGCGGACGTCCAGGCTTCAGGCCCGAGAACTGCAGGCACCGGGCCCGGCAGGGGCAGGTGTGCGCCGGCTCCCCGTGAGTCTGGAACATGAATTCACAGCCACTTACAGTCCGTGGGCAAAGAGCTGGGCAGGTGGCGGGCGGGGCTGCCCCTGTCATCCGCGGCCTGCACTCCAGGGGCAGCTGGGAATAGACGTTCCGGCACAGGGAGTCCAGCCAGAACGCTCCACTCGGCCAGGCAGCGCTAGGCCAGCCTGGGACCAGCTCCCTCTAGAGACAGGCCTGAGGGCGGACTCCTCGGGTTCCGGGCCAGGTTTACTTATTCCGTTGTCTTATTTATTGAAGAACCGCATTGCGCAGTAAAGAATTCTGGGAACTCCATGAGCCTCGAAGTTCTCATTCAGCTCCCCTGTTTCTCGCTGTGTGACCTTGGGTAGTCCCGTCCTCCTCCGTTTCATCGGTGAAACTAGAACACAGTGCCTGGCTCGTCTCGGTCCTGGGGCGTGTGGTTCTGTGGGGGAAGTAGGTGTCATGTGCCTGGAACACAGCTGTGTGAATGAGTGATGTCGTTTTATTCCAATAAATTGTCAGGACCACAAGAATCATGGGAAACCAGTCGGATTCCTTTTTTTTAAAAAAAAAATATGTTTTTATTGATCTTTAAAGAGAGAGGAAGGGAGAGGGATAGAGAGATCAAAATATTGACGAGGAGAGAGAAATATCACCAATCGGCTGCCTACTGCACACCCCCCACTGGGGATCGAGCCCGCCGAACCGGTGACCTCTTGGTTCAGGTTCATGGGCCGGCGCTCAACCCCCTGAACCACAGGAGGATTTCTGATGGCACAGCAGCTGGTGTGGGGCTGTGGTTGCTGATCACTGCGGGTGGGAATGAATGAGGTGTGCTGCTGCCCTGAGGACTGAGGGACAGGCCTGGAGCAAGGCCTGGGCCAACACTCATTGTCTGTGGCCCTGGGCGAATGGCCAATCCTTTCTAACTGCGTTCAGTTCCCCGTCTGTCAGCGGGGAGTGATGGCCGTGCCGTGTAAATGAGACCGCATCTGAGGAGCTTCACACCGTCCAGGCACACGCAGCAACCATGGTCATTGGCTTCTTGTTGTGAATCCTCACCCAAGGATGTTTTCCCATTGACTGTTAGAGAGAGTGGAAGGGAGGGGGGAGAGAGAACATCGACGTGAGAGAGATACACGTCGATTGGTAGCCTTCCGAACGCACCCCGACCACGGCTGGAGATCGAGCTTGCAATCAGAATCGAACCCGGGACCCTGCAGTCTGTGGGCTGACACTCTAACCACTGAGCCAAACGGGCTAGGGCTGTCAGTGTCTTCAAGCTGAGAGGGAGGTGGGCAGTTTTTCTTGGGAAAGATGAAAGTGAAAGATAGCGAAAATGCGTGCAAATGGAAGTCTGCAGGTCCCTGAGGGGAAGCAGGACAGCAGGACAGCGTCTGTGTGTAAGTCCTGACAGCTGGGGACGGAGACCCCGCATGGCCTCGCTCTAGAAGGCAGCCAGCCAGGACTCTCGGGAGCCCGCACCGGGGCCTGGGTGCGCCCAGGTGCTGCTTCTAAGCCGGAAGTGAGCCGCATGCCTTCTGAAAGCAGCGCCTTCCGAGAAAAGCCACGGGGCCGCACTGCGCTGCCGCTCAGCCCCTCAGCCCCCGGGCGCAGAGCCAGGGCTCAGGCCAGTCTGAGCCTCGGTCACTGCTCTTTCCCCTGCACCCTCCATGCTGCCTCTCACCCGCACTCCGAGGGGGGCACTCCAAGGGGGGGCCAGTTCTGGGGGAGGCTGGTCCCTGCGCCTTCAGAGAAGTGACTTCTGCTGGAGGGCTCCCCCCCCCCCCGCCCCCCCCGGAGAGCTGGAGGGCCAGGCTTCTTGGGAAGTCGGCCTGAAGTCCCCAGCGGGAGGCCCAGTTGTTGTTAAACCCAGTGACCTGTGCCGGGCTTTTCCAGGCTGAGGAGTGCGTGATTCCGCACTTTCGTGAGCGAACGGAACTTCCTCTTCGCAGGGAGAGAGGGGAAATGGACCCACGTCGACTGAAGAGGAAATTCTGTGAACTGTGTTTTCCCAGCTTTGCAATCGCTGCAGTCTGAGTCGGCTCATCTTCCCCAAAATATCTCCA
>NW_005353538.1:1899149-1902648 GCF_000412655.1 Myotis brandtii | reverse complement strand
TGCCCCCCCCCTCCCCCCCCGGGCAGCACCTGGTGGTAACGGGTGCAGCGGTTCCAGGGTACGTGCAGATGTTATCGAGCACCAGCCCCGAGGACACGACATGGTGAGAGGCTGACTCATCTGTTTCCTGCCCTGGTCATGCGTTTGGGGGTTTCTTTTAAAGCAAACCCACAATTTAAAAGTCACTGTGTTTTATCAATGACCCACAGGACCTTTTCTCACTAACTTGATCTTGACTTCCCCGGCCCCCTAAACGTTCCCAAAGGCTGAGACCCAATCAGCACTGCGCAGGCGGGGCCCGCGGGAGCGGTGGGGGAGGGGGGGCATGAGTGTTCTCAAAAGTAGAGTGAGTCGGGCCAGGAGGGGAGAGGCCCCGGGCTGGAGGTGTGTCTTGCCAGCATTGCATTGCCTCAGGGAACAGTGTTCAGCACCTCGCATGTGCCAGGCAGGGCAGCCCGGGGTCCAAGTGGGGAACAAGACAGGCCCAGGTTCAGGGAGGCGCCATGGTTATGAAGATAAACATCAAGCTGATAAAAAGACTAACGCATACATTCTCATCACCAGTGATCCGTTCCATGAAGAACCTAAATGCCACCCAAGGGCTGGGGCGGGAGGCAGTGTTAAGGGGAGCCTGGGCCCCAGGCACCTTGTACAGCCCGTGAGAGGACACCGAGGCCAACGGCTGTTCCAGCCACCACCCCCCCCCCAGATGGCCCTGAGCCGTCAGCGCCAGGAAGGGCCCTGGCACAGGCCTCCCAGCCCCCGAGCGAGGAGACCCGACGGCAACCCCGGCGCTTCCCCCCAAGAAGGTGATCTGGTCTGAAATGTCAGCCTTTCTCCCCCTCTGTTCACAGCTCCCTGCCCCCCCTTCTCCCAGCAGCACCTTCCCTGGGGCACAGTCAGACCCATCGCTGGGTGGGACGCCGCCGGATTCAGGAGTCACTTCATAAGGCAACAAGGGCTTCACATTCACTCCGTGATGTTAGAGAAGCTGGAGGAATAGCGTGACGAAGTGTCTCCACTGGTTCCGGCCGTCACAGCCACAGCCACAGGCTGAGCGACGTTTATTAACGCGGTTCTGGAGGTGGCAGCGCAGGGTCCAGTGCAGAGGGGTCAGTTTTGGGGGGACTCTTCCTGGTTTGCAGATGGCCCCCCTCTCCCTTTGTCCTCATATGGCCGAGGGAAGGTTAAGAAAGGGGGTGAGGGCCCGGCCGCTGTGGCTCAGTGGTTGAGCGTCGGCCCATACACCAAGAGGTCTCTGGTTCAGTTCCTGGTCAGGGCACATGCCCAGGTTTTCATGCTTGATCCCCAGTAGGGGGTGATGTTTCTCTCTCATTGATGTTTCTATCTCTCTACCCCTCTCCCTTCCTCTCTCTAAAAATCAGTAAGAGAATATTTTAAAAAATAAAAACAAATCTGTTTTTTAAAGAAAGGGGGAAAGAGAGAGGGGGGAAAGGGAGAGAGAGCCTGCAAGAGGGAGACAGCCAGTCTCTCTTCTTATAAAGGCACTAATCCCATCATGGGGCCCCACCCTCATGACCTCATTTAACCCTAATCGTTTCCTAATACCTTCTAATTAGGGGTGAACGGGGATTGATTCCGACGTGAAAGGCTCTGTGCTCACTCTGACTCCCTTGATGGGTGACCCCAGACCCTGGGTGCGGGGATGGGGACCCAGGGAGGAGACACTGAGTCCGCGCAGCCAGCACGCAGTTAGCAGTTAGCATCTCTGCTTGAGGAGCAGCAGGCTGCGTCCCTTCGCTCTGTGAGTGACAGGAGCCAGGCTCCTGTTTGGCACCTGCCATGCAGCCCCAGCCGGAGCCTCCCGGGCGCGGTGCTGGGCCATAGCAGGTGCAGCCTAGCGCGAGGGTCACCGGAGGCTTTTGGTAAGTCAGTCTGTCTGCAGAGGTGAGCTCTGGCGTCGGCCTGGGGCAGACTGGCATAAGATGGGCAAATGCCTGGGTACTGGGTGCCACACCTGGGTACCTCCCCCTGCACGGGAAGGAGGGGTTCATGGAGGTTAAGGCCTCAGAATGGCCCAGAGAGGACAGACATATCCTTCAGGGTCCTGACCCCAGCACCCCAACCCTGGGGGTGTTCCTCGCCCTCCAGGTCCCCACACTCCCATCTGCCCACCCCCGGGCAGTTTCTCCAAGTCTCACCTGCCTCAGAACCCGGGCGCTCGGCTTCCCAGCTTCTCCCCAGGCCTGAGGCAGCTCCGGGGCGACTGCCCCCAAGCAAGGCGCAAGGCACAGGCCGAGCTGCTGGGAGCTGCCTGCGCTGACTCCCATCACACTCACGTGTGAGAGTCCCTCCTGCAGGCCCGTGCTGGACGATGGTTGCCAGCGTTAAACTCGACCCTGCGCTCCCACTCCCCCCGTGGCACCACCCGGCCACACCTGTAATGCCCACTGGCTGCTGAGGCCCCCCCCCCCGCCCCACAGGGCTTCTCCCCTGAGCCCCAGCCTCCTTGCAGCTCCACTTGGTGCCGGCAGGCCTCACCGCGATGATGTCCTGCTTCCCACACTCGCTCGTTCCCCAGGCCTCCCCTCCTGAGGACCGTGCCGTTCCCTTCACACCCACACTCCATCCTCCAGGACGGCCCTCTCAGCGCTGCCTGCACACACGGGAGGCATCCCCCACTTGCTGCCACCCACCTGTCCCTCCAGGCCCAGCCACGCCACCCTCACGGGACCACGGCTCGGCCGCTGCTGTCCGCGGCTCCCCGCTCCTTGGTCTCATCGGGGGCGGCCTGCGAGGCACACGTGTCCAGGACAGCAGTCAGCGTGCTCTTTACAAAGCAGGGTGCGCCCGGCCGCGGGGCTCGGGGGTCGAGCATCGAACTATGACCCAGGAGGTCACGGTTCGATTCCCGGTCAGGTTCCGGGCTGGATTCCCAGTGCGGGGCGTGCAGGAGGCAGCCGATCAATGATTCTCTCATCGTTGATGCTTCTACCTCTCTCTCCCTCTCCCTTCCTCCCTGAAACCAATAAAAACATATTTTAAAGTAACAATAGAGTGTGATGTGCTCAGCTTCCTTAGTCTGGGACAGTGGTCAGAGTGTCTTTACAAAGTGGAACTCAGGTCATAGCAACCCTCTGCTGGAAGCCTCTCCTTTGGCGGATACAAGGTCAAGTCCCAAACAGCTGGTGTCTGCCGCCTCCCTGGCCGCCTCCCGCACGCCCCTTGGCCTTGAAGCTCCAGGCTCACCCGTCCGGGTCATGCCCCGGTTCTTCCCGGGTCTCCCCTGGACCCCTTCCCCGATTTACTTAAGTGTTTTCTCCAATGGAGCCTCCTAGCGAGGCCTTTGCCAACCCCCCTGTCCGAGTGCCCTCCCCACCTCTGCCCCGTCCCTCCCCAGGCCCAGCTCTCTCCTGCACTAACCCCTGCCCGGAACTGTGGGGTCCTGTGTTAGTGTGTGTTTATTGGCTCAGAGGTGGTCTCTCCCAATAAAAGAGGAGGCCTGTGAGGGCAGGACTTGTTCTCCTCGGCTCACAGA
>NW_005353538.1:1888401-1897887 GCF_000412655.1 Myotis brandtii | reverse complement strand
GAGGGAAGGAGGGAAGGAGGGAAGGAGGGAGGAAGGAAGGGAGGAGGGAGGAAGGAAGGGAGGGAGGGAGGAAGGAACAAGTAAATCAATGGATAGACGTACAGTCCAGGTGCTCAGTGCTGGCTTAGCACGATGGCACCCAGAAGCAGGGCTTGACTCCAGGACCCTGGCAGGTGGTCATTTGGAAGGTGATCCCAGGGAGTGAGGGGAGCAGGAGAGAAGGGAGAGCGGGAACTGGGCCTCGACCCCATCTGCACGCGCCTGGGAGCATAGAGCCTCCTCCAATGTCCCCTGAGCACAGGAGCAGGACCTGGTCCCCCAGCCCCTGAACCCCGTGGCTGAGGCTAGGCTGCCCTGAGGGTGCTGAGCCCCCCCACCAGGCTGCCTGTGCCAGGAGGGCGGGCATCACGCAAGCCTGCCCAGTGGGTGCTGAGGCCCAGACTGTGAGGGGTGGGGTGGGGCTGAGGGGGGGCACAGGGGCTCCTGCCTTGTGTTGTGAGGGAGGGAGCTGTGCATCAGCATCTCCAAGGGGCAGGAAGGGGCAGGGAAGGGGCTGGAAGGGGCAGGAAAGGGCAGGGAAGGGGAAGGAAGGGGAAGGAAGGGGCAGAAAGGGGCAGGAAGGGGCGGGAAGGGGCAGGAAGGGGCAGGGAAGGGGCAGGGAGGGGCAGGAAGGGGCAGGGAAGGGGCAGGGAGGGGCAGGAAGGGGCAGGGAAGGGGCAGGGAGGGGCAGGAAGGGGCAGGGAAGGGGCAGGGAGGGGCAGGAAGGGGCAGGGAAGGGGCAGGGAGGGGCAGGAAGGGGCAGGGAAGGGGCAGGGAGGGGCAGGAAGGGGCAGGGAAGGGGCAGGGAGGGGCAGGAAGGGGCAGGGAAGGGGCAGGGAGGGGCAGGAAGGGGCAGGGAAGGGGCAGGGAGGGGCAGGAAGGGGCAGGGAAGGGGCAGGGAGGGGCAGGAAGGGGCAGGGAAGGGGCAGGGAGGGGCAGGAAGGGGCAGGGAAGGGGCAGGGAGGGGCAGGAAGGGGCAGGGAAGGGGCAGGGAGGGGCAGGAAGGGGCAGGGAAGGGGCAGGGAGGGGCAGGAAGGGGCAGGGAAGGGGCAGGGAGGGGCAGGAAGGGGCAGGGAAGGGGCAGGGAGGGGCAGGAAGGGGCAGGGAAGGGGCAGGGAGGGGCAGGAAGGGGCAGGGAAGGGGCAGGGAGGGGCAGGAAGGGGCAGGGAAGGGGCAGGGAGGGGCAGGAAGGGGCAGGGAAGGGGCAGGGAGGGGCAGGAAGGGGCAGGGAAGGGGCAGGGAGGGGCAGGAAGGGGCAGGGAAGGGGCAGGGAGGGGCAGGAAGGGGCAGGGAAGGGGCAGGGAGGGGCAGGAAGGGGCAGGGAAGGGGCAGGGAGGGGCAGGAAGGGGCAGGGAAGGGGCAGGGAGGGGCAGGAAGGGGCAGGGAAGGGGCAGGGAGGGGCAGGAAGGGGCAGGGAAGGGGCAGGGAGGGGCAGGAAGGGGCAGGGAAGGGGCAGGGAGGGGCAGGAAGGGGCAGGGAAGGGGCAGGGAGGGGCAGGAAGGGGCAGGGAAGGGGCAGGGAGGGGCAGGAAGGGGCAGGGAAGGGGCAGGGAGGGGCAGGAAGGGGCAGGGAAGGGGCAGGGAAGGGGCAGGAAGGGGCAGGGAAGGGGCAGGAAGGGGCAGCTCAGGTGTCAAGTGCAAATGTGTGGCCCGGGTTGAAAGGAGTCAATAGGTGATTTACTAAATGATGCTGAGTCGGGTGGAGACGCTCCCCAAAATTGAGAGCTGATAAGATTTGAGGCCAGAATTCAAACATGGGGCAAGGGACCCCACGTGGAGCAGGAGCACCCGCAGCAATGCCGTGGCGTGAAGGGCCCTCCAGGAGGCCTGGCATTGTCCCCTGAATGGACTTCCTGCAGGCGGGTGGTCTGGCGATGCCCCCAGAGCAGGAAGGGGCAACAGACAGGAGAGGAAAGGAGGCTGGCCTGGCGCAGAGGCCCGGGGCCTAGGCTCCCCCAGCTCAGTCACCTGTTTCCTTCCTCCCTCCTTCCCTCCCTCCCTTCCTTCCTTTCTCTCTCTCTCTCTCTCTCTCTCTCCTCTCTCTCTCTCTCTCTTTCTTCCTCACCCAAGGATATTTTCCCATTGAATTTTAGAGACAGTGGAAGGGAGAGGGAGAGACAGGGAGGAACAGGATGTGAGGGAGACACACCGATTGGTTGCCTCCCACATGCCCCTGACCAGGGCCAGAAGCCTGCAACGGAGGTACCTGCCCTTGACCGGAATCGAACCCAGGACTCTTCCGTCTGCAGGCCAACGCTCTATCCACTGAGCCAAACCAGCCAGGGCCTGTTTTCTTTGACAGAGTCTGTGTGTTAGCTCTGGGCCTCGGTCTTCTCATCCACCCAATGGCCTCTCCCTCAATGCCCCGGGCGTCGTGCTGTGCTAGTCAGTGAATTCCCTGTGAGCTCCTAGAGGGCGGACACGCGCCTCGATTTACCTCTGTACCCTTCACACCCAGCTTGTCTGACACAGCACAGCCGCCCGATTCATGGGTTCACGGATGCACAGCAGAAGGGCTTCCTCGCAAAGCAAGAAGGTGAAGCAGGAAGGAGTCTGGTGCCCCCACAGGCGCCGGCAGTGGCGGCGATGGCAGCCGAGGCCAGAGGAGCCTTGGAGAGATTAGACGAGCTGGAGAGAGAGCTGACCGCACAGACATGTAATTTGACGTCTTTCTTTCAGGCTTGTCATCTCTGAAACGTGGCTGCATTACACCGTGACTCTTCCCTCCCCTGTTTTCATCCTGTTGTGACCGGACAACCCAGGGGTCCGGGCGCCTGTCACTACCTGAGCCAATCCGCAGCAACACGGTGACCCTGTGAGCACGTATTCCAAGCCTGCCGCAGCGTGGGGAGCAGGTCCCCCCGGACATCTGCTCTGACCCCCTCGCCAGCGGCTGGTTATAGGCACACGAGGGAGACACAGCTACACGCGGCTTCGAGCCAACGTGTAACAGGGAAGGGGGAGGGTCTGCAGTCCGGCCCCAGGAGTCAGAGTCCCATAACAAGGTGGCTGATCCCCCAGGACGTTCCTAACGCTCAGCCTGCCTGGGCCGGAGGGCGGGCAGCGCTCCTGAGAGCAACTCCCGGAGGGCACAGCCACCAAGTCAAAGCGCGTCCTGTCCTTGGTCGGCTCCCAAAATGTCTTTCCTTCCCGAGTCACGGGCCCATCGAGGCTTCTCATCTTCCACAGCCTTGTCTCGCCCCCCGGGTCCCAGGCCTGTAAGAAACCTCTCGTCTATGGCTACAGGTGAGTAATTGTTAGAGGACCGTGGCTCCATTCTCGTTCCGTGCCCTTCCCACTCTCACCAAGGCTCTTAGGGGCAGGAACTCAGGCTGCAGACCAACAGGAAGTCAGGAGGCAGGCGAGGCAGGATGTGAAGACACTCCCTCCTTCAGCAAGCGCTCGCTGAGCCCTGCTGGCCAGCCTTGGGGGGCACAGGGACACCCCTCTCCTCCTGGGCCGCAGGGCACACGCAGGGCAGGCGTCTCTGCGCTTCCCTCGCTCCTGGCACTGGGAGCTGAAGTCGCCACTCCGCTCGGTGTCCCTCTGTTCCCTGCCCCCTCCCTGGTCTAACAGCAGACACACCAACCAGCACCTGGGCCCTGCCACCTGGGCAGGGAGAAGCCAGGACTCGTCCACCGGCAGGGCCCCCAGCTGCGCCCTCTCCCACCCCCTGTTTTGTTGGCCGGGGCTCCTGGGGCAGGCGGGGCGTTTCACTTCTGTCCCCGAGTGTGAGAAGTCGCCAGGCCACTGGCTTCCTGTTTTGTACCAGCTCTTCTTAACTATCACTGTTTTTGTAGGTTTTTTTGTAGTTGTTGTTTTTATCACTAAGCAGTTTTAAAACATAGTAACAAGCCCAGTGGCGTGGCTCAGTGGTTGAGCATCAAACTACGAACCAGGAGGTCATGGTTCGATTCCCGGTCAGGACACATGCCTGGTAGTGGGCTCGATCCCAGTGAGGGGCGTGCAGAAGGCAGCTGATGGATGATTCTCTCTCATCATTGAGAGCAAGTTCACCTCGAGAGCAGGGGACCCCCGGCACCTCGCACAGTCCGGGCGGGCGTCTAAGGAATTGACAAATGAGGGACTACGGGCCACCAGTGACGGCAGCCAGAGCCTGTGTGTGACGCATGGGCGCCCCGGAGAAGGCAGTGGGGCTGGCACGAGAAATGGCAGAATTCGATGATTGGGAGAATCAACCACGGGGTGAGGGGTAAACGCGGCTCTGAGGACGGAGCCGGGACCCCTGACTTCCGGGAATCCCTTCTCACCACCCAGGACCACGGAGAAGGAGTCAGAGTGAGGAGCCGCTTCCCCACGCACCCAGGAGCTCCGGGAGCCACGGGTGTGGACAGAGGAGGTCAGAGTGGGCGCCCCGGACTGGCAAGGAAAGTCATGCTCGCCTGCTTGGCCTGAGCAAACATCCCGGACCTGAGCACACCCTCGCGGGGGCTTCGGACGAGGCCGGCCCTGCAGGAACCTGCGCTCAGCGAGCTCCAGGGCTTCTCCCCCCTGGTAGAGGGTTTGGGCGGCGATGTGAGGTCTTGGATGCTGGTCAGACACATCCAAGGCCCAAGAAAGACGGGGTCATACAGGATCCTGACCATCGGGCCCAGAGGAGCTGAGCAGGCAACCACCTCTCAGGTTGCACAGCTATAGCCGGGCATTGTGCCCGCATTTTTGTTGACCGCGCACCCGCTATATGCCAGGGCCTAGTGCAAGACAGATGAAAAGCAACCAGATGAAACTTTCTTTTCTCCTTCGGGTAAGAGAGAGACACCCTGGAGAGTCCAATCCTCCCATTGCCAGATGCTGAAATTGCCCCGGGCGGCGAGGTGACCAGTCCACGGCCACACAGCAGGCAGAGCAGGTCAAGGCCAAACCCTGTCCCACAGGACTCAGTCCCCAGCCCACGGAACCCGGAGGCCAGGCTGCACCGTGAGGCCTCAGACCCTCCCCGGCCCCAGCACAGTCAGTGGCCGGCTGTGCCGCCTCGCTGACCCTCGGTGTCCCCATGTGGAAGATGGAGCCGCGGACATTCCCCATGTGGCCCGGGGGCCACGGACTCCAGATGCAGCAGGTGTGGCAGACGCCGTGCCCTGCGGGTGCGGCTGTGCACACGGCCTCTGTCCTTGGACCTGGGCACCGTTCTCGGGGACCAAGCAGCCTGCTGCATCCGCCTCGGGGTCTCCTCTACTCAGCAGCCTGGTTGGGGAGCAGTGCAAGGGGGGAGCCTTGGGGACCTGAGCTCGGACCAGAGTGAGCAGTCACGTCTGGAGTCCTTGGGCAGCCACAGGAAGGTGGGGCTTGAGCCCCATGGGGACTAAATGTGGGTGGGGTGGGGGGCAGGCCCTCCAGGCAGGAGAGCCCCCCTGGGAAAGGCACTAAAGGGGAAGCTATCTGCTAATGATGCATCAGATAAGGGGTTAATGTACACAGTTTATAAAGAATTCATACAGCCCTGGCTGGTTCAGGTCAGTGGATAGAGCATCGATCTGTGGACTGAAGGGTCCTGTGTTCAATTCCAGGTCAGGGCACATGCCTGGGTGTGGGCTCGATCCTCAGTGTGGTGTGTGCAGGAGGCAACTGATCAATGATTCTCTCTCCTCATTGATGTTTTTTCTCTCTCTCTCCCTCTCCCTTCTTCACTGAATTCAATTAAAAAATATTTTTTTAAAAAGGAGCAGGTGCCCGGACCGGTTTGGCTCAGTGGATAGAGCGTCGGCCTGCAGACTCAAGGGTCCCAGGTTCGATTCCGGTCAAGGGCATGTACCTTGGTTGCGGGCACATACCCAGTGGGGAGTGTGCAGGAGGCAGCTGATTGATGTTTCTCTCTCATCGATGTTTCTAACTCTCTATCCCTCTCCCTTCCTCTCTGTAGAAAATCAATAAAATATATTTAAAAAAAAGAAAAAAGTAGCAGATGACAGGGGGACTGGAAATGGCCAGCCCCAGGCACTGCTGGCTCTCACGGCTACCTCCTGGCTCTGGGGGCTGTGGCACGGCTAGAAGAGGAGGTTCTACAGAAGCCCTGGCATGGCCCTGGGTCCGAGTGCCTAGCCAGTGCCCAGCCCAACCACACCTGCTCCTAGAACCCTGCAGGGGCTGGAACAGCCCTCCACAGAGGCCTGGGCCGCGGGGAAGGAAGCGGGACTGTGGAGTCAGGAGAGCGGCGAGGGGATGGGGCAGTCGGAGGCCCTGAAAGAGGAAGCTGCTCTTCTCAGTTCCACTCCTGAGGACGGGAAATACCCTCGGCTCCCCCAGCCCGGCAGCTGTCCCTGTCGCCTTACCTGAAGCCACGGACCCGGGCAGAACCCCCGGGCTCTGTGCCCAAGGTCGCTGCATCCTGAGCTCTCCCAGGGCCCAGAGCAGCCGCCTGGGGCAGACGCAGGGCCCCATCCTGCTGAGCAGGGGGCGGGGGTTGGGGGGGGAGGTCTCACTGAGGCTCGCAGTGGGTGAAGGAGCGGGACCCAGGCCTCAGAGGTGAAATCCAAGAAAGGGTGCAAAGCCGGCCCATCTCCCCTCCTCCCCTCTCCCTGGGCCTTTGAGGAAGGGGATCGAAGCCCATGGGGCTCTGCCCCACCCCCATCTACTCGGGATGGGGGAGCTGGGGCCCAGGTGCAGGCCTCCGAATGCAGGGACTGGGCTAGGTGGGAGCCTGGCTGCACTGGGAGAATGGCCCCGGTGGGAAGCAAGGGGTAGTCGCTTTCTTCCTTCCCATGCGATCTTCTAGAAACCAATCAAGAGAGAAGCCAGGCCTCCGGACAGAGAGGGCAGGAGGACAGCCGCCCTGACCTCCCTCCTCACCCGCCCTGTCCTGGGCCCTGTGCCGCGCTGGCCTCTTCGCTGGGACGAGGGCAGTGAGGCCGTGGCTGCAGGATCTGACCGCGGCTTCATCAGGGGCGGCCTGTGCTGCTCCGACCTGCCCAGGAGCTCAGCTTCCCTGACAGAGCAACTCGGCATGAGAAAGAGCCTACTAAGTGCAGGCTCAGTCTCAGGTTGGCAGGGAGAAGGGCTGACGCACAGGCCAGTGCTCTGCTGCCCCCGTTGTCTGCTTCTGTGTCCAGCTGGGGCCCTCTCCCCCACGCCCGCCGTGTCTGCTCTAGCGTCTGGTCGCTGGGCCAGCCTTGCCCGCAACACACAGAACCCAGGAGGCAGCTCTGCCCGCGCCCCCACACAAGCCTACAGGAGCCTGAAGACAGGAGCATGTTCTGGACTGTTCTCAGCACTCCCCCCAAAACTGTCTGGGAGGAACTGCGGCTGGTCAGCAGCAGGGACAGCAGACCCAGAGGGGGGCAGTGTCTGGGCTCAGGCCCAGGCGGGGGCAGTGTCTGGGGTCACAGGCCCAGTCAGGGGCAGTGTCTGGGGTCACAGGCCCAGGCGGGGGGCAGGGTCTGGGGTCAGGCCCAGGCGGGGCCAGTGTCTGGGGTCACAGGCCTGGGTCAGTGCTTAGAACTGGCGTGGGAAGATGTTTTCAAACCCAGCTCTGTCTTGGTGGTAATTTGTGTAACAGCCTCCAGTATGGAGAGTCACCACAAATGTATGCTCTCCTCTCATGCTGCTGAGGCACTTTATACTCTGGAGGAAGGTGGATGGTTAAAGAAAGGCAAAGTAGAGAGAACCTAGAGACAGGACTTGGCTGGAGATCCTAGACAGAACCTAGACACAGAACCTAGAGACAGGACCTGGCTAAAGAACCTACACACAGAACCTAGAGACAGGACTTGGCTGGAGATCCTAGACAGAACCTAGACACAGAACCTAGAGACAGGACCTGGCTAAAGAACCTACACACAGAACCTAGAGACAGGACTTGGCTGGAGATCCTAGACAGAACCTAGACACAGAACCTAGAGACAGGACCTGGCTAAAGAACCTACACACAGAACCTAGAGACAGGACTTGGCTGGAGATCCAAGACAGAACCTGGCTGGAGAACTTAACCAGAACTTCGCTGGAGATCCTAACCAGAACTTGGCTGGAGATCCTGGCTACAGAACCTGGCTAGGCTGCTGATCAACTGAACGCTGTCTCCGTGTCATTCCTTCTTCTCTGACTCCATCCACACCTTTGGGAAACCCTGGACCTGCTGGGGTTGGACCCCAACATCTGGCGCTCAACTGTCGGCTGACTGCGCGCTTTCCTGCTTCTGCCGCAGGCTCCAGTGCGCCGCGCCCCTGTCGAGCCCCAAGATGACCAACATCGTGCTGTTCAGCGGCAGCTCCCACCAGGACCTGTCCCAGCGGGTGGCCAACTGGCTGGGCCTGGAGCTGGGCAAGGTGGTCACCAAGTTCAGCAACCAGGAGACCAGCGTGGAGATCGGTGAAAGCGTGAGAGGGAAGGATGTGTACATCATCCAGAGCGGCTGTTGGGAGATCAATGACAACCTGCTGGAGCTCCTCATCATGATCAAGGCCTGCAAGATTGCGTCGTCATCCCGGGTGACCACCGTGATCCCGTGCTTCTCCTACGCCCGCCAGGATAAGAAGGACCGGAGTCGTGCACTGATTACTGTGAAACTTGTGGCCAATATGCTCTCGGTGCCTGCTGGCACAGACCACAACATCACCATGAACCTGCATGCTCCTCAGATCCAGGGCTTCTTTGACATTCCTGTGGATAACTTGTACTCGGAGCCCTCGGTCCTGCTGTGGATGTGGGAGAACTTCGCCGATTGGAGGAACTGCATCATCGTGTCCCCGGACGCGGGCGGAGCCAAAAGGGTCACGTCGATAGCAGACAGGTTGAATGTGGAATTTGCCTTGATCCACAAGGAGAGGAAGAAGGCGAACGAAGTGGACCGGATGGTGCTGGTGGGCGACGTGAAGAACCGTGTGGCCATCCTCGTGGATGACATGGCCGACACGTGTGGCACCATCTGCCCGCTGCTAACAAGCTGGTCTCGGCCGGAGCCACCAAAGTTGATGCCATCCTTACCATGGGATCTTCTCTGGCCGGCTGTTTCCAGAATAAATAGCGCCCCCTTTGAGGCCGTTGTTGTCACAAACACAATCCCGCAAGAGGACAAGATGAGTCACTGCTCCAAGATCCAGGTTATTGACATTTCGATGATCTTGGCCAAGGTGATCCACAAGACCCACAACGGTGAATCCGTGTCCTACCTGTTCAGCCACGTGCCGCTGTGAATCCAGACGGGAGCGCAGAGCGAGCCTGCTGGCTTCTGACTAGTGTGTTTTTACCGGATTCTTAGCTTTAGGACTCAGCAGTTGGAACGCAAGACATCAGATTGTTGTGCCCTCCAACACCCACTGTTTCTTCCTTTGCACCTCGAGACCGTTTCTTTCCAGTTTGCAGCAGATGTGAGCCCTGAGCTGGAACCACCTGTCCATTGGGAGGATCACATGTGCCTCCTTTTTGTCTGTCCATATGTCCCAGCTTTGCCCCACATCTCCTTTCCTTTTTCTTTTCTTTTTCTTTTTTTTTTTTA
>NW_005353538.1:1886914-1887513 GCF_000412655.1 Myotis brandtii | reverse complement strand
AAGGGGCAGCTGAAGGAAAGGGCTGTGTCAGGATGCTGCCTTCTTCCCCCTCTTTTTTCTAAACACTTCCATGCCTTGTAGTTCTTTTGCTTTCTCTTGTTTTTCTCTCTACTACCCTCCATCTCTGCCTCATCCTCCTCCCCGGCATCATCCATATCGGCCGACCCAGAGGGCACAACTGACTCCTGCACCACCAGCAAGCACAGCCCTGATGGACCCATGATCCAGCCCTCAACACGCTGACGCTTCAGGAAGCCCATCGCCAATGACGCTGCGCGCTAGCCAGATCAACAAGGACAACCAAACCCCCGACTTGACAGCTGAAATCCCTTGACTGAAGAGGCCAGCAACCTTCTACAGGAACAAGGCTCCTTGTGCACTCCATCCACTATGTTTATAGCTATGCTCCCTATCATTGCTTGTCAGACCTCTTCCGAGTCTTCAACAACCCAATCCAAGAGGGGGCCGCTGATTTACATGCGCTATCATTTAAAAAATAAAAAAGGGGGAATTTGCCGGAAGCCTGTCCATCCTTGCTGCTTGACACAGTCACTGCAGGGAAGAAACATCTGCACAGCATATGTTTCAAGGGACCTGGC
>NW_005353538.1:1885707-1886677 GCF_000412655.1 Myotis brandtii | reverse complement strand
AAGACAATAAAACACAGAACCTGGCTGGAGATCCTGGCTACAGAACCTGGCTAGGCTGCTGATCAACTGAACGCTGTCTCCGTGTCATTCCTTCTTCGCTGACTCCGTCCACACCTTTGGGAACCCCTGGACCTGCTGGGGTTGGACCCCAACATGGGGTCACAAGCCCAGGCAGGGGGCAGGGTCTGGGGTCACAGGCTCAGGCAGGGGCAGTGTCTGGGGTCACAGGCCCAGGCGGGGGACAGTGTCTGGGGTCACAGGCCCAGGCGGGGGCAGTGTCTGGGGTCACAGGCCCAGGCGGGGGGCAGTGTCTGGGGTCACAGGCCCAGGCGGGGGCAGGGTCTGGGGTCAGGCCCAGGTGGTGGCAGGGTCTAGGGTCCCTCCACTCCCAGGTGACCACCTATGGAGGCAGGACTGGTGTCCAGCCCCTGGTCAGGCCTGCAGAGCAGTGATTGGGGCACTTGGGGTGGAGCTCCCCTCTGGCATCTGCAGGCCCTGCCACACTGGGCTGAGGGGGGAGGGCATGGCGTCCAGGACACCCAGACCTCCGCCCACAGGCGCAGGGGCCCCTGGGAGCCAGTCCTTCCTCCGAGGAGGGACCAGCTGCCTCTAATTTCTGTATGAAACCACTGCTGCCCTGTGGGACTCTGTCCCAGGGCCCGGCTCTCCCGGACCCCTCAGGCCACAGGTGGGCAGTGCCCCCAGGGAAGACGCTGTTGTCCACAAGGGGCCAGGCCAGGCTCACAGATGAAGGGGATGGAGGAGCCCAGGGGGGCCCAGGAGGGGCAGGCGGTGGCCGGGAGCCTCCTCCTGCAGAGAAAGAAAAGGGAGTGACACAGAGATGAGGCTCAGAGGATTCCTCTCACCAGCCCCCCTGCTCAGCTTCTCCTGCAGGAGGGCAATGGCAGAGGGGGGGCAGTGGCAGGGGGGGGGGCAGTGGCAGAGGGGGGGCAGTGGCAGAGGGAGGGAA
>NW_005353538.1:1882977-1884678 GCF_000412655.1 Myotis brandtii | reverse complement strand
AGGGGGGGGCAGTGGCAGAGGGAGGGCAGTGGCAGAGGGAGGGCAGTGGCAGCGGGGGGGACAGGACAGACGGGGGACCCGGAGGAGAAGCTGAGTGGTGTCCTGCGGGGAGAGGAGGCGAGGGAAACGGGTTGCTGGAGGGAGGAAATGTGTGGGTTGGGAAGAAGCTACTGGGATGCAGGGAAGGGAGGGGCCAGCTGACAAGGAATTGGCTCCAGGCTCCTGTGCTTGGAACGTCCGGGAACGAAGCTAGAATGCTGCTTCTCGGACCAGGCGGCCATGGAACCCAACCCTCAGCAAAGGGTGGGACATGAAGCTCTATTCTGGAAGCTTCCATCCGATGAGAAATAGACACTCCTCACACCCAGCCAGGGGCTCAGCTGGTGGGGTGCTGGCCTACGACCCCAGAGGCTGCTGGCTGGATGCCCGGTCAGGCCGCACGCCCACGGTTGTGGGTTCAATCCCGGGGAGGGGCGGGCAGGAGGCAGCCGATCAATGTTTCCCTTTCCCTGATGTTTCTATCTCTCTCCCCATCTCCCTTCCTCTCTAAAATCAATAAAAAATATGTTTAACAAATAAAAAAGAAACGAAATAGCACCTCCCCAGGAAAGAGAGACAGGACATGGCTGGTGGCTGAGGGGCAGGCGGTGGGGGGTGTGGCCCGAGCCCTCGTTTCTGAGATCACCGCAGGCCCCCCGTCAAGGGGTGAGGGCGTGGTCCCCGGGTCCCAGCGACCCAGGGTGCTAGGGGTACCGGGTGCTAGGGGTCCCGGGTGTGAGGGGTACTGGGTGCTAGGGGTCCCGGGTGTGAGGGGTACCGGGTGCTAGAGGTCCTTGGGTCCCAGTGGTCCCGGGTGCGAGGGGTAGGTGCTAGGGGTCCCGGGTGCGAGGGGTGGGTCCCAATGGTCCTGGGTGCTAGGGGTCCTGGGTGGGAGGAGTGGGTGCTAGGGGTCCCAGGTGTGAGGGGTGGGTGCTGGACTTCTGGAATCTTGCTGGGACGTCAAACTCGCTCAGAGCTCCCCAACCTCCCACTCACCTCTGGGGCTCGGGCCGAGGCTGCCGTCAGACGAGCCGACTGGAGAACATCAGGTGGCTGTCCTCTGGGCCGCAGAGGTGGCCGCTGATGGTGAAGGGGGGACCCATCTCCACCTCCTTCAGGTGCCTGAGAAAGACGGTCCAGCCCAGTCCTGGGGGCCAAGAGCCCAGCCTGGACGGAAGGCTGGGAGGACCTCCTGCAGGGACCCGCGGGCCCGCAGAACAGAGGAGGAGGGGACCCGTGGCTCAGCCCAGGAGGAGCCCTGACTCCTGCCCCCTGAACCCCCGATTGTCTTCCTTTGCTCCCCTCTTTCGATACCATCTGATGCCTGCGGCTGTGTTGTGATCGGACCTAGCAGGGAAAGGCCTGACGAGAGGCCGTGACCCTAGGGCCCTGGAAACTAGCGCCCGTCCCAATTGCGCCTCCTGCAGAAAGGGGAGAGGTGGCGAGTGAAGGCAGGGCTGCGGGGGGCGGGGGGTTGCTAAGAGGATCCCTGGGGTCAGGCTCTTAAATGGGCTTGTCCATGTTCAAGTTCTTACCCATGGACCGTTCTAGATGGGCCCAGGCTCCTTCTTTTTCTCTGGTCGGCCGGGGACAGGGCAGAGGTGGGGAGAGGGAGCGGCAAGTTTGGGCGCTCGTGTGGTTCTTTCTCAAGCACATTCACTT
>NW_005353538.1:1882281-1882898 GCF_000412655.1 Myotis brandtii | reverse complement strand
GGTCCACTCACCGAATCTGGTACAAGTTGAAGACAAAACTCGGCCCTAGGAAGACAATCCACAGAGAGGGTCAGAGCCCCGGGACCCACCTGTGGCCTCGGGCCATGCGCACCCCTCACCCTGCCAGGGGGGAGCGAGGGCTGCTCCGGCCTCAGGGAGGGTCCCAGGTTCCTGCAATGTCCCCCTGCCCCATCTTCACAGACTGCATCTTCAACTTTTGGGGAGCAGATCCGCCACTGGGGGTCCCTCTATCAAGGGTGCTGATTACCCTGGGAGGAAGGAAGGAGTCCTAGCTGGGAGCCCCAAAGAGCAGACTTGGCTTCAATCTAGACGCCCCCACTTTCCAGTCCTGACTGTACCCCCACACCGTCACTATACAACACGGAGACCAAGAATGGCATCCCTGCACGGGATTTTAAAGGAAAGCATCTTGGGAAAAGGTGCATTGGCACATAGTAGGTGTTCAGTAAACATCTGTGGGAGCTGGTGAAGCGGGTCTGGGAAGCGCTCTCTCCCGCCCGCGTGCCCGCGTGCCCGCCCAGCTCTCCCGGGTCCCATGAGAAGGGCAGATATGTGTCGGGTGGGAGTGTCACGGCACATCCCAGGAGACGCCCAGG
>NW_005353538.1:1881785-1882260 GCF_000412655.1 Myotis brandtii | reverse complement strand
CAGCAAGCTCGGAGAGGGCCTCGGGACCCGCAGCTGGAAGAGAGGGACAAGGAGCCGGGTGGCCACCTGCAGCCTGGTCTAACCAGCTTGTTGGCCTTGCCTCTGGGCCCACACGGGCCTTGGGGACGCACTCCTGTCGGCTCTGAGAGGAGAGGGAATGGGGTGCTCGCTGAGGTGAGAGGAGCCCCCACCCCTTGATAAAGGCCCCAGTCCCCCCCCGCCCCCCCCCGCCAGTGCTCAGCCGCCCACTCAGGTCTCCAACCACCGCAGCCACCACAGGAAACACTTTGCACGGCGCCCCACCCAGCTCCCAGCTGCTGCCCCAGGGGCTGTACTCACCCTCCCAGCAGTACCCGCGCTGGTACCACTTGGCCAGGCTGTAGCCCAGGATGGACACGAGCAGCAGGGAGAGCCCCACGCCCAGGATCAGGCCCAGGGTGCTGACGGCGTCCTCCCCTGCGTGGACACGGCACTC
>NW_005353538.1:1868600-1881184 GCF_000412655.1 Myotis brandtii | reverse complement strand
CCCAGCCCTCACCCAGCCCTCTCCCAGCCCCAGCCCTCACCCAGCCCTCTCCCAGCCCCAGCCCTCACCCAGCCCTCACCCAGCCCTCTCCCAGTCCCCACACCTGGCAGCACAAGGTCCCACAGCCGCTCCTCCTCCCACTGCCATTGAAATCACTGCCCTGGGAACCTCGATCTGAGCTACCTGGTTTTGTAAGCCATACTAGGATGTGAATGGCAGATATCTGATTTTTTATTTTTATTTTATTTATTTATTTTTTTGGTTAATCCTCACCCAAGGATTTTTTTCCCCATTGATTTTAGAGAGAGTGGAAGAGAGGAAGAGAGAAACATTGATGTGAGAGACACATGGGTTGGTTGGCCAGGGCCGGGGAACCTGCAACCCAGGTGCGTGCCCTTGACTGGAATCGAACCCGGGACCCTTCAGTCCGAGGGCGATGCTCTATCCACGAGCACATGGCTGGGCGGACACCTGACTGGGTGCGTTGGCTTACTTCTCCGAAGCGTCGTCCCTGCACAGAAGCTGCAGGAGCCGAGAGGCCTGCCCAAGGCCACGGGCATCACCCACAAGGGCATGGGCAGGGCTGTCAGGGGAGCGTCCAGGAGGCTGGCCCAGCCCCAGGCCTGCTGGTCAGGAAGGCAGCCTGCGGGCCCACAAGCCGAGCCTGCAGGTCCTGGTTGCCTCCCACCAAGCCCCATACCCAGGCCAGGGCTCGGACCCAGGGCTCTGTGTGCTGCTTGCACGCATCGCTTCTTCCCTTTTGTGGTACGGCTTCCAGCTGAATGTATGTTGTTTGTAAAGCCAAACCAAGAGACACAGAGGAGAGAGAGAGAGAGAGAGAGAGAGAGAGAGAGAGAGAGAATCCTCAGATGAGATGGGCTCGCAGAAGCAGGGAGGGAGCCAGGTTTGCAGAGAGGCTGGCATGGGCCTCACAGGGAGACAAGCATGGCACTCAGGCGGTGGGGAAGGACGAGGTCAGCCCTGCTCCTGCGAACCACAGGCCAGAGTGGGGGGGGGGGTTGGCTGCCCCCAGTTCGTGGCCCCGTTGTGGGGCTCCCGGGTGCTGGGAGAGCCCAGGAGGTGTGGCCCCTGCACCCCTCGGCACAAGCTCAGGTCCACCATGGCCTTCCACCTTCCGCTCACTGGACGTCAGCGCGCTCCTGGGAACCAGCGGTTGGTGCTGAGGGAGGCGCCAGGCAGGGCCCCGGGGAGGACGGGCGCCGCTACCTGGGGACAGGGTCAGTGCCCGCACTGCTGCTGCTGTGGCTATACGATCAAATGGCGCAGTTGTGGCTTTAAACTATTTTGCAGCCGCCGCGCCCCGCCCAAGCCTCTCCCTCTCCATCCCCTTCTTCCCATTAAAGCACCAGGTTGTTCTCTGCTCAGCAAAGAGAATGTGACCACAAAGTGCAGAGCAAAGCGGCCCCCACTTGTGCCAGATTTCAAAGGCCCCGCCCCTTAGGGCCAAGGGGGGCCACAGCTTAGCCTCCTGGACGCACCGAGTGGCCTGCAGCCTGGGGGGCAGGGAGAGCCTGGCGAACACGGGCCCTGGAACCGTGGGGAGCAGGAATCCCCAAAGCCACTAGCGGCATCTTCTCTGCGCTGGGCACTGCTCTGGACACTTGTATGTTGGCAATAAAATAAAATATTAAAATCCCCGCCTCATGGAGATTATATTCCAGGGCAGGGAGACCGTGTGCTGGGAGGCGACCGGGCGGGGGAGAAGGACAGGCAGGCGGCCGAGCTGAGGGCAGGCGGGCGGCTGTGAAGAACGTGGCCGTGGCTCAGTGGCTGACCACTGACCTGTGAACCAGGAGGTCAGGCTCCCATTCCCAGTCAGGGCACAGGCCTGGGGTTCCTGTTGGCTCCCCAGTGCGGGGCGGGCAGGAGGCAGCGGACGAATGACTCTCTCATCATTGCTGTTCCTCTCTCTCCCTCCCTCTCCCCTCCTCTCTGAAACAAATACGTTCTGAAGGCAGGTGGCAGTGGAGGAGAAAGCCCGAAAGGCGGTGAGAGAAGGAGCACACCAGGGAGACAGCGACTGTAGAGAGTTCCTGGCAGGGGAGCAGCAGGTACAACTGAGGCAGGAGCAGGCCACGCAGGCCCAGACCCCGCACCAAGGAGCCCGAGTACGGAGGAGAGCGAGGGGGGAGGGCCGCCAGGGAGGGGCAGGAGCCGCTCACAGGGGCTGAGGGCAGTGAGGGAGGTCGTTCTGAGCCGCACGGGGAGGCGGGAGAGGAGTCTGCTCACGGAGAAGGAACGAACGCAGGGTCTAAAAGGGCGGCTTGGCGGCTGGGCTAGGAGCAGAGCAGGTAGGAGATGCTGAGGAAGCAGGAGAGCGGTCAGGAGGCGGCCGCAGAGCCCAGGCAGGAGCTGCCCGTCGGAGGGACAGTGCAGCAGCTGCCAGGCCATGGCCCATGGCGTGTGGGTCACGGAGAGTGAGAGGCGAGAGCTCAGTCGTTGAGGCCTGGGGAGTGGCCCGGCGGGCGGGCGGTGACTCAGCGGGAGCCGGGCATGCTTGTGGAAGCTGAGGTTTTGAAGGGTTTTCTCTTCGTCTCTTCGGGAATAGAAAGTACCAGAAGGAAAGCACCAGGCGGGTATCAGGGCCCCCAGGGACCGCGAGGGGGAGCCTCAGCTGGCTCAGCCCGGCCCAGGGGGCCTCCTGCCTGGGGGGCCTGCGGTCCACTCGGTGCTCCCCTCCTCTCCTTTCCACGATGCTCCTTTCCTGGCACTGTCCACGGAGTCTCCCTTTTCACACCTTACACTCTTATGATAGAACATGGTTAATCCTCACCCGAGGGTGTTTTCCCATTGGTTTTAGGGAGAGAGAGGGAAAGACAGAGAGAAACATCGATGTGAGAGAGACACACCATTGGTTGCCTCCTGCACACATCCTGACCTGGGGCCCGGGCCAGGGAGGAGCCTGCAACCAAGGAGGTACGTGCCCTTGACCAGAATCGAACCCGGGACCCTTTGGTCAGCAGGCCGACGCTCTGTCCGCTGACCCACATGGGCTATGGCTATCCTGAAATATGTGATGCACAAGCAGTGCATGGAGTAGCCTGGTGAGCACCCCTGAGCTCCCACTCCCCTCCGACACGTGAAAGCGGGGCCACGCCGCCGCCTCCTCAGTGTGGGTCTTTTTTCCCCCCCCCCCCCCCGCCCTCTGAGTGGCTGTTCTCCCAAAGCTGGTGCTGGCCTCCCTGGGCATGTTTTTAAACTATTGTTTCATGTTATCCCCATAAGGTGTGTGCACGTGTAGATATCATTGTTTTACATGTTTTCAAACTTTACATAAATGACGTTAGGTTCATTAATCACAGTTAGGACACTAATCTACCTGGAATTCATTTTCGTACGTTATAAGAGAAATTGCAAAATACTGAAAACTGAATAATACTGAAAACACAACATATTTTTAAAAATGTGGATTGCCCGGCTGATGCAGCTCAGTCAGTTGAACGGTGATTCCAAGGTGGCTGGTTCGATTCCCGGTCAGGCCACATGCCCAGGTTGCAGGCACCATCCCTGGCAGGGGGCGTGCAGGAGGCAGCCGATCGATGTTCCGCACTCACATCAACGGTTCTCTCTCCCTCTCCCTCTGCCACTCCCTCTCCCTCTCCTTCTCCCTCCCTCTCTCTCTAAAAAGCAATAAAAGTATTTTCTCTCCATGTGGATCGAGGAGACAGTGCAGGAGCGACCAGGCAGTGGAAGTTCACACGACGGACCAGTGCATGTGAGTGAATGAACTACCTGAAGCCAGAACGAGGTCATCGGAAAGAACTCGTGGCAACAGTGTCTAGCGTTGAAAGTGCGCTGAGAACGGTGCCTGTTCCCGTGAGTCAAACGGAAAACCCTCAAACGCACAGGGCACCGGACGAGACCCCAGGAAGGTCTGCCCAATCCTGGGGCGCAAGTGCCCAGGCTGCTGCTCCGGGCCCAGCTAACACATCATCAAGGCAGGAGCAGAGGGATGAAGCTGCTGCCACGCAAGCGGACGGCTTCCCAGAACATCGGCAGGAAAACAAGAACACCTGTCTCTCAACAAGGTGAAGGTCACAGGTCCGGCCTCCAGTCAGGGTGCCCGCGTGCAGAGCCCGGACCTGGAGCGGGGAGGACAAGGAGGCCCTGAGCCAGCGGGGCGGGGCGGCGCGGACGCTGGGGCTGCAGGAGGGGCAGCGCAAGAGCTGCGGGAGCTGTGCCACACGCTCAGGAGGCGGGAGAGACGTGCCGTGTAAAGGAGACCGAGCCCTATTTCTGGAAAGGACGCCCCATGTTCAAGATTAGACACATTGGATGGGTTAGCGGCAGGCTGGACATGGCAGAGGAGACAGCGGTGCCCGAGGAGACCGGCAGCAGAAACGATCCAGCATTAAACACCGAGAAAGCATCACCCAGGCAAGTGAAGGCGCCCAAGCGTGGGCTTCGAGCAGCCGAGTGTGTGTGGAACTAGAGTCCGCAAAGGCGAACAGAAAAGTATGTGAAGAGACATGGGCCAAACTTCCAAATGTGAGGAACCCACCAAGTTATTTCTCCAGCCCGGCCGGTGCAGACAGTGCATTTCCTTCCCTACCAGGCGCTCTGGGCCCAGGGCTGAACCATAGCTTCCTCTTCCTCTCCCTCGGTCACGTCACGGGGCCCAGGCTGTCCGGAGGCAGGAAAGGACCTCCTGCCTAAGAACCCTCTTTGCAGCCACAGGGTGTGCGCCCTGGGAGGTGTGCAGGACAAGGACAGCGTCCTGGCAAGAGCGTGGGGCGCGTGGCTTGTGCGTTGCTTATAAAGCGCAACAACAAACATTTAGAACCACACAAAGCCGGTGGGTAAGCCGCAGAAAGTGAGACGCTCGCCCCTCGTTCTCTCCCGCGCGATGCCGGCCGAGGAGGGACCATCTTCAGGCCCAGCCGACTGCTCCTCAGACATCGGGTGAGGAGAGCTCTGCGGTCGGAAGAGGTAACGGTGAGCAGGGAATCCTCTGGGACTTCCTATAGGGAAGCGAACTTCAACCAACTCTGACACTCCATTGGAGTGCGGGTTTTACATAAATCTTAGTAACTATGAGCTTATGGTAAACTGATAAGCTTAATAATAGCTGTTTCCCTCCACAAAATCCAAGTTTAAGAAAGGGTCAGCAGAACAACATTGGTCCCAAAGATAGTGCTGGAGGCGGAAATTCTCTCATGTTTTTCAAATAGGTTGTCAGGTACATGCCATGTACCTGACAAAAAATCCACCATCACCTTTTATTTTATTTTATCTATTTTGTTTTTTATTTTTACTTAAATTAGTTTTCACTTTTTAGGCTGCAGTATTATTGCCACTGTAAATAGAGCTCAAAGAAGTTAAATAATTCTCAAATCCACAGAGCTGTACACCTCAGAGTTGCAGCCTGAACCCCATTCTTTCTGGCTCCAAAGCCTTTCTCTTCCTTCTCCTCCTCCTCCTCCTCCTCCTCCTCCTCCTCCTTTTAATCCTCACCTGAGGATATTTTTCCATTAATTTTTAGAGAGAGTGGAAGGGAGAGGGAGAGACAGAGCGAAACATCGATGTGAGAGAGACACATCGATTGGTTGCCTCCCAAATGCCCCCCACCAGGGTCAGGAGCCTGCAACCAAGGTATGTGCCCTTGACCAGAATCAAACCCAGGACCCTTCAGTCCACAGGCCAATACTCTATCCACTGAGCCAACCTGGCTAGGGCTCTTCTTTATTGATTAAAATTATTTTCTCTGTAAAATTATTAGAGAGAAATCAAATAAATTCTAGATGACATCTCCAAAACTATACTATCACTTTGAGAAGCTTCTTTAGCAGTTAGATAACAATATTAGCTGATAGCTGAAGCTGTCCCTCATGCAATATACTCATTACTGGCAGCTTTCAAAGGACTCAGACTCCCATTTTCAATACCAGGGAGCCATATATCCACATTATCCAAAAGCAGTTTCAAATCACCAAGATATTGTTAAAAACGAGGTTATTCAAAATGAAAGTTCTATTTTGTGCCTCTCATAGCTGTTATTTGACCTAGGAGGAGTAATTTCTTTCAACCTCAATTCTTACCATTAGGATGCAGATTTTGTATATGATCAGTAGCCACAGAGTCAAAGGTTAGTGAGGAGACCGTATGACTGTGGTCTTTCACTAGTCTTCACCCTATAAGGCACCCTGAGGCTCTGGGGGAAGAGATGCATGCAAGAGTAACTGTCTCCCCTGAGCCCTGCTGATTGGCCCAGGTTTGCTAGTGGGTGGAACCAATGTGTGTTAAAAGGCCATAGTTGTGGTCCTTTCATTCTATTTGCAAGGTCCATATGTCTAGGGCTTAGGAGACCAGCCCAGCCTTCGTGCCCCCTCTTTATGTTCACACACTCTAATTAAGGCAGTTCCTTGCTCTTGCAGGCTCTTCCCGCGACCAGCGCAGAGAGAGAGAACATGGGGGTTGATGAATCTTGATTAGAATTCGACGAGGTTTAAGGAGAAATGAAAAAACACAAGACTGAGACAGAAATAGAGTGAAAGTTGGGCCTGGGTGTGGCGTCTGCCCCCTGATGGAGGGGCAGACCCAGAGAGCCAGCACCGGAAGGAGTTTATTAAATACTCGAATAACAGGAAGTTACATCACATCTGGGTGGGCCTTGAGTTCCTGGCGACATCATGAGATCCATCCCCTTAACACTGGGCAAGAAGGTCAAAACTGAGTGTCGTCCCAGTCTGTTGACTGGGTCCACCCCCAGGGCGTGGCTCTGCCTTCGCTCTGAGTTTCAGCTGACACTTAAACTGAGTGTTTTTGCCAGCGGCCCTTAAGAAAGATTTAAGATTTCGATTTGGGCCAAGAGGAGAAAAAAATGCCCCAAGGGTCTTCAACCTTGGTCATTGCACCAGCCAACTTTTACAAGACAGGTCTGTGGAGACTTGAGACATAAGACCTATGTCATAATGTTACTTTATCTTTCTTTAACATTAGTCTATTGTTTCTTTACGTATAAATTCCCCAGAGATGTCATGTATTTTAAGGTAAGATTTCAGTATACCTGGGTCTGGCCAAAATACCATCTTCATTCCATTAAACATTCCATTTTACAAATAAGCTTACTTGTCCTTATAAAAATTATTAACTTAGGAAACTCCCATTTTAGTTTGTAAAGTAGAAAATGGGCATAAAATGTACTTAGAATGATAAAGAAGAAAGAGGAGAAAGCGAAAGAGGGAAGAAGAGTCTGAGAAAAAAGTGGTGTCTAGAGGTAAGTTAGGGGAGTTGGGAAAGAGAAGGAAAAGAGAATTGAGAGGAGAAGAAGAAGAAATTTATAGATATGTAACTTAGGTGAAAATAGTGGTTTCCTTTCTGATAATAAAATCAAGATGCAGGAGAATAGAGTCAGTAGTCAATGTGTCAGAAAAATAGAGTGTCTGAACTTAGCTGCCCCAATAAATGGAATAGCAGCCACACAGAGTATAGCATAAGTGAGTAAATAAAACAATGTAAAAAGATAGAAAACCCCAGCATAAAATAAAAATTACTCAAAAAATAGAAGGAGGGAGATTCCAGTCAAGGTGGTAGCACAGGTGAATGCATTACTTGTATCCTCCCACAACCACATCAAAATTACAACTAAATTTCAGAACAACCATGTTTGAGAACCACCTGAAACTTAGGTGAACAGAAGTCTTACAACTAAGGATATAAGGAAGAAGCCACATCAGGACTGGTAGGAGGGGTAGAGACACAAAATGGCTGGTCCCACACCCATGTGTGGCGGATAAAAATCTTGAGGGATATCTCAGCTTCAGAGGTCCTCCCTGCGAATAGCCATTGCAATCTTGAGAAAGAAGAACAAAGTTGGACGAATCATGCTACCTGATATCAAAATATACTACAAGGCCATAGTAATCAAAACAGCATGGAACTGGCATAAAAACAGGCATATAGATCAATGGAACAGAATAGCAAGCCCAGAAATCAACCCATGCCTATATGCTCAATTAATATTTGACAAAGGATGGAAAATACAATGGGGTAATGACAGCTTATTCAATAAATGGTGCTGGGAAAATTGGACAGATACATGCAAAAAATGAAACTAGCCCACCTTCTTGCATCATATACAAGAAGAAACTAAAAATGGATCAAAGACTTAAATGTCAGACTCAAAACATAAAACTCTTAGAAGAAACCATAGGCAATAAACTTGGACATTTCTTGTAGTAATGTTTTTTTCTGATATATCTCATTGGGCAAGGAAAACAAAGAAAAAAAGCAAAAGGGACTACATCAAACTAAAAGGTTTTTGCACAGGAAAGAAAACCATCAACAAAACAAAAAGACAACCCACTGAATGGGAGGAGTTACTCACCAATGTCACATCTGTTAAAGGTTTACCATCCAACATTTATAAAGAACTCATAGAACTCAGCATCCAAACCACAAACAACCCAATTTAAAAACAGGCAAAGAACCTGAACAGACATTTCTCCAAAGAGGACAGGCAGATGGCCAACAGACATATGAAAAGATGTTCAATGTCACTGATCATCAGAGAGATGCAAACCAAAACAGTGAGATATCACCTCACACCTGTCAGAATGGCCGTCATCAACACATCAACAAACAAGCGTTGGTGAGGATGTGGAGAAAAGGGAACCCTCCTGCACTGCTGGTGGGAATGCAGACTGGGGCAGCCACTATAGGAAACAGGAGTTTCCTCAAAATTTTGAAATGGAACTGCCGTGTGACCCCGCTATTCCACTTCTGGGTATATGTCTGAAGAAACTAAAACACACTAATTCAAAAGAATATATACACCTCTATGTTCATTGAGGGGTATTTACAATAGCCAAGATATGGAAGCAACCCAAGTGCCCATCAATAGATGAGTGAATTAAAAAGCTGTGGGAGGTTTACACAGAGGAAGACTACTCGGTCGTAAAAACAAATAAATCTTACCCTTTGTGACAGCATGGATGGACCTGGAGAGCAGTCTGCTAAGCAAAAATAGTCAGAGAGAGAGAAGTACCATGTGATTTCACTTCCATGTGGAAGCCAAAGGACAATATAAATGAACAAACAAACAGGCTCTTAGATACAGAGAACAGACCAATTGTTGCCATGGGGGAGGAGGGTCAGGGTATGGATGAAAAAGGTAAAGTCATCAAGAAGTACAGATTGGTAGCTACAGAATAGTCTTAGGGAGGAAAAGTGCAGCATAGGCAATGTGGTCAATAACATTGTAGTAACTATATGGCAGCAGGCAGGTACTGGGCGTATCAGGGGACCACTTAGGTAGATGATTGTCTAACCACTATGCTGTACACCTGAAACTAACACAAAATAATATGAATGTAAACTGTAATTGAAAAACTTTTTTTAAAATTTAAAAAAGAGAAATCTCTGAAAACTTGTTAAAAAAAATAAGAATGTGTGGTTTCTTAACCAAGACCACTGCTTCTCTCTCCGCTCTCAGCTCAGCAAGGGGGAGACGCAACTCACACTACTGCCCCCAAGAAGACGGGGCTCGCTCGCCCACCGCAGCCAGCCGGAGGTCTTTCTTCCCCGGAGGAACAGAACTTTAGCGTTTCTCACTCTGTTCCCAGCTGCTTTTGCTCAGGCTAAGTTCCGCACGAGGGTAGTCAAGAAGTGAGGACTTCTCTATGCACCCTATGTTCATTGCAGCATTCTTCGTGGTGGCCAAGACACGGAAACAGCAAAGAAAACCATCGACAGAATAAAAAGACAGCCCAGTGAATGCGAGAAGATATTCACCACTGGCACATCCGACAACAGGTTAATATCCAACCTTTATGAAGAAGATGTGGTCCATGTACGCAGTGGAATAGTACTCAGCCATGAGAAAGGGTGAAATAGCGTCATTCGCAACAGCATGGATGGACCGTGAGAACATTATGCTAAGTGAAATGTCAGAAAAAGCTAAGAACCATCTGATTTCACTCGTATGTGGGATATAAAACTGAAACTCGTGAACACAAACAGCAGTGTGGTGGCTGCTGGGCGGTGGGGAGAGAAGGGGTCCTAATATGAGGTGACAGGAGAAGACCTGACTGTGGGTGGTGGGCACACGGTGCTATATACGGATCTTGTAACTTAGAAACCCACACATGAAACCTATATGTTCATGTGGACCAATGTCACCCCAATAAAATTTAATAATAATAAAAAAGAAGTGAGGACTCTTCCTTAGGCATGGGGTGCCGAGAAGATAGGGGCCCCAATCGCCCTTTACTTAGCTCACGAGGTAGTGGTTCCACATCAGAAGTAACAAGCCAGGAGGGACCTACTGCTCCTCTCCCCCTCCCACTCCAACCCTCCACCCTTATTACCCCCTGCCCCCCCCCCACACACACACATCTACTGGTTATTCAGTATCGCTCACAGAGAAATTTTTCATTGTCCCCATCCTTAGCTCCAGAGCCCCTGCCCAGAGATTTTCCTACCCCTGGGGAGAAAAAAAGCAGGAGGACCCACACTGCCCAATTTCAAAACTTACTACAAAGCAATGGTAATTAAGGCAGTGTGGTCCTGGACGTGGATAAACATATAAGTCACTGAAATAGAATTGAGAATCCAAAACTAAACCCATACATCTACAATCAACTTTTTACAAGATGCCAAGACTATGCAATGGGGGAAAAAATGGTGTTTTAAACAGACGATGCTGAAACAACTAGCTAGCCACATGCAAAAAAAAATTAATTTGAACCCTTGCCTCACACCATTTACAAAGGTTAACTCAAAATGAGTCAAAGATCTAAATGTAAGAGGTACAAGCCTACAAGTCTTAGAACAAAATATAGAGGTAAATCTTTATGCCCTTGGATTTGGCAAGGAATTCTTAGTTGAGTCACCCAAAGGATGAGCAATGAGTGAACAAATAGACAAACTGGAATTCATCAAAATTTAAAACTTTTGTGCTTCAAAAGACACCGTCAATAAAGGGAGATTTTTCTACAGAATGGGAGAAAATAGTTGCAGCATAGGGAATATAGTCAATCATGTATCTGATAAGGAACTTGTATCCAAAATATATAAAGAACATTTACAACTCAATCATAAAAAGACAAAAAAGCCAATTGATACACCAATAACTTCAGTGAGCAAAGGATCTGAATAGATATTTCTATAAGGAAGATATACATATGGCCAATAAGCCCATGAAAAGATACTCTCAACATCATTAGTCATTAGGGAAATATAAATCAAAGCCACAGTGAGAGCCCAGCCAGCGTGGCTCAGTGGTTGAGCATTGACCTATGAACCAGGAGGTCACAGTTCGATTCTGGTCAGGACACATGCCCGTGTTGCAGGCTCGATCCCCAGTGTGGGGCGTGCAGGAGGCAGCTGATCCATGATTCTCTCTCATCATTGATGTTTCTATCTCCCTCTCCCTCTCCCTCTCCCTCTCCCTTCCTCTCTGAAATCAATTAAAAAGAATCAATGACTCCGAGGCTGTCCCTGAGCACATCGACTTCTCTCGTTCGCGCACTTGGCTCGGCCTCCTCTGCAACCATGTCTGATAAACCCAATATGGCTGAGATTGAGAAATTCGATAAGTTGAAACTGAAGAAGACAGAAACGCAAAAGAAAAATCCACTGCCTTCAAAAGAAACGATTGAATAAGAGAAGCAAGCAGGCGAATCGTAATGAGGCACGCGCCGCCAACATGCACTGTACATTCCACAAGCATTGCCTTCTTATTTTACTTCTTTTAGCTGTTTACCTTTGTAAGATGCAAAGAGGGATCAGTTACTGTGCTGCCCCTTTTCACATCAGAACTACTGACAACCAAGGCCGCACCTGCCGCTCCCATCTGCCTGGCTGGCTGGCGGGGAAGGGGGACAACTTGCATGTTGGTGAAGGAAGCAGATGGGTGGGACGAGAGTGAAATCTAGATTTAAAACCAAGCTGGTCCAAAGGGTCCTGCGGGCTGTAAAATGCAGTTTAATCAGGCCGCCATTTTTTTCTTGTTCAAATGATTTTAATTATTGGAATGCACAATTTTTTTAATATGCAAATAAAAAGTTTTAAAACCTGAAAAAAAAAAAAAGAATCAATGAGATACCCTTCACATCTACCTAGGATTGCTAGAATCAAAAAGTCAGATAATAAGATTTGGTGAGGATGTGGAGAAATCAGAACCCTCATAAAATGCTGGTGGGAATGTAAAATGATGCAGCCACTTTGGAAAACAACCTAGCCATTCCTCAAACATAATCATCACATGATTCAGCAATTCCGCTTCTAGGTACACAACCAGAAGAAATAAAAACATATGCCCATACAAAAAGTGCTACACAAATGTTTATAGCAGCAGCATCTATAATAGCTGGACAGTAGGAACAACACAAACATCCATCAACACTCAAATGCACAGGCAAAATGTGGTGCAGTCACACAGTGGAATATTGTTTAGACATAAAAAAGAACGAGTGCCGATGCATGCTACGACCTTGAAGACACTATGCTCGGGGAAAGAAGCTGACCACGAACGTCCACATGGTACCTGAGTCCATCCCTAAGAAAGTCTTGAGTATGAGAACCTATAGACAGAAAGTAGATTATTGGTTGCTTAGGGGTGG
>NW_005353538.1:1860381-1868572 GCF_000412655.1 Myotis brandtii | reverse complement strand
AGCTAAAGGGTATGGGGTATGGTTGTTATTTGAGGTGATGAAAATGTTCTAAAATTAACTGTGTGCCCCAAATTGTGTGGGAGTGAGGTAGGGGTAGGGATAAAGAGAGACTTTCCAGTTTTGTCTTAGTGTTAGATCGAATCCTATGAAATTGCCATGTGTGTAAGTCAAAAACAGATATCAGCAATGTCATACCATTCTAATTTTTTGCAACAGAAATAGTTATGTAATAAAAAATGACACATGTAATAACAATAAAAGGACAGGTATCTCCTTCCTCAAAACTAGCCCCAAGGGGTTGGGAAGGAATGAAGCGGGCGCAGGAGTTTTAGGGCAGAGAAAGCACCCGTGTGATGTGATTTGGGGTGCACACCCTCATACAGTTATCTAAACCCCCTAAGGGGAGCTCTGGATGTTGGGGGATAATGATGCCTCAATGTAGGCTCCTCGTTTGTAGCAAATGAACCATTTGGGGGGAGGGGATGTTGACAATGAGGGGGCCACGCATGTGTGGGGACCAGGGGGACATGGGAAATCTCTTTTCCTCAATTTTGCTGTGAAACTAAAACTGCTCTAAACAAGTAAGTTCTTAATTTTAAAAAATTAGAAACATTGGTTTGTTAACGGCCTCCCCAGATGTTAGCCTTGCTTCCAACTAGTCTTTCGACTCAGTGTCCTGCCAGGCAGACGCGGATCTCAGCCCGCAGCCCTCCTACGTCTCGGCCACCTGCAGACCCGCGTCCGTCCTCGGTGTGAGACCAGGGGACAGTGACGTTGTGACTTCAGGCAACAGCAGGTTCAGTCCTCACCTGTGTCAAACGGAGGCATAAATGTTCACTTCCCAGGGGGCTGTGAAGATCAATGAGATGCGTGTGCAGAAGGGGGCGTGGTATGGTTGCTGACCCATAGTAATAATATTCAGGAAGTCACTTCCTTGCCCTGGCCGGTTTGGCTCAGTGGATAGAGTGTTGGACTGCTGACTGAAGGGCCCCAGGTTCAATTCCGGTCAAGGGCACATGCCCGGGTTGCGTGCAGGAGGCAGCCAGTCAATGATTCTCTCTCATCATTGGTGTTTCTCTCTCTCCCCTCTCCCTTCCTCTCTGAAATCAGTAAAAATATATTTTAAAAACAATCATACATTACTTGCTTTTGCTGATGGTGAAATCTTCTAGAATAGTAGCAGAGGGGGCAGCTCTGCGTGGACCTGTCAGCACCTCTGACCCCCAGGAAGACGCAGCCGGCACCCAGCTGTGAGGCCACGCAGACCTCCAGCTGCCCACGCCGTCCGAAAGCCTGCCTGGGCCGGAAGGCAGGCACGAGAGCGGGCAGTCGCCTCCTGACAGATGGGCTCTCCCAGACTACACAAGGCTGAGTGTGGCGGGCCCTTTCTCTCTGAGGGCGCCCCGCGGTCTGATCCGCTTTCGGAGTAGAGGATGCACACAGGAAGGGAAGCATCACCCTTTGCAGACGATCGCTTCATGGAGAGCACGGGAAGCCTCGGGGAACCCTGCGCCCTGCTCCCTGCTCTGCAGAAATGCCGTCATAGCATCAGCTCGCTCTCCGCCTGCTCGGCCGGGGCCTCAGCCTGCGCCCCTGATCCAGCCAGGGCTGGAGTGGACCACGCGGAGCTTAGCCCCCTGGGCGGGTGTGGAGCAGCTCCGGACCCCTCACCGTCCCCGACCCCGGGACCGAGCTCCCGGGGCCCACTCCACACTGTCCAACCCAGCTCTGCCGGGGCGGCCGGGAGCCTGAGGGTCACTAAACTCCCAGGGGGTCTCTGACGGCCAGGCACCCCAGGCGGGCCTGAGGGAAGAGGCGGGCGCTGCCAAAGGCTCTCATCTGAGAGTCAGTACAGGGAGTTTCCCAGAAAATAGTTGTGGTAGCTCACACTGCAGAGGAAGAGGTGGGAGTCATGGTGAGTCTACTGAAGGTCAGAGGCCAAGGTGCTTCGTGGGGGCGGATGGCTATGAGTAAGAGTTTGAGATAAATAAACACATTAGATTTCTTGGTAGATGCCAGTCCCAAGAACACTTCGCTTCAGTACTTCTCTGAGCAACACAAAGTCAACGAGAAAATTAGAAGCGAGACTCGTTTCCACGAAGGGAGCCTTAGGAGTAAACGAACCGCTGAGAGCTGCTTCCTAGTCCACTGTGGTATCTCCAGAGAAATGACCCGATGGGTCTTAACAACAGAGAGACAGAGAGAACACACAAAGGCTAAGAGACCCGAAGCACCACTCAGAAAGGATGTTTGCACCCCTGTGTTCATAGCAGCACAATTCACAATAGCTAAGATCTGAAAACAGCCCAAGGGCCCATCAGCAGACGAGTGGATAAAAAGCTGTGGGACATTTATCCCATGGAATGCTGTGCAGCAGTAAAAGAGAAGGATCTCTTACCCTTTGAGACAGCATGGAGGGGCCTGGAGAGTATCATGCTGAGTGAAATAAGTCAGTCAGAGAAAGACAAGTGTCACAATCTCACTCACATGTGGAATCTAAGTAACAAAATAAACTGATGAACAGAGGGGACCCAGAGACATGGAAGCAGGGAACAGAGTGCGGAATCTCGGAGGGAAGGTGTGGGCGGCTCGGTGGGTGGGAGGTGATCAACCAAGGACCTTCTATTAATATATGCATGACCCATGGACACAGACAGTGGGTGGTGAGGGCCTGGGGTGGAATTGGGTGGGCTGGAGGGGATAGATGGGGGAGGGGGGAGGAAGAGGACATATGTAATACTTTCAACAAAAAAGACTAAAAAAATCAGAAAAAAGACACAGGTGAGGAGAAAGAAAGTCCAGAGAGAACCACTTACCCGTTGTAGAGCCTGGCCCCCCTGAAAAGGTGGTGGTATCCCTAGAAGGCCCTGGGATAAAAATAATATTTTAAAAAGGAAGAACAGAGAAGCATGAAAAAGACTATCGAATCTCAGAGGGAAGGTGAGTGGGTGGATGGGAAGAAATTAACCAAAGACCTTGTATGCATATATGCACCACCCATGGACATAGTAGACAGTAGTGTGGTGAAGGCCTGGGGCAAGGGCAGATGTGGGCTAGAAGGGGTCAATGGGGGTAGGGGGGACATCTGTAATACTTTCAACAATAAAGTCTTGGGGTTTTTTAAGGGGAAAGTAAAGGGATGGGGCCATCTCCTCTACTCCGTCAATGTGAAAATTAAACTAGTAATGGCCCTGGCCGGGTGGCTCAGTTGGTTAGAGCATCATCCTGATACTCCAAGATTGTAGGTTTGGTCCCCAGTCGGGGCACATACAAGAATCGACCAATGGCCCTGGCTGGTGTGGCTCAGTTGGTTGGAGCATCATCCCATGCACCAAAAAGTAAGTTTGATTCCCAGTCAGGACACCTGCCTAAGTTATGGGTTGGATCCCTGGTCAGGGCATATATAGGAGGGCAACCAATCAATGTTTCTCTCTCTCACCCTCCCTCCCTGTAAAAATCAATAGACATATCCTCAGGTGAGGATGAAAAAGAATGGGTCCATGTGCCTTGGACCTCAGACACCAGGGTGAACCCCTCAGGACTTACGTGTTGTAGAGGAAGGTGCTTCTGTGGGGGACTGGCTGGGTGTCCCAGAGGCCCCTGAGAAATCAGAAAAAGAGGGAATTCTGTGGCCTGTTAGCTGTGTTTTCTGAGCAAAAACACTTTGCCACCCAGATTCCTCGCCTGGAAAATGAACACAAATCTTAACACCGCTGGGTGTTAAGTAGCATTTCCAAGGCCCCCCTAACCTGGAGAGCATTGTGTTCAGTAAAATAAGCCCGTCAGAGAAAGGCAAGTGCCATAGGATCTCACGCATGTGTGGAATCTAATGAACAAATAAACTAACAACATAGAAACACTCGCACACAGAGAATCGACTGGCAGCTGTCCGAGGGGAGGGGAGGGGCGCGCTCCGGGCCGAGAGAGTTCTGATGCCGGTCCGACCCTCCCCCACCCCCGGCTCCTGGCTCTTCCGAAGAGACAGGGAGAGGGTGTCGCTAGGCGTTGGCAGAACCGGGGCTGGTGTGGACTCTGCATGAGCCCCTCCTCGGTCAAGTTTACTTCCCAGGCCCGAGGCTCAGCGTGTGTGTCCCCTGGGCAGGTCCTGGCTGAGGTTGGGGCGGCTGTGCCCACGAGAAGCTGGGACCTCCCCCCCAGCTTGTGCCGGTGAGGACGGTGGGGGCCGGTTCCGCCCAGGAGCCTCCGACCCAGAAACCCTGCCTGACCGCACACAGCAGCTGCAGGGAGAGGAAGTGCTGCCCGCCTCCTCCGGGCGTCATCGGCCTGCACCATCGAGGCAGCGGCCTCCCGCACACCCGGCTCAGCCCGGGGTCACGCCACACACATGTGACCCTCTCTCCTCCCCTGGTTTTCAGAATCGCTCATATCCTCCGTCCCCCCGCCTCTTCCTAAGCCAGCGGCACCCTCACCTTCACCCACCAGAGCTCTTCTGGGGCAGGTGTCAGGCCTGCGGCCACTGCAGTCCTACAGAACCCCGGTCGCCTCCACGCTTGCCTGAGAAGTGGGTGAAACCAGGAAATGAAGGGAAAGAAAAAAGGAAGTGGGGAGATTAGAATCAGCTTTCTCATCTAGGACATGCTGATGGCCCAGCTGGCGAGATTTGGTGGTTGAGCGTCGACCTATGAACCAGGAGGTCACGGTGCGATTTCCGGTCAGAGCACAGGCCCGGGTTGCGGGCTCGATCCTCAGTAGGGGGCGTGCAGGAGGCAGCCGATCCATGATTCTCTCTCATCATGGATGTTTCTATCTCTCTCTCCCCTCCCTTCCTCTCTGAAATCAATAAAAATATATTTAGAGGGGGAAAAAAAGAAAAAGAAAAAATATATATATTTAGAAGATGCTGGTGGGCCCGTGGATGAGAAAGGGGTTCTATGGAAATAACCCCACAGGGGAGTTGGTCCTCAATCCCTAACGGGGCAGGTCCTGGTGGCAGTCACGCCCAGGCCTGTGCTTCCATCCATCGTGTCTGTGCCTCTGGGCGGACATGCCTTTAAAATGCCCCCTTACAGGCTCCTCCTTCCAAAGCCGGAGCCCAGCAACCTCACCAGCCTGCGGTCACCGCCTCGCGTCCCCCCACCTGCCCGTCATCTCCCCTGACCCTGCTGCCCTCCCTCCTCCACACCCAGCAAAGCTCTCTCCCCAGCGCTGCTCTCCATCCTGGGCCCCGGGAGGAGCCAGAGATGCTTTGTGGACAGCGACCTGGTGGTTTGGCAAAGGGGGTGTCAGAGGCGGGATCACGTGCCCGACTTCTTAAACTTTACTTCTTTCCCCATAGTTTTAGAGTATTTTCCATACAAAATTTGCTTCTGTCAAATATATTTACTGAGGTAATTTCTGATGATGAAGTTCACTGGTTTTCAGTTGTGGATTTTATTGGAATCCCCTTGGCGATATATAAACACTGGTGACTGAGTCTGTTGGAGGAGTTCGTCAAGACGATGTAACTGCCAGTAGACCCAAGAGCTGGATTGTGGAATCAGAGACCCTTAACCCTCTCCGTTGTACTTGGATTTTTCATATCACTTGCCTACCCTGAGCTAGAAGCTAGCCTTAGGAGACTATCTGGATGTATACATGACTGAATGCAGTTGGATTGTCAAACCTCAGAGGGAAGGCAGAGGAGAGTGAATGGGGGTGGCGCGGAAACGGGGGGAAGAGACCAACCAATGAACTCATATGCATATATACGTAACCCATAGACACTGACAATAGGGTGTGAAGCCTTGGGGGGCGCGGGAGTGTGCAATGAGGGAAGAAAGGAAAGGGACATATGCAATACTTTCAACAATAAAGATTTATTTTTTAAAAAGGCCCAGGCGTGGCCCAGCTCGGCTGCCGAGGTTGCATCCTGGGCCTTCCTGACACCTGCTGCCTCGTCCGGGCAGTCTCCGTGCCCCAGCGGAGCCAAGACACCCCCCGGGGGAGGCGCACGTGGACACCGGCCGCCAGCCCCGCCATCGCTGAAGCCCCACTTAGATTGTCCTCCTGGGAAAGCAGGGAAGACGCTGGGAGCGGGTGGCCATGAACAAGAGATTCCAGCCGCCCCCAGTTTGGAGCAGAAGCTGTGGCCACTCACCTGGGAGAGCCGAGGCAGAGGTCCTGTCACGTCAGCTTCGCCCCTGGCCTCTGGGCGTTGCTGGGACCCCCCACCAGCGCCTCCGTTTTGACGAAGGTTTGCTGGGCTGTCTGCGTCTTGGGGAGCGTGGGGAGCAGGACGAAGCCCGAGTGCCCCAGGGGGCCTGTTCCTGGTCCCCTAGGAGGTGTCCTCAGGCCCAGATGGGGCCTAGCCAGGACCTCCACCCTCCCGTGCAGGCGCCCAGAGGGACGACGGGAGGTGAGGTTTGGTGGTACCCGGGCCTCCACATGTTCCTTTAACAGCGAGGCACTTACTTCCACATGTTTAAGAAAAATAGATGCTCAATCTGAATTTTGTGAACTTTACTGCTCAGGACAAGGTTAAAGGAGGATTTATTTGTGGAAGTGAGTCCCATTTAAGGAGTATACTAAGTCACCAGCAATGCAGGGGGTGGGGATGAGGCAAAGGTCATACAGCAGCTGGGAAGACAGAGTTCTGGATCGAACACGCGAGTCACCGGGGCCATCCCAGGAGAGATGAAGATGCCTCCTGGGAAGAAACGCCCTAAAGGAACAAAGTGCCACAGTGCTCTTCACGGATGGAAGATGAGCCTGGAGTTCAGAGTGGCCCACCCGATGTCAATAATCATAACACACTACTTTTGTAATAAAAAAATTTTAACTTAAAAAGTACTATTTCGTTGAACTTCCCATGGGAGGTCACAACCCTGAGCTGTAGCAGCCGCAGGGGACGGCATTCCGGACCCCAGGCCCTGCGGGCAGGAGGCCAGCGAGCCCAGGAAGGGGGACGGCTCTGCGCAGGGGCCGCCAGGAAAGCTGGTCACAACTGCCAGCCCGGGGCCACCGAGAGTAACTCGAAGGGAAGCTGTGATTCTCGCATGCTTGTTCCACCGTCTTGATTTTTTTTTTAAATAGCAGGTCCTACCTGCCTTTATTTGTTTTTATTTATTGATTTCAGAGAGGAAGGGAGAGGGAGAGAGAGATAGAAACATCAATGATGAGAATCACTGATCGGCTGCCTCCTGCATGCCCCCTACTGGGATTGAGCCAGCAACCCAGATATGTGCCCTGACCGGGAATTGAACCTGGGACCCTTCAGTCCAAAGGCAGACGCTCTATCCACTGAGCCAAACCAGCTAAGGCCCTTCTTGATTTTAATCTCTATTTTTTTCTGTGTGCTTTATAATGGTCATATACACCACAGTGCAAGTACAACTATGATTTACAAATGCACTAGAAGCCTGGTGCACAGAATTCATGCACAGGTAGGGTCCCTAGGCCTTCCTTTCCCTGGCTGCTGGCTGCTGGCTGCCAGCCGGGGCCTTCCTTCATTTTGTGCTGCCCCCTGGTGGTCAGTGCACATCATAGCGAGTGGTCAAACTCCTGGTCAGTCGAACTCCTGAAGAGACAATTTGCATATTAGCCTTCGATTTTATAGGATAAGCCTGAGAGAGCACACTCCAAATTGTTCACACAGGGGAGGCGGGAGCCGGACATTTGGTGACTTAGTGTACATCCTCGCTACATGAGCCCTGACCGGAGGCTGAGGGGGCGGCAGAGCACAAACCACCCGCGCTGGGTGTCCCCGCGAAAGGTGGGCCCAGGCTCCCTGGAAGGAGGCTTTGTAAAGTCTATAGAGTCCTGGGAGGAGGCGGGCGGCCTGCAGAGGGGCCTGCCCTGAGCACCGGCCCTGCCACATGCCAGCAGGGCAGCCTCTGGTGGGCCGCTCTGAACTTCAGGCTCATCTTCCTGAAGAGCTAATGAGGGACATACCTAATGGCCTTGCTGTGAGGCTCAGGTGCAGTATGAGGGAAAGGGGATCATAGAGCATCTCCCTCCTCCTGGGCCGTGTCCCAGGCACAGATGGCCCCAGAGGCTGGGAGCTCTGAAGCCTGCAAGGAGGGGGTGCCACGTGCCAGCCAGGGACCCTGCACTGGGCACAGCCCAGGCACAGCAGGTCTGCCCAGGTGAGCCAGGAGCCATGCCCACCCAGCCACCTGCCCCCAACCCTCAGCTGTCCCCCAGCTCCTGCCTCTGCTGGGGAAGGAGGGAAAGGAGGGAGGGAGGGAGGGAG
>NW_005353538.1:1851005-1860361 GCF_000412655.1 Myotis brandtii | reverse complement strand
GGCTTTGCTCTTCTTGGGATCTCTCCTCGGGGGTCTGCCAGGCCTTGGGGTGCAGAGGAGGGAGGAGGCAGCTGGCATGCCCAGGGGTCCTCCTGCCTCACAGCCTCTTGTCCCCAGGCTTCCTCCAGACCCCACCTCGTGCCTCCGGGACACGCACAGGCTGAGCCCGGCTCATCCCCGCCCACCTACTTCCTCCAAGAGCTTCTCTGGAAGCAGAGCTGGGCTTTGCCTCAGACCGCGCTACCATTTCTGATCCCTGCGTTTGGGGAAGCAGGAGAGAAGGGCTCTTCCGTGCACCTTAGAGGGGGGTGAGGGGTAGCAGCTGGCCTACCTCTGCCTGTGCGGGGCCAGGAGAGGGTCAGGGGAGGTCAAGCATCGCCTCTCCCGCCGCTGGTGGCACAGAAGGAAGGAAAGAACCTTCCCCTGATGTGCAGACGGTAGTGCCTCTACTGCTGTCCGCGGCGGCCTGAGGCGGTGAGCATCTCACCGAGGCCTGTGGCTGCCCGCCCGTCGCCCTGTGTCCCGGCCGCGCTGGGCTGTAGACATGCAGTGAGTGAGCTGTGAGGATGAGGCCACGCTGACTCAGCTGGTCCTTCTGGGGTTAACATCGCATCTGACACAGCAGGTGCCCAGCACTGCTTCTGGGATTAAAGCTGCTGGCGTGAGCGGCCACCTCTCCCCCGCCCTCCCGGTGGAGGCCTCCGAATCAAACATGGGCTTTGGACCACCCGGTGGTCTTGCCGGTCAGAGCTGAGTCTCAGAGATGCCCCGCACAGATGGAGTCTCACCCGGTGTGAGGGCTCCCAGCAGCCCAGGAGGGGAAGGTGCGAGCTCCCCCACCACAATGCAGGCCGTGACACCACCGCCAGCAAACACCACCAACAGGAGGAAGCCCCCCAGGCCCAGGTTAATCAGCCCTCCCTCCCGGCCCCACCACACTCAGGACAAATACTCCGCGTGGAAACCGCTGTTTTGAGGGTCTGCCTCCATTTCTTTTCCTTTTTTAAAAATAATTTTTATTGATTTCAGATAGGGAGAGAGAGAGGGAGAGAGATAGAAACATCAATGATGAGAGAGAACCATTGATCAGCTGCCTCCTGCATGCCCCTACCAGGAATCAAGCTCAAAAGCCAGGTATGTGCCCTGACCGGGAATCGAACCCTGACCTCCTGGTCCGCCTCCCTGTTCAGGCTGCGGCCCCTGCAGGCCTGAGGTGGCCGTATCTGATTCTGTATCCCAGAGCCTTCCTGCTCAGAGCTGGTCCCTCCCAGGCGCTGGGCAAATGTTTCTTGAACAATGGAATCCATGAATGTCCCTAGTGCTGGGGACAATGACAGAGTGATTTTGAAAGGTCAGAGTTCAGTCCTGGAGACTCACCTGCAGTCACAACCCTGCCACCCATCCTGGGCACCTTCTCCTCCAGGAAGCAGACCCTGAGAAACGGTACCTGGAGCCTGTGCGCCCCCTCGTGGCTGAAGTGGCCACCTGCACCTTCCCCACAGAACTGGAGGCAGGGCTCCACCCTGACACAGCCTGCTGGTCACCCAGAGCAAGGTGCTTGCGGGACCTTATCACATGGAGGCCCACGTCCTAGGCCAGTGATGGCGAACCTTTTGAGCTCGGCGTGCCAGCATTTTGAAAAACCCTAACTTAACTCTGGTGCCGTGTCACATATAGAAATTTTTGATATTTGCAAACATAGTAAAACAAAGATTTGTATTTTTGATATTTATTTTATATATTTAAATGCCATTTAACAAAGAAAAATCAACCAAAAAAATGAGTTTGCGTGTCACCTCTGACACGCGTGTCATAGGTTCGCCATCACTGTCCTAGTCCTACAGTTTCTGTAATCCCCTGGCCTGGAAACAGCTATGAGGACTCGTGTCACCATGCTCACGAAGACCCCACCTCAGACCCAGCTCCCCCGACAGTGGGACGTCCCACAGAAGGAAGGGGAAGCGGGCGCAATCCCCATAAGTAACAAAAAGAGGACGCTGAGGACGGGACACAGAGCGGGCCCTGAGGACGGGACACAGAGCGGGCCCTGAGGACGGGACACAGAGCGGGCCCTGAGGACGGGACACAGAGCGGGGCCCTGAGGACGGACACAGAGCGGGCCCTGAGGACGGGACACAGAGCGGGCCCTGAGGACGGGACACAGAGCGGGCCCTGAGGACGGGCACAGGCAGAGGAGACAGGAAGACCAGGCAGAGGAGGGGAGCAGGCAAAGGTCGCCGGAAGACAGGCAAATCATGGCACACCCCTGATAGGTCACATTCAGGCCAGGGGACCTGGGCCAAGGCGGCCCCTTCGGCCACAGGGCAGGCCAGAACACGGGGTGGTAGAGTGGATCTCTAAGAAGAGGAGGTGGAGAAAGGAGCAACACAGAAAGGCCACCTGTTTTTAGGTGGACCAGGCTCATGAAGCTGAGCGGTGGAGGGAAGGAGCGCCCTCCCGCAGCTGAGCCAGAGCAGCAGGAGGGGGAATCCAGGGAGACCTGGGAGAGGCGGGGGTGGCGACGCAGGAGGAGCTGCTGACTGACACTTTCTTGAGGAGAAGGTAGAATGGGGTTCAGAAGGATTTGAGGGGACAAAGAACAAATCTTCCATTAAAACGGAAGGGGTGGAGAACCGAGATGGCGGCGTGGGTAAACGCGGGTACTCACATCCCCCCACAACGGCAAAAAATTGCACCTAGAATACAGAACAGCCATCATCCAGAACCACCTGAAAGCTGGCTGAGTGGAAGTCCTACCACTCGAGGAGAAAGGAAGAAAGGGCAGTGAGACTGGTAGGAGGGTGGAGGTGCGGAACGGGCTGGACCGCCTCCCAGGTGTGGCATTTTTTAATCAGGAGGGACACTGTGGCTGCAGAGGCTGCCCATGAGGAGCAAGGGGTCCCAGCCCCACACCAGCCCCCCAGCCCAGGGGTCCAGAGCTGGGAAGAGACGCTTCTTGTCAGCTCAACACCATCCAGGCCTTCACCGCTGCACTGTCTGTGTCCACAGGTAGTGCATGTATGCATGTCAGTTTTTCAGATAATCTCCTCCCACCCCCCTCCCATCCCCCTTCCCTCTGAGATTCCTCAGTCTGTTCCATGTTTCCATGCCTCGGATCCTATTTTATCCATCAGTTTATTTTGTTCATTAGATTCCTTGTTTATTTATTTTGATTTTCAGATTTAACTTAGATATGTATTTGTTGCCATTTTATTGTTCATATTTCCCTTCTTCTTCTTCTTTTCTTCTTCCTCCTCTTCTTCCTCCTCTTCTTCCTAACTGCTTTTCTCTTGCTGCTTGGTGTGGGCCTCTTTGGGTTCCTCTTGTTTGGGACTCTCTGCACTCCCTGGACGTATAAGTCTATTTTTTCACCAGGAAGGGGAATTTTTCTGTCATTATTTCTTCAAATGGGTTTTCAATATCTTGCTCTCTCTCTTCTCCTTCTGGCTCCACCATAATGTGAATGTTGGTATGCTTGAAGTTGTCCTAGAGGCTCCTTACACTATCTTCATATTTTTGGATTCTTTTTGCTCTTCTGATTGAGTGTTTTTTACTTCCTCATATTCCAAATCATTGAATTGAGGTCTCAGAATCCTCTGCTCTACTGTTGAATCCCTGTAAATTATTTTTTATTTCCATTAGTGTATGTTTAGTTTCTCACTAGTTCTTTTTCATGTCTTTGATGTTCTCACTAAGATCCTTGAAAGTCTCACTAAGCCCCTTACACTCTCATTAAGATTCTTGAACATCCTTATAACCATTGTTTTGAACTCTGTATCTTAGTAGCTTGCTTGCTTCCATTTCTTTCATTTGTGACATGTTTCTTTGTCTCTGCATATTGGCTGCTCCCCTGTGTTTGTTTCTATGTATTAGGTAGAGCTGCTATGTCTCCTGGAGTTGGTAGAGTAGCCTTGTGTAATAGGTGTCCTGTAGGCCCAGTGGCTCAGCCTCCCTAGTCACCTGAGCTGGGCACTCTAGGTGCACCCTGTGTGGGCTGTGTGCACAGTCTCATTGTAGTTGAGCCTTGTTTGCTGTTGGTGTCACTGGGAGGCACTGACCTCCAGGCCAATTGGCTGTGAGGACCAGCTGTGACTATAGTGGGTGAGATGCTGTGCAGGAGACACCCCTATGGAGCAGGACTTGCTTCAATGGGGCTTTGCTGCTCACTGAGTCTGCCCCTTGAGTGTGTCGCTTGTGGATGTGTAGAGTTGTAATCTGCTAGGGTTTGAAGCTTTCTACCAGTTGCACTGGTGCTTGGGCCTTCCAGGAGGTTCAAAGTCAGCCACTGCCTGGGGCCACCTGGCAGGGGCTGCAGGGCGATCTGCAGATGGCTCCTACTTGTGTTGGGCTTGGAAGTGCCCAGATGAGGCCAAGTTGTCCTGGGCCTCTTATTGATAGGTATGGGGCATGCTAATGTCAGCTGCTGCTTGTTTGAGAGATTTTAGCAAAGTCTGAAGCCTGAGCCAGGACAGGCCATTCATATGGAAAAGCTGCTGCAAACAGCTTGGGTAGGGCTGCAAATTGGATGGGGCAGGGTCTCAGGGAATTACCAGGGTAGAGGGAACAGTGTGAGCCAGGCAGATGGAAACTCAGATATGGCTGCCAGTCAGCTCTGTATTGGGGAGATCTCAGCATAGGAACAATGACCCCTGTATGGGAGAAAGCTGCCCCTGAGTTCCTGCTTTGATGCCAGGCAATCCAATTCCTCTCTCTATGTCCCTGGACATGCCCTACCCCCAAGCCTCTGGATGAGGCTCTCCCTGCATTTCTTTGCTGCATCCCCTGGAAAAGCAGGTGACTCCCTGACAGGTGACTCCCTGACACTCTACCTCAACCTGGGCCCACATAACACCTCCTAGATCTGGGCACAGGGAGGGTCTCTGCCCTGCCAGGTAAATCCCTGCGGAGCCAGAGGTACCCCCAGGGCAGCAGAGCCCGGCAAATGCCAGTGACCCCCCCACCCTCTGTGGTAGGAAATGTGAAGTGAGGCACTTGCTGTGTGGAATTTGATTCATGTTCTATCTCCTCACCCTGGGATCAGAGCCTGTTGGAAGGAGGAGGCACCCTGGGCTCTGGGCCTGTTGGAAGGAGGAGGCTGCCCTGCCTGGCAGACCAGCCTGAAGACCCACCTGTGAGGGACCGGGAGGGGCTGGGGCACCACAGGCAGCAGGGCCCTGGGCAATTCCCAGGCTCAGGGACTCTCTAACCACACCCACTCTCTTGCCTCTCCCCCAGGTGGGGGGGGGGGTGGTTGCCTGGAGTCCCCACCCAGAGCCCAGACAATTCTTATCTGCCAACCACCCTGGAGAGCGAGGAGGAGGAGGGAGGCTGAGGTCTTCCCCCATCCAGTGAGTGCTCCCCTCCACACTCTGAGGGGGGCCCCTCCCACAGCCTCATGCTGACGAAGAGCTGGGACTGAGTAAGACCTGTTGGCTTGGGAAGGCATGAGTCAGGGCTTCCCTACATTGGCGTGTTGCTGCAGCCAATGCCGCACCTACGGGCTCTCCTGCCGGGGCAGTGGGGGGCGCCCGAGGGAGCAGCAGGGGTGGCTGCCTGGCTCCCAGAGAGATGGCCCCTCGGCCTCCTTCCCTCCCAGGTTCAGCACCCAGCCTCCTGGTCGCAGTGAGGAGCGCAGCGGCCACCAGCTGGCTGCCGTCCTCCTCTGGGCGGAGCTGGATCTTAGATGGTCCCTCTCCTTCTGCCCTCTTTCCCTCTGGCTCCCTGCCAGCTCCAGGTGCCCTGGGATGCCGGCTCCACATCTCCCTTCAGCATCCCTGAGGATAGCACAGGCCCTCCCGTTGCCACCCTCCCGCTGAGGTGCCCTCACCCTTTGGATTCTGGGCAGATACTCGCGCTGCCCAGCTTCCCCCATGGACCTGAGAGGAGGGGACAGAGAAAGCAGCTCCCGCTGCCCAGCCCTGTCCCGCCACAGTGGGCCTGAGTGCAGGTTGGGTCTCCAGTGGGGAGGTCCAGCTGGCAGAGGCCTCCCTCCTGTGGCCTCACTGCCTCCGGCACCTGGTCCGAGCCCTGCCTGCCCAGAGCTGGGAGACCTCGCACCACCTCTCAGGGACGGACTCCTGCCCACCCTCAGGGTGGCCGGCAGCTGCAGGTGGGCCTGGACTCTGGCCATCACTGAGCCTCATCCCTCCTTCCTCCACCAATGTGGGAGGGGTTAGGAGACCAGAATGTGCCCTGGGAGCGGCTGCCAAACCCACACCTGGGCCTGTCCTCTGTCCGTGAGGTGGGGACCTGATGCCCACCCCTCGAGGGCTCGGGCAGCATCTGTGAGGTGGGGACCTGATGCCCACCCCTCGAGGGCTCGGGCAGCATCTGTGAGGTGGGGACCTGATGCCCACCCCAGGGCTCCTCGGGCAGCATCTGTGAGGTGGGGACCTGATGCCCACCCCTCGAGGGCTCGGGCAGCATCTGTGAGGTGGGGACCTGATGCCCACCCCTCAAGGGCTCGGGCAGCATCTGTGAGGCCGGGACCTGATGCCCACCCCTCAAGGGCTCGGGCAGCATCTGTGAGGCCGGGACAGGATGCCCACCCCTCAAGGGCTCAGGCAGCATCTGTGAGGTGGGGACCTGATGCCCACCCCTCGGGGGCGCGGGCAGCAGGGCTGGCACGCCCATTCACGCAGCCTCCGCAGAGCCCGAGAAGCCTGCTTACTAAGTGGCCTTTCTGTTGCTATCGTGCCCATGGGCTGGTTTTTATAGTGAATTATTCCTGGGACTGGTGTGGCGAGTCCCCACCCCGGGCTGTCTTCCTGGCATTTCCCAGGGAGTCTTATCAGCGACTAGGCAGCCGGTGAGCAGTCAGATCAGGGGGTGTGGGTGGGGTGGGGAGTTTCGGGCTCTGCAAGGCCCACACTTGGCCTCCACAGTGCGCCTCCCCGCCCAGCCCGGGCTCCTGTGGAGCCCATTTCCTCCCTCCAGGCCTGATCCCCAGTTCGAGGACTCGGGATGTGAGAGTGCCACTGACTAAGCCACACCCAGAGCTCTGGGCCTGGGCCTCCCAGAAGGTGCCGCCCCTCCCACTATGACCTGACTTCCCGAAACCAGCCCGGGGCTCAGGGCTTCCGGCTGCCCGCCTGACTGTGGCTGTGCAAGTAGCAATGCCTGTCATTGCGCCCCAGCGACAGGCCCATGCACCTCCCCATGCTGCCGCCATCCAGGATGGTGACCACTCAGCTCCCTTCTGACCTGGGAGGTCCTTGACCACAGGCCACACAACCCATTATCTGGTCCTTCACCAAGAACAGCGGGTCAGACCACACCCAAGCCCCACGCCCAGCCAGGCCCCTTCAGTGGGCAGACCGGGTCCCAGGTCAGCAGCTTCTCTCCAGATCCTGCCCTCAAGGGCCCTGCCAGCAGAGGCAACAGTGACCCTGCCTCCTCCTCCCCACAGTGACCCTGCGTCCTCCTCCCCACAGTGACCCTGCCTCCTCCCCCCACAGTGACCCTGCCTCCTCCTCCCCCCACAGTGACCCTGCCTCCTCCTCCCCCACAGTGACCCTGCCTCCTCCTCCCCACAGTGACCCTGCCTCCTCCTCCCCACAGTGACCCTGCCTCCTCCTCCCCACAGTGACCCTGCCTCCTCCTCCCCACAGTGACCCTGCCTCCTCCTCCCCACAGTGACCCTGCCTCCTCCTCCCCACAGTGACCCTGCCTCCTCCTCCCCACAGTGACCCTGCCTCCTCCTCCCCACAGTGACCCTGCCTCCTCCTCCCCACAGTGACCCTGCCTCCTCCTCCCCACAGTGACCCTGCCTCCTCCTCCCCACAGTGACCCTGCCTCCTCCTCCCCACAGTGACCCTGCCTCCTCCTCCCCACAGTGACCCTGCCTCCTCCTCCCCACAGTGACCCTGCCTCCTCCTCCCCACAGTGACCCTGCCTCCTCCTCCCCACAGTGACCCTGCCTCCTCCTCCCCACAGTGACCCTGCCTCCTCCTCCCCACAGTGACCCTGCCTCCTCCTCCCCACAGTGACCCTGCCTCCTCCTCCCCACAGTGACCCTGCCTCCTCCTCCCCACAGTGACCCTGCCTCCTCCTCCCCACAGTGACCCTGCCTCCTCCTCCCCACAGTGACCCTGCCTCCTCCTCCCCACAGTGACCCTGCCTCCTCCTCCCCACAGTGACCCTGCCTCCTCCTCCCCACAGTGACCCTGCCTCCTCCTCCCCACAGTGACCCTGCCTCCTCCTCCCCACAGTGACCCTGCCTCCTCCTCCCCACAGTGACCCTGCCTCCTCCTCCCCACAGTGACCCTGCCTCCTCCTCCCCACAGTGACCCTGCCTCCTCCTCCCCACAGTGACCCTGCCTCCTCCTCCCCACAGTGACCCTGCCTCCTCCTCCCCACAGTGACCCTGCCTCCTGCTCTCCCCACAGTGACCCTGCCTCCTGCTCTCCCCATGGCCCAGCAGGTGCTGAGAACGGAAACAGGAGTTTCCCAAGGCTGCAGCTTGTCCCTTTCTGTGACTGGGAACCAGGCAAATGGGTGGGAAGAAAGGATGATGGGGGAAGAGGGCTGGTCCTCTCCATCCCTCCTCCACATGCCTGACCCTCTCTCTGTCTCCTCTACATCTCGAGTTCCCGCCTCTTCATGGACCTCCACCTGCTTCCCTGCCCATCCCCCAGCGTTCTGGCCTCTCTGTCCCATCCCCCTCCTCCTCCTGCTCTCTCTCTCCTCCCTGTCTTCTAGCTCTTCCTTTTGTGTCTCTCTCTCATATTCCTTTTTCTGTCTTTATTTCTAAATCTACTTTACTCTCACCCAGCCTGCGTGGCTCAGTGGTTGAGCATTGACCTATGAAACAGGAGGGCACAGTTCAATTCCCAGTCAGGGCACATGCAGGAGGCAGCCGATCCATGATTCTCTCTCATCATTGATGTTCTGTCTCTCCCTCTCCCTTCCTCTCAAATCAACAAAAACCATATTTTTAAATAAATAAATACATCTACCTTACTCTCTTAATTCTCAGTCTTTTTGCCCATCTATGCCTCTCATCTTTTCCCTTCCAAAATGCTAAACACGGGATAAGAGAGCCACCGACCTCCCATTGATTTCACACACCCCAGCCCACCCCTCCACCAGACCCCTCGATCTGGCCAGATGTCTGAGCGAGGTGCCAGGAGTCGGCACTGATAACACGGCCGCCGTCTGGTGTCCAGCCCCAGCGGCCTCAGCACAGGGCACCCCGGGGGCCCAAGCAGCTGGGGTGCTGAGAGTCCGGGCAGCCTCACTTAGAAACGGGCAGATACTACGAAGGAAGCACTTCTGTCCCGTTCCGTGACCCCTCCCCCCACCCGTGGAGCCTTCCGAATAGCTCGGTGCCTGTCCCTGCCTTGGCACCTGCTGGG
>NW_005353538.1:1839095-1850864 GCF_000412655.1 Myotis brandtii | reverse complement strand
CCCTCACCCCCCGCTCCTTTCCTGGACTGCACTTTGCTTAGCTTCGCAGGAGAGGGGACAGAAGGACACCACAGCTTGCTCGGCTCTCCCAATAACTCTGGCCTGAATCCCATGGGTAAGTGGCCTGGTCACCCCAAGATGGCGGCGAGGAGGGAGAGAGGAAGGGGTCCTAGAGTTTAGGTGGTTCCCGGAAGTGAAATACGAGAAGTGTCTGGGCCTGACCCCTGGAACCCGATGCCCAGTGGCCCGACTGGACTCTGGAAGCCTGGACAGAAGACACCGCTACTGCCCACCTGACTCCTTTCATCTCCATCAGCACCTGCCACCCTCACTCAGCAGAGCCCCCCCCCCCCCCGGGAGGTGCCACAGAGGCAGTGAGCGGGGCAGGGCCTCCACCTGCTCAGGTGCAGCAAACTCGCCCCTCCCCTCTGCTTCCCACCTTGGCAATGGGACCACTCTTCGCCAGTCACTGGGAGAACCGGGACTCCCCCTGCACCCTCGCCCTGGACCCTCCCCGGCCTCATTTTCCCAATCTAATTGGTCACCAAGTCCAATTCACCTGTGAAATTCCTCTGTGCCCTCCTGGTACCTACCCCTCCTCCCACTGGGACTTCTGTCTAGTCCCTGCTACTCTCTCCACCCCAGCCCCCCACCACCCTGCCCTGCTGTTGGCTGGGGGAGTCTGCCAAAATTAACACAACAAAAACAAACAGTCACCTTGTTTACACAATTGCTACTGGCTCCTTATTGCCTAGAGCAGTGGCCTCCACACCTCTTTGATCTGTTGATGGGTATACCTATACCCATCTGTAGCATAGGTATATTTATTCATGTATGAATTGTGTTTACATGTACAATGATCATCGGCCAATGTCTGAAGGACAATAACCTTTAGAGAAAATTGCTCACATTAGGAGATTTATATCTATACTAGAGGCCCGGTGCACAAAAATTTGTGCACACAGGGCTGGGGGGGGTCCCTCAGCCCAGCCTGTGCCCTCTCACAGTCTGGGACCCCTCAGGAGATGACCACTTGCTGGCTTAGGCCTGCTCCCCAGAGGATTGGGCCTAAGATGGCAATCAGACATCCCTTTGGCAGCCCGGCAGCCCTCGGGGGATGTCCACTTGCCAGCGGGGAGCAGGCCTAAGCTGCAGTCGGACATCCTTAGAGGTCAATCCAGACACACTGCCACCCAGAGGCAGAGCCACGAACTGACTCTTCTGTACATACAAATACAGCAGTAAGGGGAACCAATACGGCCTGCCTTAAAATCAGGACTGTGGCTTACAACACGGAGGAACAGTGTATCAGAGGGAAATTCAACATTCTCCTGAATTCCGGGCGTGCCAAAAAGAAGAGTAGAAGATCTGAAGCACCTGCATTACTGCACATTTTTATTTTACTTTTTTTTTTTTTAATTAATTACTTTTTCACCTTTTAACTAAGAAAACATTGTTTTTCTTTTTTTTTTTTCCCATCACCTGATTTTACCCTTTCAACTACTACATTTTTATTTTTAACTAGTATTATTACCGCTACCATTTTACCATTTTTTAAAGTGTCATTTTCTTTTCTTTTATTTTTTTTATTTTTTTATTTTGGGACTAATGTCCTCCATTCTATTTTCATCGTTCCTTTAGCAACATTTTTCTCTACCTCAATTTGCCTCTGTGCTAAACCCTCTTCCCCACTTTTTCCCTTTTGTTGTCCTGTTTCTCTTACCCTACTCCAGCTTTAGATTTTCCCTATTCTTTTTACCCCCTGTCAAAATTTCACCCTACTTATATACCCTATGTCCAATCCCCTGCTCTAAATCCTTATACACCTTTCCCTTATCTTCCTTCACTATCCAAATTTTTTTCTTCTTCTTCTTCTTTTCTCTCTCTATTGTTTATTGTTGTTTGCTCGATTGACGAGTATATTGGGGGTTTTTTTAGGATCGTTTGTGAGGTTAGTCTGCTTATTCTTTTTATTTTTCTCCCCCTGCCCCCCGGTTATTTCTGTGCTTCTGTTTTCCCTTGCGTCGCTTGATATTATTGGTTGTTTGTAGTTTGTATTCATCTCCAGGAATCTGCTGCTGTAAATTGTTGGTATTAGTGGCGGTTCTATAGGAGTTTTCTCCTCATATAAATAGTCTCTTCCCCTCTTCTACTTCACTCTCTTTTCTCTCTTACTTTTTTTTTCCTCTTCTTTTTTTCCCTCCCTTTTTCCAATTTTATTCTTGCACTCCTTTTTTTTTCTTTTTTCTTTCTTTCTTTTTTCTCTTCTACCTTTTTCTCTTCTTTCTTCCTTATCTCCTAACTCTCTTAGCTCGGGTGGCCACCTTTATTTGGGGTTATTGATATCGTAAATACATTCGTGTTCAGTGCCTGGTACGTTGTGCCTTGTTGTGTTGTATTTTGTGCCTTTAAATCAACGCAGCAGATTCAAGCAACAGCGGCCTCCTGATCTCCACACGCTCTGTCTGGGGAACAGTTACTGTGTGTGAAGCCTCCCTCCACCTGCCAGAAGAGCCACCACAGCTGTGAACAGCACCCACCAGAGGCCCTGCTATCAACGGAGGAGCCACTGCTACCACAACCGCCCAAGGAGCAACCACAGCCCGAGGAGCCACTGCCACCCAGGGAGCAGCCACTGAACGACTCAACAACTAGATATGTCAGTGAGATCAAACATGGGTAGACAAAGAAACCCCCAAAGGAAAGAGAAGGAGGACTCGCCAGAAAAGCAGCTAAGTGAGACAGAGGCATGCAACATGACGGAAAAAGAATTCAGAATAAGGGTCCTAGAGTACATGCACCGGTCGGAGGAAAAAATCAATACCATATGCAAGAAGCTAGAAGAATCAGATGAAAAATTCAATACCATATGCAAGAAGCTAGAAGAATCAGATGAAAAATTCAATACCATATGCAAGAAGCTAGAAGAATCAGATGAAAAATTCAATACCATATGCAAGAAGCTAGAAGAATCAGATGAAAAATTCAATACCATATGCAAGAAGCTAGAAGAATCAGATGAAAAATTCAATACCATATGCAAGAAGCTAGAAGAATCAGATGAAAAATTCAATACCATATGCAAGAAGCTAGAAGAAACAGATGAAAAAATCAACAACTTAAGTAAGGCCCAAGAAGAAATGAAGAGTGATATAGCTGCCATAAAAAACTCCATTGAAAGTATCAACAGTAGACTAGGAGAAGCGGAGGACCGAATTAGTGAATTAGAAGACAAGGAAGCAAAACACACCCAAACTATACTGCAAATGGAGAAAAAAATTAAAAGACAGGAGGAGAGCCTAAGGGAGCTTTGGGACAACATGAAACGAAACAACATACGAATAATAGGGGTGCCAGAACAACAGAAAGATGAACATGGATTAGAAAACCTATTCGAAGAAATAATATCAGAAAACTTCCCTGAGGTGGGGAAGAAAAAAGTCACACAAGCCCAGAGAGTCCCAAACAAGGTGAATCCGAAAAGACCCACACCAAGACACATCATAATTACCATGGCAAATGTTCAGGACAAAGAGAGAATCTTACAGGCTGCAAGAGAGAGACGGAAAGTTACATACAAGGGATCTCCCATTAGATTATCAAATGATTTCTCAACAGAAACACATCAGGCCAGAAAAGAATGGACAGAAATCTACAAAGTGATGCAAAGCAAAGGACTGAATCCAAGAATACTCTATCCAGCAAGGCTTTCATTCAAAATTGAAGGGGAAATAAGAAGCTTCACAGACAAAAAAAGGCTAAGGGAGTTTATCACCACCAAGCCAGCCATGCAAGAAATGCTAAAGGGACTGGTGTAAAAAGAAGAAATAACAAGCTCAGAAAGAAAACAGCCACACACACAAAAAAAGAAATGGCTACAAACAAGTACCTTTCAATAATAACTTTAAATGTAAACGGACTAAATGCTCCAACCAAAAGACATCGAGTGGCTGAATGGATAAAAAAACATGACCCATACATCTGCTGTCTACAAGAGACCCACCTCATTAGAAGGGACTCACACAGACTGAAAGTGAAGGGATGGAAAAATATCTTTCACGCAAATGGAAAGGAAAAGAAAGCTGGGGTAGCAATACTTATATCGGACAAAATACATCTCAAAGTGAAGGCCATAACCAGAGATAAGGAAGGCCACTTCATAATACTAAAGGGATCAATACAACAAGAAGATATAACCCTGGTAAACATATATGCACCCAATGCAGGAGCACCCAAATTCATAAAAAAACTCCTGGAAGATATCAAAGGAGAGATCGACAACAATACAATCATAGTAGGGGACTTTAATACACCACTGACACCACTGGATAAGCCCGCTAGACAAACAATCAGCAAAGAAACAGCAATCCTAAATGACTCACTAGATCAGATGGACTTAATTGACATCTTCAGAACACTTCACCCCAAAGCCATGGAATATACATTCCTCTCAGGTGCTCATGGGACATATTCAAAAATAGACCACATATTGGGTCACAAGCAAAGTCTCCACAAATTCAAGAAGATTGAAATCATAAAAAGCTTCTTCTCAGACCACGATGGCATAATGTTAGAAATAAACTACAATAAAAACAACCCAAAATACTCAAACACTTGGAAGCTGAATAGCATGTTATTAAATATTGATTGGGTTACCAATGAGATCAAAGAAGAAATTAAAAACATCCTGGAAACTAATGACAATGAAAACACAACAATCCAAAACCTTTGGGACACAATGAAAGCAGTCCTGAGAGGGAAGTTTATAGCTCTACAGGCCTACCTCAACAAACAAGAAAAAATGGTAGTAAATCATCTAAATCTACAGCTCAAAGAATTAGAAAGAGAGCAACAAGATAAGCCCAGAGTGAGCAGAAGGAAGGAGATAATAAAGATTAGAGCAGAAATAAATGACATAGAGACCAAAAAAACAATACAGAAAATCAATGAAACCAAGAGCTGGTTCTTTGAAAGGATAAACAAGATTGACAAACTTCTAGCCAGGCTCACCAAGAAGCAAAGAGAGAGGACCCAAATAAACCAAATCAGAAATGATAGAGGCGAAATAACAACAGACCCCACAGAAATACAAATGATTGTTAAGATCTCTTGATGACTGAATGTTTCTGGCAGCTCCCATCAGTTATGATAGCCACCGATGTGAGAGCTTTCAGCTCGGGCGGAGGACACTGAAGAGCCCATTCTGAGTTCAAAAGACACAGAAGCAGATGCTGTCATGCTTCCTGCCTTACACAGGCTTGCTGGGCGTGAGGACCAGTCTGGGAGCTTCTGGTCTGCAGGAGGCCTGCACCCAGGCTCCTGGCTTTGTGCGAGGCTCTCCCAGAGCAGGTGCCCCGCGCTCCTCACCACTGGAGCCTGCGGGACCTTCCCCCCAGCCCAGCCAGGCCGGCCGGCGGAGGCCCCAGTAAATCTTGGTGGGATCCATAGCCGGTTCCCCACACGGACGGCCTCCTGTCTGCCTGTGGAGGCTCTTCCCCTCTTGGTCCCCACTTTCCACCTACCCCGTCCTGTTCATCCTCACAAGCTCAGTGCAAATGCTGCCTCCTCTGGGGAGCCGCCCAACCTCCTGCCCTGCGGGCTCTTTCCCCAGCATTGCCAGCGTGTCAGTGCATGTCAGGGCCATGTCTGGGCCATGTCAGTGCATGTCTGGGCCATGTCAGTCCATGTCTGGGCCATGTCAGTGCATGTCTGGGCCACGTCAGTGCATGTCTGGGCCATGTCAGTGCATGTCTGGGCCACGTCAGTGCATGTCTGGGCCATGTCAGTGCATGTCAGGATGTCAGTGCATGTCTGGGCCAGGTCATGCTCCACCTTATTAGAGAGCGTCAGAGGCCCAGAAGGCATGGTGTCCATCAGTGTGTCGGCGCCCTGCACACTGTCGGTGCTGGGGGCAGGGAGAGGATGGGGCCAAGGGTTATCCTGTGAGAGCCCTCCAGGACTGTGTCTGCTCGCTGACCCTCACAAAGCGCCGTGTTCTGATGGCCTTTCAGGCCGGAGGTGAGGTCTGTTTGGAGGAAAGTGGGGACCGGGTGAGGGAGTGAGCCTCCGCCACGCGGCGGCGCTGTGGCTGCCTCCTGCAGCTCCACTGCGGCCGGGCCTCCGGGAGCCAAGCAGCCTCCGTGCCATGCACTCAGGCGAGCCGGAGGCACCAGCATCATCAATAAGTGATGGTCTGTGGGATCTGGCAAGGCCTGGATCGACCATCTAAAAGCCTTCCCTCTTCCAACAGGGTCAACCCAGTGAACTCATTTGTTAATGGCCCATCAACTCCATCCTCCACATGGAACCCTGAGTCATCCCCAGCTCCTCCTGCCAGTGCTCTGGAATCTGTGTCAGCAATGTCTAAGCCAGCGGCCCGGTGTCCTGTACCAACCACGCTCCATTGGTCTGCCCGCCAAGCACCAGCTGGGTGGGGTCTGCCACTTACCTCAGTTTCCTCATCTGTAAAATGGGAACATGAAGACTTAGTTTGCGCCCAGCCTGTGTGGCTCAGTGGTTGAACGTCAACCTATGAGCCAGGGTCACGGTTGCATTCCCAGGCAGGACACAGGCCCAGGTTGCAAGCTCGCAATCCCCAGTGCGGGGCATGCAGGAGGCCGCTGATCCATGATTCCCTCTCATCATTGATGCTTTTTTGTTTGTTTTGTTTGTTTGTTTGTTAATCCTCACCTGAGGGTATTTTTCCACTGATTTTTAGAGAGAGTGGAAGGTAGAGAGAGAGACAGAGGGAGAGAAATGCCAATGTGGGAGAAACACATCAATTGTTTGACTTCACACATGCCCCAACCAGGGCTGGGGATGAAGCCTGCAACTGGGGTGTATGCCCTTGACCGGACTCAAGCCCAGAACCCTTCAGTCCACAGGCCGATGCTTTTTCCACTGAGCCAAACCGGCTAGGGCTCATCAATGTTTCTATCTCTCTCTCTCTCCCCTTCTCCCCCTTCTCTGAAATCAATAAAACTACTTAAAAAAAAAAAGACTTAGTTTGCAAGCTTATTGGGACAAACCTAGATCTCTTGTGTACACGCATACCCTGCCCCTCTCTGGTGTGTCCTGCCTCCTGCACTTCCCCTGCAGACCACGCCTTCCCCCAGGCCGGGGCCTCCTGCACCGGAGCCACTGCAGGCGCGGCACCCTGGCTCCCCGCTCCCCTGACTCTGCGCTCAGAGTTCCTTCTGGGGCAGGAACTGTGTGTTCGGCTAAATTTACAGCCACATTTAGACACCTTCTGTGGGCCAGGCACTGCTCTGGGGCTGCAGGTGTAGGTAGGCGAGGTCTCGTGGGAGCCCAGCACGGGGTCTGTAAGTACTTAGGACAGTTTTATTGGGGTGAGGGGTGCACGATGCCTTGTGCAGATGACGTTTTGTTAGTTGTACACTTGAAATCTATATGATCTTGTGAACCAATGTCACCCCAATAAATTCAATTAAAAAGTAAATTTTTAAAAAGGAAATATTAGCCCTGGCTGGTTTGGCTCAGTGGATAGAGCATTAGCCTGCAGACTGACGGGTCCCGGGTTTGATTCCGGCCAAGAGCACATGCCTGGGTTGCAGGCTTGGTCCCAGTAGGGGGCGTGCAGGAGGCAGCCATTCAATGATTCCCTTTCATCATTGATGTTTCTCTCTCTCCCTTCCTCTCTGAAATCAATAAAAAAATTTTTTTAAATATTATACACACAAAAAAGTACTGTTTTAGCTAAATGATCACTAAGCTGAGATTGAAACTGAACCCATGTTCTTTCCAATTCACCACCTCCTCTCCATGGCCCCTCACCTGCCCGCCTGTCCTCCCTGCCCACCTCAGCCAAGGAAGGCAGCAGGAAGTCCCAGAATAAAGAGGCTGCCCAGGGACCGCGACAAAAACGATGAACAGGCAACGCTTCTGACTCAAACATCACAAGCACCTCGCTCAGTGGCTCTGTGCGGAGCGCCCTTCCCTGTGTGCGGGGCGCGAGGGGCCTCCCTCACGGCACTTCCCTTGGCGGGCGGCCCGAGAGGAATGGGCCCTCCCTCACGAAGCTTCCTCACCCAGAAGCCCCAAACCCAGCCCCCAGTCTCATGAGAAGCAAGCCCAGAGCCCTGGCCTCCACCCGCCTCCTCAACAGCACTGGGCCTGCCTGCACTTGAAGATCAAGGCCAAGGTCCAGCGTGACCCCTCGACCCCAAACTGAGACCCCCAGCGGCCGGCAGATGGACTAAGAGGTTCTCTCTGAGGCCTGCAAGGCAAACGCTGTCCTTAGGCGGCCGCGTCATCTCCTCCCTCCTCCCAGGCACGACTGCACCGCAGTGCAGACGGAGCATGCTCAGTGTAGCTGAATAAAAGCCAGAGCCTGGACTAGACAGGCGAATGTGCTGCAGTAAAGAGAACCGAGGTCCAGCACCCACCCGTCTGCGTAGGCACAGCGGCCAGGACTGGCCACTCTGTGCGGAGCTGTCCAGGAGGGCAGGACGAGGGCGGTGGGGGTGGTGGTTCTGAAGGATGCGGGGAACCGCCGAGAAGCGTGAGACTCAGCTTGGCCACTGCACCCATCGTCTCCTGGGGCCACAGGAGCAGAGTACCAAGACCTGGGCGCAAAGACCCCAGAGCTCTATTGTCACGCAGCCCGGAGGCCAGCGGCCTGAAAGGCAGGCGTGGGCAGGGCCCGGCTCCCCCAGGGGAGGAGGGAGCTCAGCGGCTCCTTGGCTGGTGGCAGCAGCGCTACGGCCTCTGCCTCCGACTCCACCAGGTCCTCCCTCTTCACATCTTCTCTGCGCCTGTGCCTCTGTGTCTCTTCTCGCCAGTCACGTTGGATGGAGAGCCCATGGCCCCAGCGTGACCCCATTTCCAAAGGAGGTCCCATGCTGAAGAGTCAGTGGATGTGCATCACTGGGGGTCATGTTCAACCAGTGCAGGCACCGCCCAGCCGGCAGCAGGATGGACTGCCACGCCGTCGCTAGAAGGCAGCCTGCAGGAGCTGCGTGGGCCTGGGGCTGCTCAGTTCCAGGGGGCGCCCTAGGAACTTCGACCTGGGCAAGTCCCCCAGCTTCTCTGAGCCTCGGTTTCCTGGTTGACTCCACAGGGTTGTTCTGAGGTCAAATGAGAAGAAGTGCTTTGTTCCTGTAAAGCTTGGTGCATAGATGCCTGTGGTTTCTTCGCCGACCAGGGTCCTTTTCCCTCGGCAATGCCACATGAGCGCCGACACCTCGCTGAGTTTCCTGGTGCTGCGGTTGCTGCAGGCTGGCCCGCTGCCCCTGAGACCAGCTCATGCTCCTGACATCTGGTTTCCTGGATGCACTGGGGCTGCCCCGATCTCCGCAGAAAGCACTTGCCAAGGTCCCTCCGCGGAGGGTCAAAGCCGGGCCACGTAGTGCTTCCGGGTTCCCAGGCGCCGGCGGGACTGGGTGTGTCTGGTTCAGGCTCCGGCTTGTACCTGGTGCTTTGCTTTCTCCTCTTCAGGAATCAGTGTGCAATCCCATCCCTGGAGAGGCGCACAAGCAGAGAGCCGGGAAGCAGGGCAGCCGAGCCCCTGCCCGGGCAGCGAGGTGCAGAGCAAGGTCAGCGCACAGCCCGCAGAGCTCAGGGCAGTTCTGAGAGCCCAGAGCGGCTGTAGCCGCAGGACAGCCCAGCCCTCACCGGAGCGGGCAGGTGGGCTATCGCAGGACCTTCTAAGTTCTCACAGGCCCAGATCTGTAAGAACTGGTCCCACCCATGGTGCTCTGCACAGTGGGCCAAGTCCTCGCGCAAGCACTCCCTCCCCCCATCCTCCCGACTGGATGGAGCAGATGGTGCCACCACTTAAACCCACATGCGACTGAGATCAAAAAGGGTAAGGGTCCTGCCTTCACCCGCACAACTGGCAATAGATGGGGCTAGAACCTGAATTTTAAAAAATAAGAAGAAGAAAACACTGAAGAGAGTTCCAGTCAAGACAGCAAAGTAGGTAGATGCTGTGCTCACCTCCTCCCATGACCACATCAAAATCACAATTAAATTACAGAACCGCCAACATTGAGAATCACCTGAAATCTAGGTGATCAGAAGTCCCACAACTAAGGATACAAAGAAGGAGCCACGTTGAGACTGGTAGGAGGAGCAGAGACGCAGAACAGGCTGGTCCCACACCCACGTGAGGCAGATAAGATGCAGGAGAGCTGTCTCAGCTGGGGAGGTCCCTCCTGAGGAGGAAAGGGTCCCAGCCCCACACCGAGCTCCCCAGCCTGGAGTGCCAGCAACTTCTGGCTGTGAAAGCCAGCGGGGATTGTGGCTGGTGAGATGGAGACGTCTGGAGTCCCAGGCAGTTCCTCTTAAAGGGACCACGATGGACTACTTGCTCACAGACTCACTCTGAGCTCCAGTGCTGGGCAGCAATTTGGAAATGCCAGGGATGTACGGGGAAAAACTGGCTTCAAGGTGAGGGCTAAAGGGGCAACTTTCTTGCAGACAGAGTGTTGGCAGAAGTCGTTCCCTTGCGGAGTCTTCCCCACACCCAAATGGCATGCACAGGCAGGCGCCATATCTGAGTCTCCATCAACCTGGCTAACACCATTCACCCCACCCTGATGAGTCCCTGAGATCCCCCACCCCAACCAACTTAAGCGTCTGGCCCAAACCTCTCCCAGCAGTTCTTCCACACAAACAGCCTGTCTCAGCTCACACTGTGGACTTTCCTGAAGTCTCTCAAATTTCACAAACCCCAAACAAGCAGCATCTAAACTCAGCACGCCCCTGCCTCTTGCTAAGTGGCCCAAAGCCTGGCCCTCTTGGCAGTGGCCCCATTCACAGCTTGGCCTGTCCCAGCTGCCTCCAAGTCCAACACAAGTGGCAACCATCTGCATATCACTCTGCAGCTCCTTCCAGGTGGCTGTGGGCTGGGCACAGGCAGTGGCTGACCTGGACCTGCACCAGAGCCCCTCCCAAGAGACTCCAGAGCCTCCTATCCCTTCCCCCATCCCTTCCACATACCGGTGGTTGTCTTGAGCCTACACCAGAACACCACCCAGTTAGCACCACAAGTGGCACACCCAACGCATGGATGAAGGGTGCACCAGAGCCCTGCTAAGGCAAACCCACTCCACAGAGTCAGTCCCTGAAGAACAGCTTGTCCCCTCTACACATAGCCAGTCCTCACAGCCAGTCAGCCTGAGGGTCAGTCCCTACCACTGACATGCCAACAGCAATCAAGGCTCAACGACAACAGGAGAACACACAGCCCACACAAGAGACACCCCTGGAATGCCCAGCTCAGGTGAACAGGAAGAATGCACCACTGGGCCCCACAGGACACCCACTACTTAGAGTCACTCTGCCAAGACTAGGAGTCAAAGCAGATATACCTAATGCATAGAAACAATCACAGGGAGGCAGGAGACAAAGACGCATGTCCCAAATGAAAGAACAGGACAAAACTCGAGAAAAAGAACAAAACAAATGGAGACAAGCAATCTGCCCGATGCAGAGTTCAGAGCACTAGTTATAAGGATGTTCAATGAACTGAGAGGAAGAATAGATTATCTCAGTGAGAACTTCAACAAAGAAACAGAAAACAGAAAAATTAAGGTTTAAAAGAAAACAGCCCTGGCCAGTGTCTCAGTGGTTAGAGCATTGGCCTGCACACCAAAGAGTCTCAGGTTGGATTTCCAGTCAAGGGCATGTTACCTGGGTTGCAGGTTCAATCCCTGGATCCAGTCCAGGCATGTGCAGGAGGCAAACAATCGACGTGTCTCTCTCACATTGATGTTTCTCTCTCTCTCTCTCTCTCTCTCTCTCTCT
>NW_005353538.1:1831806-1838993 GCF_000412655.1 Myotis brandtii | reverse complement strand
ACCCACACACACACACACACACACACACACACACACACACACAAAACAAAACATAAAGAACCAATCAGAAATGAAGAATACAATACTGGAAATGGAAATGAAGAATACATTAGAAGGAATTAACAGCCAATTGGATGAAGCAGAGGATCAAATCAACAATTTGAAAGACAAGGTTGTAGAAAACACCCAATCATCATGCAGAAAGAAAAAGAACCCAGAAAAATGAGGACAGTTTAAGGGACCTCTGAGAGATCATCAAGCGTCACACTTGCATCATAGGGGTACCAGAAGGAGAGGAGAGAGAGCAAGGAGTTAAAAACATATTTAAATGAATGACTGAAAACTTCTCTTACTGGGCAAAGAAAATAGACATACAAGCCCAGGAGAGAGTAGGCCTTCCTTCCCCCGGCTTTCAGCACCAGCTTCCCTCTGGCACCTGGGACCCGGGCTTCCCTCACACCCCTGGCTTCATCTGGAAGGTCATCTAGAAGAACATCCAGAAGGATATCCGGTCTAGTTAGCATATTATGCTTTTGTTATTATAGACTAGAGGCCCAGTGCACGAATTCATGCACTGGTGGGGTCCGGCCGGCCACCCTGATGTGGGGAGGGGCCACAGGCGGTTGGCAGCTGGCCCCACCCCCAATCAGGGTGTTGGGGGCCAATCGGGGGCTGGGCCAGCATGGGGGGTGGCCGATTGGAGCCTGGATCAGGCTGGTTGGCTGGTGCAGTGCACGTCGTTCCAGTCTTTCTGGTCATTCTGCTAATCTGGCTGTTGGGCTTTTATATATATAGATTATTGACATTGAGCATCTTTTCATATGTCTACCGGCTATTTGTATGTCCTCTTTGGAAAAACATCTATTTAGGTCCGTGATGGCGAACCATTGACACGCGTGTCAGAGGTGACACGTGAACTCATTTTTTTGGTCGATTTTTCTTTGTTAAATTGCATTTAAATATATAAAATAAATATCAAAAATATAAATCTTTGTTTTACTATGGTTGCAAATATAAAAAAAATTTCTATATGTGACATGGCACCAGAGTTAAGTTAGGGTTTTTCAAAATGCTGACACGCCGAGCTCGAAAGTTTCGCCATCACTGATTTAGGTCTTTTGCCCATTTTTAAATTGGTTTGTTTTTTTTGGAGTTGAGGTCTCTGAGTTCTTCATAAATTTTGGATAGTAACCCCTTACCAGATGTATCATGGGTGAATAGTTTTGCTGGTGCTTTCCTTTGCTGTGCAAAACCTATTTCATTGGATGTATTCCTGTTTGTTTATTTTTCTTTTGTTTCCCTTGCTCAAGGAGCTATATCGGATAAAATATTGCTACAAGAAATGTCCAAGATTTTACTGCTTATGTTTTCTTCTAGGAATTTCATGGTTTTGAGTCTTACATTTAAGTTTTTAATGTTTTTTTGTTTATCTATAATCAGAACTATCAGAAAGGGAAACTAAGAAAACAATCCCATTCACAATTGCCTACAAAAAAACCACCACCAAAGCCCACACACCAAGGGATAAATGTAATCAAGGAGGTAAAAGACCTGAATTCAGAGATTATGATGCTGAATAAAGAAATTGAAGAAGATACAAATAAGTGGAAGCATATACTGTGCTCATGGATAGGAAGGATTAAAATGTCCATACTGCCCAAAGCAATCTATAGATTCAACACAATTCCTATCAAAACGCCAATGGCATATTCCACAGAATTAGAAATATTAACCCAAAAATTTGTGTGGAATCACAAAAGACTCCCAAATAGCCACAGCAATCTTGAGAAAGAAGAACAAAATTGGAGATATCACACTACCTGATATCAAACTATCCTCCTAGGCCAGTGGTCAGCAAACTCATTAGTCAACAGAGCCAAATATCAACAGTACTTCTTCAAAATAGACTCGCCCAGGCCGAAAACCAACTTCTGCGCATGGGCCACGAAGTTTCAATCGCACTGTACGTGCGCGCCCGCACATGGTATTTTGTGGAAGAGCCACACTCAAGGGGCCAAAGAGCCTCATTGGCTTGTGAGCTGCAGTTTGCCAACCACTGTCCTAGGCTATCGTAATCCAAACAGCCTGGTACTGGCATAAAAACAGACACATACGTCAGTGGAAGAAAACAGAGAGCCACCAAGTAAACTCACACCTATGGTCAATTAATATGTGACAAAGAAAGGAAGACTATACAGTGACTACAGATAGTCTGTTCAGTAAATGGTGTTGGTAAAATTGGACAGATGCGTGCAAACCTATGAAACTAAACCCCCTTTTTACATTATATATAAGAACTACAGGCCCGATGCACAAAATTCGTGCAAAAGTAGGCCTTCCTTCCCCCAGCTGCCGGCACTGGCTTCCCTCCCGCACCCAGGACCTGGGCTTCCCTCCGGCCGCCGGCAGGCAATCTATTTCTGGACATTTGTTTTGCATCCTGCTGCTGTACTGAATGCATTTCTCTAGAACAGTAGTTTTCACACTCGAAGGTGCATGCAGATCATCCAGGGATCTTATCATTCAAATTCTGACTCAGTAGCTATGGGAGGGGCACCTGAGAGTCTGCATCTAACAACTCCCAGGTGATGCCAATGCGGCCCCCAGGGCCCCTGCCCTGATGGGGAGTGCAGGCCGGGGCAGACCAGCTCTCCAAGGCACGAATCATTTCCGTCAATCACAGTGTCTAACCACAGGGCCTGATAACACATAGAAACTATTGTTAGATGGATGGATGGATAGATGGGTGGGCACATGGGGATGGATAGGTGGATGGCTGCTGACATTAAGATCAAATGTATAATCAGAAACAACTGGCAATTAATATACTGCCCAATAAATTACGTATTTGGGTAAAAATGTCCTCAGGCGGGAATGAAGGAAAGGAGAAGGAAGAAAAGAAGGAAGGGGGAGAGAGGGCACTGGAAGATGGAAAAGCATCTCTGAGTCCAAAGAGTGTTCTCGTCACCTCTCCTCACTCCTCACCTCTCCTAGACGTCTTTCTAGTTCAGTCCGGGGCGTGGCTGTGTCCCACGCCTGCAGCAGACTGTGCAGTGCCTGCGTGTGACCTGTGTCTTTTACTTCCTAACCCCCAGCGCCTGGCCCAGAGCTGACTCCGGCAGGGGCTCCATAAGTACACACTTTGGGAAAGGAACCAGGTGACAGCTTCATTCATGGAGTCTCTTTTAGGTGCCAGACACTTCACAGAGCTTATGGAATTTGTTGCTGTTAATCCTCACCCGAGGATATTTTCCCATTGATTTTTAGGGAAAGTGGAAGGGAGGGGGAGAGACAGAGAGAAACATCGATGTGAGAGAGACACATCAATTGGTTACCTCCTGCACGTGCCCTGACCAGGGCCCCAGGTCAGAGAGAAGTGAAGCCTGCAACTGAGGTACGTGCCCTTGACCGGAATCAAACCCGGGACCCTTCGGTCCGCAGGCCGACACTCTATCCACTGAGCCACACCGGCTTGGGCGAGACTATGGAATTGAATCCTCATAGCAGCCGCATGAGGTCAGTGCTCCTGTGATCCCCATTTTACCGGTGAGGAATGTGCGGCTCCAGAGAATGAAAGAAAAGGCCCCCAGTCACAGACAATTGTCCGCGGGGGTGGGGGGGGTGGCGGGGGGTGAAGATCAGGACATGGGACTCTGGGCTACCACAGCCCTGGCTCCTACCGGGAGGGATGGCCAGGCTTCGTGAGGCCTGGAGCTTTACATTTTGAGCGTACCCCCAGAATGTGCTGGAAAGTTTGCAAAAACGTATGTGAGCATATCATGGGGGCCTTTCCGGCCTTGGAGGGGCGCTGTGGCTGGGCTTTGTTAGCCACGTGGCAAAACCCCCTCTAAGCTGGCCCCCCAGGCTGGGAACAAGAGCAGAAGGAAGAGGAGGAGGAAAATTGGAGAACGAGGAAGAGATAAAACAGGAGGGAATCTAAACAGAGGGCTGGGAAAGAGCACTCAGGGCTGGGCTCAGGGCGGGGAGGAAGGGGCTGGGGCTGAGGCTGGATGGGGGTCAGCTTTTCGCACGTCCTGCCCACGTCCTGCCCAGGCCTCTTCTCAGGCCCCCAGACCCCTGGGAGCCGGGCCAGAGCTGAGCCAGGAGGGCTGAGTAACCACCTTCCACCGGCCCCGCCCTGCGTGCTCCTGCCTAGGCAGTGGCCTCTTTCCTGCTTCCTCACCTGAGTGCCAAGCGATAGCTGCACCTCGTGGCCAGATGCTCAGCCTGGCACACGGAGGGGCCTCGGCGGGCAAGGCTGCACCAGGGGGCCTGGCCCCTCGCTGCCCGTGCCGGGGTCGCCCTCAGAGAGGTGCAGCCTGGCCCCTGTTCTGAGATGGCAGGCACCTGGCTCTGCCCCAGACTCCCCAGCCTGAGGGCGCCTCAGACCAGCCACAGACCTCGGCTGCTCAGAGACAAGGCCACGCCACCCACACTGAGCAACCTCTCCCCAGACCGGGGGCCTTTCAGACTGTCGTGTTCTGTTCGGCCTCTCGCGTGGCTCCTCTCGCGTGGCTGGGCGTGTCGGAGAACCAGGTGCAAACCTCAGGTCTGCCCCACTGTGTGATGTGGGCCAGTCACCCCCTGAGCCACGAGCACGATCTCCCAGCTGTCAATGGGACCAAATCCTCCTCAGAGGGCGGCTGTGAGAACCAGAGATGGCGCATAGGCCCATTTTCAGTGGCAGGGCCACTACCCAGGTCTGACCGGGGCTGACCTCCAGGGCGGGCCCAGGCTGAGAAGTGGAGGAAGCTCTGGCCTGAGCCTGGCACTGGGTCACTGTCGTGTGGGACCCTGGCTTCGCCTCTAGGATGCGGTGTCCTCGCCACAAGAGGTCAGAGCACAGCTGCCCAAGTCTCCTTCGCTCCATGGCTCTGGGGTCCCACACCCCGTCCCGGCCCTCAGGCCTCACCATACAGCAGGATGCCAATCAGAAGAGACCCTGTGAGGAGGGGAGACCCGGGTCCGAGCCATGGCACTCACGGTAATGTGAAATGGTAAGTACCTGAGGCAGGAGAGACGCTCTCGGCGGGATACTGTGGACACACAGTGGACACTGCGGGCACACGGGGGATACTGTGGACACACGGGGATACTGTGGACACACAGTGGACACTGCGGGCACATTGTGGGATACTGCGGGCACACGGGGATACTGCGGGCACACGGGATACTGCGGGCACACGGGGATACTGCGGGCACACAGGGGATACTGCAGGCACACGGGGGATACTGCGGGCACACGGGGGATACTGAGGGCACACGGGGGATACTGCGGGCACATTGTGGGATACTGCGGGCACATTGTGGGATACTGAGGGCACACGGGATACTGCGGGCACACAGGGATACTGCGGGCACACAGGGGATACTGCAGGCACACGGGGGATACTGCGGGCACACGGGGGATACTGCGGGCACACGGGGTATACTGCGGGTACACGGGAGATACTGCGGGCACACGGGGGATACTGAGGGCACATTGTGGGATACTGCGGGCACACAGGATACTGCGGGTGGGGATACTGCGGGCACACGGGGGATACTGCGGGCACGTGGCAGGAGAGCCCTGTGCAGAAAGCACGCACCAGGCCGTGTTTCTATCCTAAGAGAGGGCAGCAATCCGTCCCACGGAGCATAAATGGTGTCATCCCAGTCCCCAAACTCCTCCCACTTACCCCAGCCCTGAGCAGAAGCACCCACAGGAGTGAGAGCTCACACACCAGGAGAGGGTGCCTCTCGCACCCGGCAGCCCACGCCTGTCGGTAGGTGGAAGCCATTTGGGCGGGTAGACTTTGCGACAAGGAGGTGTGTCCCCAGCTCTGAGGCCCAGCGCCCAGGAGCAGCTCCAGGTGCTGTTCCAGCCCCTCAGATGGGTGTCAGGTTACAGACGTACAATCATTCCAGTTTGGCAACTCCACCTGAAGGGCTGTTTCCCGCCCGCCCACACCCCACCTCACTCCTTACAGGTACAGCAGCGCCAGGAGGGGAGCTCGCTGAGCAGGAGGGATGCCGGGCACCTAGGCCTCCTCCTGCCAAAGCTTCCGGGGGCTCTGACCTGCTGACCAGCCGGGGCCCCCGCCAGGAAGCCCTGCTCCCGACTCCGGTTGCTGACCTCAGCTCCAGGCCTAACAGAAAGCAAGATCTCAGAGCCAGCATGGTGAGTGTGGGGGCCCTGCTCTGAAGACGGGGTGGGGGTGGGGCTCCCTATAAAGAGCCCTTCAGGCAGCCTAAGAGGTCATTCGCTGAGAATTCCCTAACACCCTCCAGGTTAAAAGAGGTCACACCTGGCCCGGCTGGTGTGGCTCAGTGGTTGAGCATCGACCTATGAACCAGAAGGTCACGGTTCAGTTCCTGGTCAGGGCACATGCCTGGGTTGCGGGCTCAAACCCCAGTGTGGAGTGTGCAGGAGGCAGCGATCAATTGATTCTCTCTCATCATTGGTTTCTATCTCTCTCTCCCTCTCCCTTCCCTCTGAAATCAATTTAAATATATATACATATATATATATTTTTTAAAGAGATCACACTGCTTTGCCCCCACCCTCCAGCCCTCACCTCTCTCAGCACCCACCGGCCCCGTCTCCCTCCCTCCCAGCAGCCCTTGCACCTGCACCGAGGAAGCTGAGACACGGCGGCCAAGGCTGCCTTCCTGACCACCCCGTCCTGAGCCCGCCTGCTCCCTTGCTGGGGTCTCCTGGCCACCTGGCAGAGGCTGGCACTTTCCCGAGAGCCAGGGGCTGTTCTGACACCTCATGGCCTTTGCCACCTCCCCAGAGAGAGGACTCCTTTTCCTTTTAAAGAAACCCGTGGCGCTGCCTCGGAGCCCCAAGGCTTCTGTGGCAGCTCCTCTTCCTCTCCCTCTGCCTGCCCTCTCTCCTCCTCCTCCCAATACTGGAGCTGCTCCGCTGCCTGAAGCAGAGAGAACAGACCCCAGGCAGCGGCCACGGGGAGAGAGTAAATGTGGGTCTGAGGGGCCAGAGAACCTGCCCTCTCTGATCGCGGCCAAGATGCTGCAGGTGCCCAGCAACCAGCATGGCAGCGAGCGGTGAGCAGGCAGGGAAGGGACAGGCAGGGCAGCGGAAGCTTCCTGTCCAGCGGAGAGGTGACTGACGGCCCTCAAGGCACTCGGCCCGGCCTGCGCCCTGGGGCTCCTCTGAGAAGCCTGGCCCAGCTCCGGCCCAGCAC
>NW_005353538.1:1827198-1831659 GCF_000412655.1 Myotis brandtii | reverse complement strand
GCACGGACCTGAGCAGCCCCAGGGAACCAGGTGCCTGGGGGAGCCTGGGGGAGCCTGGGGGGCGGCGGGAGGGGTAGTTTCTAGGCCAATGACAAGAGCACTAGCTGTGAGTTAAGAGGGGCGTGCAGCTCCCTGTGCCGCTGAGACTGGACTCTTCCGGGACTCTGTCCTCTCTCTGTGAAAGGGCAGTACTGTCCGCACCGCCCAGGCGCACGTGGGTTCATGGAGGCAGCGGGCGGCTAAGGATGCATGTGAGCAGCTCTGCAAACCTGAGGCCTGTGCAAATGTGAGGGGTTGCTCCAGGAAGTGAATGGCAGGTCCGCAGCCTGGCCACCTTGACCGCTACTCAGGGAAGGGGCTGGGCTTTGCTGGACAAGTGCGGGAGGGCGGGCAGGCAGCGGTGTGGCCAGGATCCGGGCTGAGACAGGAGCCTCTGGCCCCGAGGGAGTTTAAAACCACCTGCGCCTACCTAATTACCCGCATTCTCCTCTAATGAGGCCAGGCCCGCAGCTCCCAGGCCAGGAAAGGCGGGACAGCTCATGCCCAGGCCCCGTTTTTTTCCCCCACAGCCCCGCCCAGGACAGAGTCAGTCCTGAGAGTCCGGTGTGGTTGCTGTTTCCTAACAATGTTCTCCCTTGAGCCTCTTACCTGGGTGTGCCCAGCGGCAACAGAGGTGGGGAAGGCTGGCAGAGGGTGGGGCACCGTCTCTGTCCCCAAGGGGATCGTGTCCCTGCAGGGACTCGGCAGCTCCCAGGGGGCCTCACCGTGAGCCCCCAGAGCAGAGTGCTGCGTGCCGGCCACTCCCACCCTCTGGCTGCCCTCCCATCCCTGCCTTACCAGCTGCCACAGGCCCAGGGCCTTGGGAAGGACATTCACAACCAGAATCATCCAGAGACGCGCGCGACTCTGAGACCTCGGGGTCCTCGGTGCACAGGTGAGGGCCACTCAGCAGGAGGAGTCGGGGCCGGGACTCCGAGCTCTGGGACCCCAGCACCAAGGGCCTGCCTTCCATTCGCCCTCCTTCTCCTCCAAGATGTGTCACCATGAGTCCTGAACTTGAAACTGGAACCTGAAATAGACGCTAAAAACCAGAGGCCGCACTCCCTCTCCTGGAAGCTGCTGGGTGTTATGATGAAGTGGACACGGGCGGAGCCTGAAAGGCAGCGCCTGCCCGCCAGGAGATGGCACCCCTCGCTCATCGACAAAAGGTCACCAAGGGGAGACACTCAGGGACAAAGACAAGCACGATTAACCTGGACCATCGAGAAGACAGAGGTGAAGTCTCACACCCAGGGCTGCTTAGGGAACAGAACAGCACGAGCTCCTTAATGTAAAACACGGATTTGACGAGAGAATTGTCAGTAAGTCAGGCCTGAAGCGAGTCCCTCTGAGTGAGGCCGCTGCACTCGGGCCGCCAGCAGGGCCTCCACATCGCAGGCCCCGTGGAAAGGGCCTGGGAGGCCCAAATCTCTTTCTGCCTCAGACCCCTTTGCCACCGGCATTTAAGTAGAACCAACATGTGGAAAACAGAGAAGACACCAGAGCTGCAGTGTTCACAAGCACCTTGATCCCCCAAATCCCGCCGCCTCCCTCCCTCTGCAGCAGCCTCTGGGGCCCCACCCCACCCCACCCACCCCAGGCGCTATGGAGCCTTATCTGGCCTTGCCTTTGTCTGTGGAACTCTCCTTCTCCATCCAGCTTCTACCCACACACCTCCTGTTGCTTAAAATAATCTTCCCACCAGACCAGCATGGCTCAGTGGTTGGTTGAGTGTCGACCTATGAACCAGGAGGTAACGGTTTGATTCCCAGTCAAGGCACAGGCCCGGGTTTCGGGCTCGATCCCCAGTGTGGGGCGTGCAAGAGGCAGCCAATCAGTGATCCTCTCTCATCATAGATGTTTCTCTCTCTCCCTCTCCCTTCCTCTCTGAAATCAATACAAATGTTTTTAAAGTAATAATAATAATCCTCTCTGTGCTAGGGGGGAGCAGGCTTCTGTCCCTTCCTCACTGCTCCCAGCATCCTCTCTGCCTCCTCATGGAACCGGCCCTCCCCTGAGCAAATGCAGGTCTTTGCTCTCTGGACTGCATCCTCCACCCTGGGCCACTCTCCCAGGACGTTCGGTCCGCGGCTTCCCTCCGAAGTCAGGCCCTCGGCCTGTGGACCAGACCACGGCTGCCACTCACTCAGCGCTAGCACATCCAGGCGAGGCCCCGGCTCTTCCCCATTCATAATTAGTGAGTTTCCAGTATCTACTATGTCAGGCACTTGCTAGGTTCTGTATTAACAGTGTTATTAATTGTTAATAAAATAATAGAATAATAGACTTTGCCACTTTTGTTTACTGCTGTATATTCAGCCCCCAGAACAGTGCCTGGCTGAAAGAATAAAGTATTATTATTATTATTATTATTTTAATCATCACCCGAGGATGTTTTATTAATTGATTTTTTGAGAGAGAGAGGAGAGACAGAGAGAGAGAAACATCAATCGGTTGCCTCCCTACGCACCCAACCGGGGATCAAACCCGAAACTGGGTATGTATCCTGACCAGGAATCAAACTGCAACCTTTTGGTGTATGGGACGACGCACCAACCCACTGGGCCACCGGGCCAGGACACGCACCACCATTGTTTATCTTTGTTGTGATCACCAGCATGTACTGTGTTCTTACTGCGCGCCCGGCAGTGTGCTGGGCCCTCTGTGAGCGCAGGCCTTCTAGAATCTCCCTTTCCCTCTTTCTCATGACACTGGGGCTCCGGGTGGTTAAGTTGCCTGAGGCCTAGGCTCCGCCCACTTTCAGTAAAATCCCGCCTCCCTGGCAAAGGGCAGCCCCCAGGAGGACACCTTCACGGAGCCAGAAAAGTGGTACGGAGCTGCGGAGAGCTGGGAGGCCCCCAGGCCACCTGCCCAAGACGCTGCTTCGGGGTCCACACTCGGCTCCAAGGGGAGATGGGCCACGCAGACTGTGGGAACCACGCCAGGTCCCCGGACAGAAAAGGCCGGTGGGAGCACAGAGGCCTTGTTACCAACACACCAGGATGGCCACAGGCCGCGCTGGGCACGTGCCTAAACGGATGTCCAAGGACTCTGAGCCTGGAAATCCTCATCAGGCCAAGATACCATGAGCGGGTGCAAGGACACACGGCACACTGTGCCCTTCAGTAGCCAGTATGATTGATGTCAGTGTTGGCACCAAGCCTTCGGTGTCTAAATGGTGTAAAAGTAGGTTAATGACCAGCTAGTCGGCTGGAGTGAGAAGAAATCTGCTGGAGAGAGCAGCTGGGATGGAGGGAGAAGTCTGCTGGAGAGAGCAGCTGGGATGGAGGGAGAAGAAGTCTGCTGGACAGAGCAGCTGGGGTGGGGGGGGAAGAAGTCTGCTGGACAGAGCAGCTGGGATGGAGAGGTGGAGAAGCTGCTGAGCCGGAGCTCAGGTGCAGCTATGACGTGAGGCGGTGAGTCTTGGAGGCAGCATGCGGCTGCTCAGCTGAAGCTGTGGGTGCAAGGACAGATGCTGCTTTATGGGGAAGAGGTATGCTCACCAGCCGGTGTCCGCAGCCTGCGTGGACTTGGCTGTGGGGACTGTTCTGTCTGATGGCCACTGGCTTCTGCAATAAGGACTCATCCTTATACACCCGCAGCCTCTCGTGGCATCTCCATCTGAGACCCGGCATCCTAGAAGGTCCAGCCCCAGGCAGAGCGGCTCGGACCCAACACCTGCTGTCCAGTGAGCAGAGGAGAGAGGAGGAACTTGGGCCAAGTTCCCAACAGCCAGCTCAGTGGGCAGGGTTTGAGGAGGACCAGCCCTGGCGTGGTCGGATGGGAGGATTTAGAAGAAAACACGGACTCAGAACAAGACAGAGCCACTCGGAGTACCAGAGCTCGCGTGGGGCTCCTGCTCCATGCTCTACACAGACCTTCACCCGAGATGCAGCCGCCAAGCTCCCCCTCCCCCGCGGGCGCCCCGGGAGCAGCCAGAACAAGAGCAGCCGCCCTGCACAGTCAGCCCGCAGCCCCGATGCTGTGGCTCTGCTCCCCGAGCCCCCGGCTGACTGCAGCTGAGGGAACCACCTTTCACTGACGAAACCCCTCTACAGGGCAAGCCCGAGCCAGGCGCACCCCGGCAGCATCCCGGCCAATCCTCACCCCATCTTTGAAGTGGACCATTTTACAGATGAGGAGACTGAGACGGAAAACAAAGTCACTTGCCCGGGAGCCCGTGGCTTGCAAGGGGCACAGTGGGTCCAGGTCAGTGCCCGACTCAGCGCAGGCGCCGCTGAGACCCTCAAACCCAAAGACCAAGAGAGGGAACGAGGGACGGTCTGTGAAGACCCCAGAGGACCAAGCAGGGGCTCCCGTGGCTGCAAAGGACCTGTGACCAGCAGGGGCCCCAGCGGAGCCTCCCCTCCCCGCGTGGTTGCCCCCCCTCCCAGAGGCAGACGGGGGCCAGGAGGGCACGGC
>NW_005353538.1:1814832-1827118 GCF_000412655.1 Myotis brandtii | reverse complement strand
GCTCTCCGTGTCCTTAGCGTTCAAACCAGAGGACAGGACAAGTCAGGACCAGGAAAGGGAGCGGGGCTTCAGAGGCCGTCCACACGCGTGGGATTCCTTCGTGAGCATTGACGCCTTCTGGACGGCAGCTCAGGTCAACGGCCACACGAGAGCCGCCGAGCGTTCAGGCCCCTCGCCCTTCCTCAGCCCTTCCTACCGTGAGGCTGAGTCCCTGCGTCTGGGTCCTGGCTCCTGGTGGCTCTCTGAGTCCCCCTCGGCCACCCCCAGGCATTGCCTTCGGCTGCGCAAAAGTGGGGCGCCCTCCTTCCCCTCAGACCCCCTGACCTGCCGCCCTGAGACGGAAGGAAAGACCACTGAGCGGAGCGGAATTGTTGGGAGCTCAGAGAACAGGAGGGCTGCCTGCCGGGCCGAGGGTGGACTGGGAGGGCCTGGAGCCGCAGTGACAGCGTCACCCAGAGCCAAGGGCCTTCCTCCGGTCGGCCCCCTCGGCGACAGGCACTGGCCTCACTCCCACCCCTCCGCTGTCTTGACATGCAACTTGGTGACAGAGAGCACAGTGGCTCCGTGCCTCAGTTCCTCCATTGGTGACGGAGGGGCAGTTACACCTCCCGCCTCTCCCCTGGCCTTCCTGGAGGTAAGACAAGGCTGGCACACAGAGGCCGAGTCTGAGCCGAGGGCAGCTGGGCAGCAGCTGGCAGTGGGGTAATAGCGGGTACCTGACCCCGTCTGAGATGGGAAGCGGGCGATTGGACGCTGCTGGGCATCCCAGCCTGGCTCACCTCGGGAAACCCTGCCCGCCCTCCTGTGCCCCCCTCACCTTACCTGTCATTGCTTGAGGCGCCCAGGAGAGAGGGTTTTGCTACCGCCTGGCAAAGGGATCCAATTGCTTTACCCAAGAGGCAGGGGGCGAGGACAGGGCCTCTGGCCGTGGGGCAGGGTAGGATGCAGGGTCAGGGGTCAGAGTGCAGTGTGAGGCCCTCAGGACAGCCCCCCGAACACCTGAGCCCAAGGCGGCCAGTGGCCAAGCTCTGCTCTGAGCTGCCTGTGAGCAGCCTCTGCTGGCCCAGAACTTCCCCTACTTGCCCTCCCCTGGGTCCCCCCACTGTGTCCCTGCCTCAGCAACCTCGCTGCCACCTGCCAGGACCCAGAGGACCTGTTTATTCCATCACCTAGCAACGCAGCATCCTGGCCCTGGGTTCTCCCTGGGAGATGTGGGGAGCAAGGCATTCGCCCCCAGGGGAGCCTGAATCTACCCCAGAACCAGGGCCAGAAGCCCCTCCAGGTGCCCCTGTGCTCTGCCTTCTCCTACACCCCGACCATCCCCGCTCTGCCCCTGCCAACTCCACCCAGAAAACGAATGCAGAGCGGCATTACAGCGAGGGGAGGGAACACGGCCGGGCAGGCTGCTTGGCCAGAGCAGCAGGCAGAGGAGCTGGCTCTCGGCTCCGGTGGCCTCTGCGAGCCTCTTCTTCGTCTCCTCGTGTGTCATGGTGCCATCGTTCCCCTAGTGGAGGACACCCCTCCACTGTGGGTTCTGAACTCTTTTATCCGAGAGAGAGTTCCCAGCGACCCTGACCCTACGGGACCTTGAGGTTAGAGAGGTTGAGGGCTGTGCCCAAGGCCGCCCAGCAAGTCAGAAGACAAGGCAAGATAAAAAAAAAAGCACACTCCCCAGGCTGGGTTTTGTGGCTTCTCTGCAGCACACGTAATCCTCACCCCCCTTTTAAAGTAACTCCCCCACCCCCCGCCCAGCCCAGCCCAGCCCACGTGTCTGGATCCAGCATCTCTGAGCGGGAAGGTGAGACAGCGGAGTTTCTCTCGGGTCTGACACCCGGAGGCCGAGCGTAGCTGGTAAGAGAAGCGGGGAGCAGGGTGCACGTCCACCAGCAGAGCGGAGAGACGGCCGGTCTCAGTAAAGACCCTGCTGGGCGCCACACACTCAGTAGGCGCTTTCCCAGGCGCCAGGAGAGGGCAGGCCTCTTGCCCCTGTTCAAGGATGACGCCCCAGAGCAGAACCCAGCAGAGGTGGGGGCGCCCTCAGCTGAGGAAGGGCTGGAGAAGCCGGTGGAACCTCCGCGTGCTGGTGGCACGCCCACTACATGCCACCAGGCTGCACTGCGGGCAGTAAAGAAGCTAAAGGCCCAGCACCGGCCAGTGACACCCACGCAGGGTCCTGAAAGGGTGGGAGATGCAAACAGCAGCCCACGGGTCCAAGAGCTTGGCCCAGGGGCTGGACCCGTCACTCCTCGCGCTGAGGCTACCGGACCCCCTTCATCGGCAGGAGCCGTGGTGTCCTCTCCGGGAATCGGAGCTCATTCCTCGGGGCTGTTCTGAGGCTCGACTGCGATAGCATTGATGGAAGACACTGCACACCACGCACCCGGCCCGGCTGCCGTGGCTAATGTTCTGCCTCCGCATCTGGGTCTTGGATGAATGTCCTGCCGCCACCAGTAACCAACCGAGGAGCAGGCCAGGTGACCCTCTGACCAACCGGCAGTCGGCAGGTGTTTCCAGGCATCCTGACCCCTGCCAGGTCCCCTCCCAGCCTCCCGCCCAGCTCCCCCCGCCCGGCCCTCCTGGGCTCTGGGATCTGAGCTTTCTTCCCAGACAAGCCCTCCTGGAACCCAGGTTGGGCGGGATCTGTGTGTCAGGGCCTGCGGCACTGAATCAGCAGGGCGCACAGGCCTGCCCCGCCCGCAGCCCAGCACAGAGCAAAAGGCCAGCCTGCCCGGGCTGTGTGGCCAGGGGCTGGGCCAAGCTGGGGATAAACAGACGCCTCCGGCAAAGCAGAAGTGACACCGTTGGCCTCTGGTGGGCTCTCAGTCCATTAACTCCAGGGCCAGACATGTCCTGTCCGGACTGTTTCCTCTGCGGGTGGTCCCCAGGGACCCTTTCGGCTCTGCGTCCTGTGATCAGGGCAGGGCCTCACCGCAGTGCAGCGGCCCGGACAGATCCCTGCGTCCTACCTGCGCCCACCTCGCTCAGCCCGTCCGCTCCTTCCCCAGCTCGGGACTGACTCTGGGCTGAGGCCATGCGATGTGCGGGGTCCCCATCTCCGTCCTGCTCAGGAAAGCCCCTGACACTGTGGACCCCCAACTGCATGCAGAGGCCTAACGTGCACCCACGTTTCCCTGCCCATCATCCCCAACACCCATGACCTTCAGCAACCCCTCTTCCCAGCAGCCCATCACCTCTGACCTCTGTGCCCAGGAAGTTTGCCAGAGAGGCTTCCAGAAAGGCCAGCAGCAGCAGCAGAGGCAGAGCGGGGGCAGAGCAGAGGCAGAGCGGGGGCAGAGCAGAGGCAGAGCAGGGGCAGAGCTGGGGGCAGAGCTGGGGCAGAGCTGGGGGCAGAGCTGGGGGCAGAGCAGGGGCAGAGCCGGAGACAGAGTGGGGCAGAGCGGGGGCAGAGCAGGGGCAGAGCAGGGGGCAGAGCAGGGGCAGAGCCGGAGACAGAGTGGGGCAGAGCGGGGGCAGAGCGGGGGCAGAGCTGGGGGCAGAGCGGGGCAGAGCCAGAGACAGAGGGGGGCAGAGCGGGGGCAGAGCCGGAGTTGGCTCCTCCGGCCCCTCCGTGTGTCCGGGCAGGTGCTTTGTGTTGTCTCTGACCCTCAGACACTCGGCGCCGACGGCGTCAGAATCCTCGCTCCTTCACATTGGTCCATGCAGAGCCTGGTGTCACTCACCAGGTGGTCGATGGTTTTAAGAAGGAATAAGCCTCCACATCCTGCCACCCAAGGCAAAAGCTAGGACTTAGCAATATCTACATCTGATCGTGACACCCTTCTGCCGAGGCAGGTGGGCAAGTCTCTGCTTTAATGATTCGAAGGTCTTTTTTTTAATATATGTTTTTATTGATTTTAGAGAGGACGGGAGAGAGAGAGAGAAACATCAATGCTGAGAGAGAACATTGATCGTCTGCCTCCTGCACACCCCCACGCCCCCACTGGGGATCGAGCCCGCAACCCGGGCATGTGCCCCAACCCGAATGGAACCGTGACCTCCTGGTTCATAGGTCAACACTCAACCACTGAGCCACGCCGCTGGGCAACTCGGCAGGTCTTGACTGCACGTCTTTGATAGGCCGGGGCCCATGCCAAAGTCAGCAGCATCCCCAGTCCATGGCCCCATCTTCTTGCTTCTTTATGAAAGAGGGCCTGCATCCTGTGTGATATTTGGGGACTTACTAGTACTCTCTCCTCTGACACTGCTCTGCTAACGCCATCTCTGTTATTTGGTGGCGCCAGACTCCATCTGTTCTGACTGCAGCTTAATATCCCTTTGGTTGAATATGACACAGTCAGTGTTCTCAAGGCTGGCCCGGGACTGCGTCCTTCCACACATATTTATTAAATACCAGCTGTGTGCCCGGGGTTGCAGGGGACCCCGGGACGCAGTCAGTACCCTGAGAACACGGTCCCTCTCTTTCTCGCCTATGATCTTTATTTAGTTTATTCGTTTCTCTTTCTGTCTTGCTTTCAAAAGGGCGAGACCCTTGTCCGCACGACCTCTGTTCAGTGCGGAGCACCTGAAACATGAGTCACGGGCTGAGGTCCTTGCAGGTCCAAGACGAACAACTCAGGGTCGAGAAAATGCGGAGTGTGAGCGTCTTCGTTCCCTGTGTCTCAGCTTCTAGCACATTCCAGGCCCATCAAAGCCTTACAGTCAATATTTGTTGAATTAATAATAAACAAAAGGGACTTGCCCTACCTACTCCCACTAAGGCGGGCTTGCATGTGCAGACTCAGTGGAAAGGAATGCATTGCCTGGGGAAGGGCCACTAAATGGGTGTCCATGCCACCCCTCCAGCCCGCCCCTCCTGTCCTTCTACCTCTCAGCCAGTACCCTCTCACCTGCTCACTGAACCCCAAGAGTCTCCAATCCACGGGCGAGGCCTGTGCCTTCATCTGCCCAGCCTCCGCCTCCCTGCTCTGTCCCCAGCCATGTGGGCCTCTCGCTTTTCTGCTGTATCTGTGTGGCCTGCTGCCCACCTGCCTGCCTGGCTACTTCATGTCATTCAAGCCTCAGCCAGAAGCCCGCCCTAAACCCCGGCCCCTCCCCTCAGCCTCCCACTCTAACTCCCCATGCAGCCACTGTCTCCTCACCGGCTTTACTCTCAGCACAACACCCATCACTCTCTGACCTTTTCTGCTGTATCTGTGGTCCTCCTCCCTGCTTCCCCCATCCACCCCCGTCCCCGCCTCGCCTGAGGGGAGGGCAGGACCCCACCTGCTTGTCTGGGCCCTTCTCCCACCCCGCTGCACTTACTTCTCATTTGTCTTTGACCCATAGCTCCTAGACCAGCTCCTGATATAACAGAGACACTCAGTAAGTATTGGTTTGGTTTAGTAATTATTTCATGCTACACATACTGGTTATCAGACAATTAGGATCAATCCTATTCACCCTTAAATTTGACTCAGACAAAGGACTTTGTCATGTGCCATTTGTGTGTCGATCACCGTCGTCATTATTGTCACCTGACTCTGTAGCCACAGCAAGGCAGAGCGGCCGGTTCACTCGCATCTTTATTGTGGAAACTGACCCTGTCCAGCCCTGGTGATGGTGGAGGGAAATGTCTGGAAATGAACCACAGTGCAGAGGCCTGAGTTCAGCTCCATCCAGCAGGCATTTCTTGGGTCTGCTAAGAACAAGCCAGTGCAAAACCCTGAGGGCACAAAGGCAATAAGAAACAGGAACCCCAGCCCTAGCTGGTTTGGCTCAGTGGATAGAACGTTGGCCCATGGACTGAAGGGTCCCGGGTTCAATTCTGGTCAAGGGCACGTACCTTAGTTGCAGGTTCCCGGGCCCTGGTCGGAGTGCATGCAGGAGGCAACCAATCGATGTTTCTCTCACATCGATGTTTCTCTGTCTCTCCTCCCCTTTCTCTAAAAATCAGAGAAAGGGGAGGAGAGACAGAGAAACATCGATGTGAGAGAAACATCGGGTGAGGATTAACAAGAGAGAGGGAGAGAGAGAGAGAGGGGGGAGCAGGCGCCAGCGGAGGGTGAGTGATGAAGTCCTGCACGAACGGGCACAGGGTGGCAGGGCACAGGGCGGGGCCTCCGTGTCCAGCCAGCACTCCCACCAGGCGTCTCAGCTCATCCTCGCTGCGGCGCTCGGAAGTCAGGTGTTTCCCCGCATTACAGAGGGCAATGCTGACGCTCAGGGTGGTGAAGCGCCCTCCCGAAGGCTCACAGCTCAGGGAGGCAGCGCCTGGGTGACAATGCGGCCTGCAGACTCGAGGGCCTGGCTGTCTGCTATGACCCCGGCCGCCCGGGGCCTGGTGTCACCAGAGGGCAAGCCAGGCGTTCCCTCCAGCAGACTACAGTTTTTAAAGGAAGCTCCTTCGCCGCCGGCGTGGCTCAGTGGTTAAGCATCGACCTATGAACTAGGAGGTCAGGGTTTGATTCCTGGTCAGGGACATGCCCGGGTTGTGGGCTCAATCCCCAGTGGGGGCCGTGCAGTAGGCAGCTGATCCATGATTCTCTCTCATGGTTGATGTTTCTGTCTCTCTCTTTCCCTCCCGCTTCCTCTCTGAAATCAATAAAAACATATTTATAAAGAAAGGAAGCTCCTTCTTCCAGTGACTGTCTGCCGTGTTCAGCCATGGGAGCAGGCAGCACCCAGGGTCTCCCCATCTCTGATCTGGGGCACTCACAGAGGCGAGGAGACACACTCTCCCTCCCAGATGGGACGGGAACATTCCCTGCCAGCAACGTCTAGGGTCCCGCGGTTTCTCCCCCCACCGCTGGCGCAGCCAGACCCTCAACACAGTACCGGGCAGGTCCCCGACCGGAGACCTCGCATTTGGAGCTGCTGTCCCCAGCCTGTGCGGTTCCAGCCCTGGGCCCAATCCTGGGCCGGACCTGGAGAGGGGAGAGACAACAGAGGCTCTGGAAGGCACAAGAGCCGGGGCAGGTTTCAGGGAGTGTGCACACTGGCAGCGCTCTCTCCCCTGCCCTTCGCCTGGCAGGAAGCGTAGCATGTGCCTTGTGCATGGCTCCTTCCGTGTGTGCCCGTGTGGCCGTATGTGCCGAGCCCGCACAGGAAGCCATGTGACTAAGTGCAACGCAGAGCCTTGCATGCATCTGTGCATGTGTGTCAATGGGGCCCTAGGACTGCACCCTGAGGTGCTGTGGGAGTTCCGTGTTCTTGTTTGTCTGCTTGTTTTATTAGGAGTAACATCCAATGCAGTAAAGTATTCAAACCGGTGATACCACTCAATGAGTGTTTACCTATACCCGCCCCATGCAGCCGGCACTTCGATTAAGACCTGTAAGTTTCCAACATTGCAAACGGCTCCTCCAGGCTCCTTGCAGCCCCTCCCCACTCCCCAGGGGTGAGTACTGTCCTGATCTCTATCGCTGCGCATCACTTTGCCTTTCCCGCGGATCTGAGTGAAGTCAGACGGAGAATGCTCTTCTGTGTCTAGTTTCTTTCCTTCATTGTGTCTGAGATTCATGCAGGCCTCATTGCACTTAGCATTAGTGCTTGTCCACTTGGACTTGTTCCGTTAGGTGAACAGACCATAGTGATCGATCTCCTCCCCCAGGGATTGATGTGTGGGTTTTTCCAGTGTTTAGCTATTGTGAGTGAAGCTACCACAGCATTCGTGCGCTGGCTTTGCGCTAGGTATATGCTCCTGTTTCTCTTGCTATAGTTGCCAGGTCATGGCACCATAGAGTCATCATAGGGTTAGCTTTGATAGGTTCAGCCACACTATTCTCCAAAGTATTTGTACTCCCACCAACAATGTCTGAGAATTCCAGTTGCTCCAAGTCCTCATTGACTTGGTATTGTCAGGCTTTTTGTTTTTTTAATCCTCACCCCAGGATATTTTCCCATTGATTTTTAGGGAGAGTGGAAGAGAGAGGGAAAGACTGAAAGAAACATTGATGTGAGAGAAACACATTGATCGGTTGCCTCCTGAACGCACCTCAACCAGGCCAGGGCCGGGGAGGAGCCTGCAGCTGAGGCACCTGTCCTTGACTGGAATTGATCCCAGGACCCTTTAATCCACAGGCCAGTGCCCTGTCCACTGAGCCACACCGGCCAGGGCTGTCAGGCTTTTAATTTTAGCCATTCTAGTGTCGGTGTAGAGATATTTCCTTGTGGTTTGAATTTGCATGTTGAGTGTCTTTTGGACTTACTGGCCACGGGCGTGCCCCTGTGTGGAGGACTGTTAAGTGTTTGCAGAATCACACCTGTGAAAACGGACAGTGACGGACGCAGCAGACAGTAGCGCAGAATCAGCTCAAGAAACTCGGCAGCACACACAAGGCAGCAACCAGCCATCTCTACTCTGGCAACTGCTCACCCCGATAAGGAAACAGGTTGCACCAGGTCGCATGGGTGAAAACTAAATTTCATTTTCTGAACCAAATAGTTGGATGTCACAGAGACCCTCCGCTTCGCTTCCGCAGGGAGAAGGGCACACGGCGAGAACCCAGCGCCTCCCCGGGCCTGTCAGCCCCAACACGAGAGGTTTGTCCCTCAGCTCACTGCGTGTTGTCCTTCAATTTCAGGATCCCGACAGTGATCGGCCCCTGAATGGTGATCGGCCCCTGACCAGTGATCAGCCCCTGAACAGTGATCAGCCCCTGAACAGTGATCGGCCGGTGAACAGCGACCGGCCCCTCGGTAAGCTCGGGTCTGGCTTTCCTTTGTCTCCCTCGGCGTCTGAGTTTCAATCCGGTCCCGGGCAGGTGCGAACCTCTCTCGCGTGGCCCTCACTACCTCCATCCAGGGCTAAATGCTGTGGGAAACCCCCTCCCCCCTCCATCCACGGTGCAGCAAACACGTATGAAACAACGGGGAGAGCGGGATTCATTCCAGAAGGGGAAGGCCTGGGGGAAGGAACAGCAAACCTGAAGCCCCGAGAGCAGGGATTCCTCCTCTCTTTCCTTCGGTGACTCGTTCTCACTCCTCCCCAACGCCAGCGCCTGCCACGTGCGGGCTCTGGGCTGGACCCCAGGCCACAGTGGCCATCAGGTAGCCGAGGCCTGTCCTGGGGAGTCCACATTCTGGCCAGGCTGCCAGGGGACACGCCGGCTACACGCACTTTCACAGGTGGAACAGGAGAAAACTGGGTGAACAGACAGTGTTCCCAAGTTTAAGGGGCATTTCTTCTCCCAGTCCATTTTCTTGCCTTTTTAAATATATTTTTAATGATTTCAGAGAAGAAGGGAAAGAGGGAGGTAGAAACACCAGTGAGAGAGAATCATTGACTGGCTGCCTCCTGCACACCCCCAACTGGGGATCAAGCCGGAAACCTGGGCATGTGCCCTGACTGGGAATCAAGCTGTGACCTGGCTCATAGGTCAACGCTCAACCACTGAGCCATGCCGGCCGGGCTCCCCTTCCATTTTCTTAAACCACTGATACCCGCTCCCGATCGCCCACTGGATCAGCAAAGCGAGTGAGCAGAGCAACTCCGTGGCCAATAAGGAAATGACCAACCTCACTCACTCTGCAGCGTTTTTATTTCGGGTTGCAAGTTAATCGTGGTCACAAAGGACGTCACCTCCCACAGGTTGTATGCCTTGGGGTTCCATGTATGGATAGGCCACAGTGTGCCTCAAGCCCATCGCTGGCCAAGGTCTCCCCACCGAGTGAGCCTGAGACCGGCCAACCGAACAAGCCCACTCTGCAACAGTGTCCACGGGGAGGGGGGCACAGGAGGGGCGCCAGTGCCCAGCCATCAGGGGCCTGTCCTGAGGCAGGCAGACTGTGACAGGAGCCCCACAGGAGTAAACTGTCGGGAACAGAAGGAAGAGTCCTGGCTGGTTTTGCTCAGTGGATAGAGCGTCAGCCTGCAGAGTGAAGGGTCCCAGGTTTGATTCTGGTCAAGGGCACATGCCTGGGTTGAGGGCTCAATCCCCAGTAGGGTGCATGCAGGAGGCAGCCGATCAATGCTTCTCTCTCAGCATTGATGTTTCTAGCTCTCTCTCCAACTCCCTTCCTCTCTGAAATCAATCTATATATATAAAAGCCTAAGCGACCAGAATGACCGGAACAACCAGAACAACCAGTCACTATGATGCGCACTGACCACCAGGGGGCAGACGCTGAAGGCAGGAGCTGCCCCCTGGTGGTCAGTGTGCTCCCATGGTGGGGGAGGGGGGGGCACTGCTCAGCCAGAAGCTGGGCTCATGGCTGGCAAGTGCAGCTGCGGCATTGGGAGCTCTCCTGACTCCACAGCAGCACTACGGAGCAGCGGCAGCAAGGTCAGGGGGCTGGGATGAGCGTGAATGGCGCTATGCCCAGCCCCAGTTCTGGCTCCTCCCTGGCTGCCTGCCACTTGGTGCATTGCTACATCCCTCGGGGGATGTCCGACTGCCAGTTTAGGCACGATCCCCGCAGGCCAGGCTGGGATTGGGCCTAAACCAGCAGTTGGACATTCCCAGAGGGGTCCTGGATTGTGAGAGGGCGCAGGCTGGGCTGAGGGACACCCCCCACCACCACAGTGCATGAATTTTGTACACCAGGCCTCTAGTAATATATATAAAATATATTTTAAAGTGTATAGTCTTAAAGAAAAAAGAAAGGAAGACAGAAGGAAGCACTGGAAGTCTCTGGTGGAGGGAAGAGCAGGAGCAAAGACCCAGAGCTGCACAAGGGCCAAGCCTGTCTGGAGGCATTCACTACCCACTTGGTGGGAGAGGCGGGCTGGACTGCACTGGCTCCGAGAGCCTGAGCAGAGCTGGTCCAGCTACGGAAGACAGGGGAGCCCCTGGAGGTTCTTGAGCAGGGGAGGGCAGAGAACGCTCTCTCGGCAGCTGGCAGGGCAGCTGGAGGCCAGCACAGTGCAGGCAGGGAGGCCATTCACAGCTCAGTGGGTTCGTGAACTGAGACCAACAGGAGACAACACACCGAGGAAGCCCTCCCTCTGTGATGCTCCTCTCCCTGCGAGCGGCCGAGAGGCAGAGGCCTCGGCCCCGGACACGGGAGTTCAGCAGGGGGCTCCCAATAGGCCGTTCGTCTCTGAGGAAATGAGCAGCGCGTCCCAGAAGCAGGTGCTGGATCAATAACCATCGTGAATGAGTGAACGCACTGTCGGCGCGTCCGCGGCCATGGGAAGGAGGAACAGGGTGGCTGGCGCTGGAAAAGCACCATCAGCTGACATTGAACCCACTCGGTGCCGGGTCCTGGCAACAGCGGGCGGTGCCAGCCTCGTCCTCCACCAGAGCCTGTGCCTGAGTTAAACTCTCCCTGGAGGAGACGGGTTCCCTGAGCTTCCCCTTCAGCAGAGCCCAGGGTCCCAGCCCTCGCGGGGCAGCGGGCTCCGGAGGCTGCCATTCTCTGCTTCTGAAGAGCTGAGGAAAGAGTCAGACACCATGCGATCCACCGCGGGATGAGATGAGGCCCCAAGGAAGACGGGGGACGCGCTTCAGAGCAGGCAGAAGGCACGCGCTGCTCCAGGCAGCAGATATGTGCTGAGCGCCTCCTGCAGGCCAGGCCGGGTCTAGACGCCAGGGGCCGAGCAGCCAGCACAACAGACAAACCCCTCTTCATGGAGCCGTCCTGCCCGGCAGTGGCGGAGGGTACAGAAACATACCACACAGGTCCAATACAGAGCACGCAGAGGGGCTAGTGCTTTGGGGGGAAACAGGGAAGGAGGGTGGGAAATAATAGAAGATTGCCTTTTCAAAAAATATTTTCATTGATTTCAGAGAGGAAGGGAGAGGGAGAGAGAGATAGAAGCATCAATGATGAGAGAGAATCATGGATCGGCTGCCTCCTGCACGCCCCACACTGGGGATGGAGCCCACAACCCGGGCAGAAGATTGCCTTTTAAATGGGGGCTTCAGGAAGGCCTCACGAAGGGGGTGATGGACAGTTTGAAAGGACGAGGGAGCAGCCACCTGGCAGTGAAGAGGAGGAGCTGACCACTGCCTTGCAGAGCCCTGCGCAGCTCCGGCCTCGGTTCCCCCTGGAAACTTCTCGTGTGGCCTTCCCTGCTGGCTACCTGCAAGGGAGGGACATGGAGGAACCCCGTCTGCTATTCCCCAGAATTAGCTTTCAAAGCCTCGCCCGCGGGCCCTCCCCTCAGGTACAGTGTGAGATGGACAGTATAGTTCTTGTTCCCCCTCCTTTAAGCACCAACAGGTTCCCACCTGGTCTCCTGGGCCCCCGATTCTTGTTCCAACTCATCTCCTCGCCGAGGAAGGATGCGTCTCCTTAAACATTCATGCGTCTCTGAGGCTCAGCTTCCCGTGGCTCCTCGCTGCCTTCGGGCTAAACTCCAAACCCCGGATGTGGTCTTCACGGCTCTCCCTCCACCAACGGA
>NW_005353538.1:1806860-1814757 GCF_000412655.1 Myotis brandtii | reverse complement strand
AGCGTATTTTTGTTTAGTTGTTGTTTTTTTCCCAAAATATATTTTTATTGATTTCAGAGAGGAAAGGAGAGGGAGAGAGAGAAACATCAATGATGAGAGAGAATCATTGATCAGCTGCCTCCTGCATGTGCCTTGACCGGAATCGAACCGTGACCTCCTGGTTCATAGGTCGACGCTCACCCCCTGAGCCATGCCTCTATGAGGCACACACTGACAGAGGCCCAGCCCTGCTGGAGCTTCTAGTTAAATCAAAAGATAAGTCAGGAGCCCTACTGGTGTGGTTCAGTGGATAGAGCATCAGCCTGGGGACCAAAGGGTCCGGGTTAGAGTCTGATCAAGGGCAGGTACCTCAGTTGCAGGTTCCTCCCCTGCCCGGGTCCTGGTCGGGGCACGTGTAGGAGGCAACCAAACGAGTGTTTCCCTCAGCACGATGTTTCCCTCTGTCTTTCCCTCTCTCTTCCACTCTCTCTAAAATCAGTGGGAAAATGTCCTCGGGGGAGGATTAACCAAAAGGACAAGTCAGGAAAGAGGATGAATGATAGCAAAATGCATGATGGTACCTCTCAGGGCAGAGGCAGGGCAGGCTGGAGGGGCACATCCTAGAGCGCCCCCCTTAAGGCTGGGGGCGCCATGGTCTGAGGCTCCCCTGAGGCCTGCGAATGGAAAAGCCTGGGTACCTGCACGGAGCTGGTGCTGATGAAGCTGAGCTGTTCTGAGGGAGTAGCCACCCCCAATGCTAACCACAGCGCCCCCCAGGCCAGGCAGGGAGACGAGAGGCCTCCCAGCGCTGACGCAGGCTCTTCCCTCCGCTTCACAGACAGGACCCGCCTGCGCAAGCCCCGCACGCCCCTGGAGACCTTCAGGAAAGTGGGGGTCCCCATCCTCGCAGCACTGCTGAGCCTGGCGATCATTGTCATCGTGGCTGTGCTCAGTAAGTGGAACCCCTCACCCTCATTACGACCCCCACTCCCACCTTCATCCCCACAGTAAGTGGCAGCCCCCTCTCACCCCTCCCCTGTCCCCACCTCCGAGTGACACCCTGGCCTTCCTTCTTTCCACCCGAGTCACGGGCGGGTCCTGCTAATGTGTTGTAGCCACAGGCACCGCCCTGCTTTGAAGGGGCCTCCTGTAAGAGAGGAAGGACAGCCCGGCCCGCGTGGTTCGGTGGTTGAGCATCTACCTACGAACCAGGAGGTCATGGTTTGCTTCCTGGTCAGGGCACATCCCCGGGTTGTGGACGTGATCCACAGTGTGGGGTGTGCAGGAGGCAGCCGATCGATGCTTCTCTCTCAGCATTGATGTTTCTCTCTCTCTCCCTCTGCCTCTCTTAAATGAATATTTTTTTTAAAAAAAGAGACAGAGAGGGAGGACATGAACTCAGCCCATCTGTCCAGGCAGCTTCTCCACCGATGATCCTCTGCAGGGAGGGCACACGTGCACACGTTACACACCCACACAGGCGTCCACATGGCAGGCATGCCGCCTGCCTGCCCCGCCCCATCTGCAGACGAGCTGAGTGGCGAGCAGCCCTGTGGCTGGAAGAGCAGAGCATCTGCTGTGAGGGGAGATGAGAGAGGAGGCATCGGGACCCGGGGCAGAGAGCACTCTCCGCCTTTAGCACCATCTTCATCGTCTGCGTGTGGCCAGTGCCTGGACCTGTGTGGCAGGCCACTCTAGACCGAGGAGAAAAGTGAATGAGCAGGGATTCCCGAGCCCCTCCCTCTCCACACCCATATTCCACGGTGAGGCCTCGCCTTCCTCTCCCCCAGTCACCGCAGGCTCCCGCCTCAGCTGTCACACGGGAGTAAAGCGCTGCCCGGGAGACTGGGCGGGGCCCTGGCACCACCACTGGCTCCTGTGCAGCCTGGAGAAAGTGCCTCAGCCTCGCTGAGCCGCGGTCCTCCCGTCTACGAATGTCCTGCCTCCTCAGGGGACATTGGAGAGCTGAGGAGACAGCGTGTAAAGTGCCCGATAAACACCAGGCTGTGCACACGCGGGGCCACCGAACAGAGTGCAGGGGAGGAACCAAGGTCACACGCCTGCTCACGGGCCGGACAGCCCTCAGGGACCGGCACTTGGCACCACCTCGCCGAGGACACTCAGAGGTCATCTGGTCAAATCCTCGTTCTGTCATGAGCACCGGGGCTCAGAAGGCACGGCCGTGGGGACACTGAGCCAGCCCCAGGCCCCTGAGCAGGCCCATTGCCGCCTGTGGCCATGGAAGCACAGCCGCACAGCACCGACACCAGCGGCTCCGAGAGCCCCGCAGGGGCCGGAGGTGCAGACCGCCCTCCCTCAGCCAGTGCGTCCGCCAAAGCGTGGTGGTCTCAGGGCCAGCGGGTTCTCACTGGGCTGCAGAAGATCACTGGCCCGGAGGCACTCGGCCTGCAGGGAGGTTAGGAAAGCGGGGAGGGGCGTGCTCCCTGAGGAGGTAAAGCGGCAGCTCATCCCGTCGCCCGGGCAGCAGAGGAGCCACAGACCCGGGAGGCAGCAAGCGGAGGGCAAAACCAACTCGAAACATCAACCTCTCCGGGGTCTTGCAGCCCCAGATGAGAGCGCCTCCTCCTAGAGCCGCACTTGACGTGGCCGCACTCTCACAGCTGCCAGATGTTCTCACGCCCCGGGAGGGTGCACCACCCTCTGTGCAGATGGGGACACTGAGCCCCAGAGCGTACGAGCGCCTGAAGTCACACAGCAGGGCCAAGCCAGCTCTTGGGCCTCCAGACTCCAGGCCCAGCGTGGCTCCTTTTTTTGTTTAATTCTCACCCGAGGACATTTTCCATTGATTTTTAGGGAGAATGGAAGAGAGAGGGAAAGACAGAGAGAAACATCAATGTGAGAGAAGCACATCGATTGGTTGCCTCCTGCACATGCCCCAACCAGGGTCCTGGCTGGGGAGGAGCCCACAACCGGGCATGTGCCCTTGATCAGAATCGAACCTGAGACCCTGCAGTCCGTAGGCTGACGCTCTATCCACTGAGCCACACCGGCTAGGGCATGTGTCTCCTCCTTGCTCACAGGCCTGTGCTGGCCTTGGGGGTGTGAGGCAAGGGGGCTCTGTCTACATTTCTCCCTCCCTAACCGCCCCCCCCCACACACACACACACAGCATCTCGCTGAACTCCCCAGCCATCTGCAGGCCTGGCCCAGGCTTTATCTCACCCGCTTTACCGAGAGGACTTGTGGCAGCACTGGGACCGGGTCTGCCTGGCTCCACGCCCAGTGCGTGTCCAGGAAGCTCAGCCCTCTCTGGCCCCTGCCCTCGCCTTCCAGTCAAGGTCGTCCTGGACAAGTACTACTTCCTCTGTGGGCCGCCCCTCCGCTTCATCCCCAGGCGGCAGGTGTGCGACGGCCAGCAGGACTGCGCCTCGGGGGACGACGAGCGAGTCTGCGTGGAGAACTTTCCCGAGGGGCCCCCAGTGCCAGGTGAGCCCGGGCTGAGGGCTAGAGCAGGGCTCAGAGGGACGTCGGCACGGGCTCCACTGGCGGCTCCTGCCACCTGTCAGCTTGCATCCCTGCTGTAAGGTTCTTGACAGCAGGACCACATCTTGCTCACAACACCCCGCGCTTAGTATATAGCGAACACTCAGCGAACAGGTGGACCGATGTGAGCCAACGGAAACAGAACCACCCGAGCTGCCCACTTGCGCTGTGCCCTGTGGCACGGAGGTGGGGGGTTGGATCAGGAGGCCTGGGGGTGTGCTCTCCTCTCTGCTACTTCCAGAGGACGGAGCGCTGTGAGGCCGCTCACCCTCCTGTCCGGTAGACGCGTGTTTTGTAGCGTGATGCGTGACAAGGCGGAGCCAGGCCCTTCAAAGGAACATGAGAAACCCATGCTCTTTCTCACACTGGGCTCTGGAGAGGATGTAGCCCAGGATATGGGTGACTGAGGCTTTTTTGTTTTTTAATGTTTTTATTGATCTCAGAGAGGAAGGGAGAGGGAGAGAGAGAAACATCAAGGATGAGAGAGAATCATGGATCGGCTGCCTCCTGCATGCTCCCTACTGGGGATTGAGCTGGCAACCCGGGCATGTGCCCCGACCAGGTGTCCCGACCAGAAATTGAACCGTGACCTCTTGGTTCATAGTTCAACGCTCAACCCCGGAGCCAGGCCGGCGGGTGGTGATGGGGCTTTTGAGGAGCGGGCTGAGTGACGGCCTGTGTATTTGGGTTTTTATAAATCAGAAGTCAAATGCCTATGGGCACCCCCACTCGACTGCCTCAGTCCTCGCTCACGCTCCCCTCGGACCTTGAGGTCCCTCGTTGAGGAGTTCCCCAGGCTGTGCAGGCTGTGTGAGCCGTGGGTAGGGCCATGTAATACATCATCAAAGCTGGTACCTCGAGAGCGGAAGGAGGAGCTATTAATAATGATGCCAGGCAGCAGGCAAAGTGGAGGCGGGCCCCGGACATCTGGTCTCCCCAGCTACGGTCAACACAGGCTCAGCCAAGCAAAGCCAGATTTGGAGCGGCCCTGGAGGCTGGAGGGCTGGTGTTCTGTGATGCCCCGGGGCAGGATGGGGTGGGGGATGGAGGGGAGGGGCCGGTCTCGACGCCTCAGGAGGGAAATGGGCGGTGGGCCCTCACTGCTGACCCAGCTTCCCCCCTGCAGTCCGCCTCTCCAGCGACAGGTCCACCCTCCAGCTGCTGGACCCGGCCACGGGGACCTGGGCCTCTGCCTGCTTTGACGGCTTCACGGGAGCCCTGGCCCAGACCGCCTGTGGGCTGATGGGCTTTCACAGGTACCCAGCCCAGCCTCCGAGGCGGTCACCTCCCCCTGGGACCTCCCTCCTTCGCTGTGGTCCTCCCTCTTCCCCTCTGCTTCCCGCTGTCTTCCTTCTCGCCTCCTTTCCTGAAAGCCCAGGTGTGGGGCAGACAGACGGCTTCCTCCCAGCACGGCACGCACAAGCCTCGGTTCAGGCTCCAAAGCCCCGGCTCGCTCAGGAGCCGCCGGGAAGAGCAGTGCCAGCCTCGTGGGGTGCATGTGAGGTGCCAGGGAGAGTCGCGCCCACACGCCCCAGTTCCTTGGCAGCCTCCCCTGTCCTTCACTCCCAGCCTCACCCCTTATCCTGCAGCCCGTCCCCCCCAAAAGGCAGTCCTCTGGTCAAATTTGGTTTGAACAAACTCGATTTCCCTGGGGTTCCATCAGCAATCCCTGCTCTCTCAGCAAATTCAAAAGCAGTCCCAGGTGACGGGTGGTGAAGAAGATGTAATTATAAGGGTGACGAGCATTATATATTTATATTCATCTGATCTTGGCAAAAGCCAAAAAAGTATTACTATATCTATTTTAAATTTATTTTTAATCGATTTTAGAGGGGAAGAGAGAGGGAGAGATAGAAACATCAATGATGAGAGAGAATCATTGATTAGCTATCTCCTGCATGCCCCCTACTGGGGATCGAGCCTGCAACCTGGACTTGTGCCCTGACTGGAATCGAACTTGGGACCCTTCAGTCCGCAGGCTGACGCTCTATCCACTGAGCCAAACCAGCTAGGCTGGTTTATAGGTTGATGCTTAACCACTGAGCCATGCTGGCCGGCCTATTATATCTACAGTGGGGCCTTGACTTACGAGTGTCCCGACTAACGAGTTTTTTGAGATACCAGCTGTCTCTCAGCCGATTTTTTGCATTGAGTTGATAGAGTAATTTGAGTTAACGAGCTCCTTAACGAGCTCGGTCTCGGAACGAATTAAACTCGTAAGTCAAGGCCCCACTGTATTTTAGAAATAGGTTTGGAGGAAGTAAGTGACTTCCTGGGTAGTAGCTGGGAGGGAGCGGCTGGGTCTGTGCCCAGGCCCCTAGTTCCTGGGCTCAGGAGTTCTAGCAGGCTGGCTGTTTTCTCTGCCCGACGTGCCATCTGTAACGGGAGGGAGAGTGGGCCTCTCCGAGGGCCCAGCCGAGGGGACGGGAGGTCCAGGCACTCAGTGCCGAGTGGGATGGCCTCTCCCTGACAGGCCCCCAACTTCGGGATTCTAAGAAACGGCACCCAGAGACAGGCAGGAATGACGGATGCCAGGCCCACCACCCACCAACCGCAGAACTCGCCCTCCGTCCCTCGAGCAGCCTCAAGGTTCCTTTCCAATGGACGCTCCAGGCAGCCTTTCCTAACCCTTCAGACCTGCTTGCCCCGCTCTCAGGGTGCCAGGCTTCTGCTGGTCTCGGCCCCCAGGGAGGCGACTCCCAGCGCCTCTGGAGAGGGAAGCTCACCACCGTCATTTCTGTCATTTTGAGGAGGCTGGGAAGGCTGGCCCCGCCCTGAGCTTCTCCCTGCTCCCCACAGCCCGGCCCCAGCAGGCTCGGCTTGGCTGGGGAAACAGGACGTCCTGAAATGCCCTCAGGTAGGGGGCTCCTGGAGTGTCTCCCTCCGCGGCTCCAAACCGCCTGCTCTTGAGCTCGACAGAACCAGAGCCGGTCCCCGTGATCGTCAGGATGCGACCCGTGACTTACCTTTCCTGGGACTGCCCGTTGCCACCCTTGTCCCTGCTTCTGGGTCTCAGACTCCTCCAGGTTTCTTCTTCCGCCGGGACAGGAGGTCCTGCTCGTCCCAGGACACAAAGCCCTGCCTGGTTAGAAGTGAGAGGGACTCTAGAGACCATCTGCCCCTCCCCCGCCCCCCATCATCTTGCAGAGGAGAAAGGAGGCTTAGGAGACCTGGGGAGGGCGGGCCTGCCCAGGTTGTACTCCAAGCCAGTGCCAGTGCCAGGACAGGCACCTCAGTCCCTCTCAAGGGCTGTAACACAAAGCCCTGCCGACTCCAGTCCTCCCGGAGGCGGCATCAGCGCCCAGAGCCAGGTTCCGGCTGGGACTGTGAGGATGTGCCGGTCAGCCAGGGCCGGGGGTTGGTCTGATCCCTGCAGGCAGAGCTGGTGCTGGCCTGACTGGGGGGCGAAGGATGCCAGGAGTAAAGAAACAACGGAAAAGCCCTGGCCGGTGTGGCTCAGTGGATAGAGTGTCGGCCCGCGGACTAAAAGGTCCCAGGTTCAATTCCTGGTCAAGGCACATGCCCAGGTTGTGGGCTCGATCCCCAGTAGGGGGCATGCAGGAGGCAGCCGATCAATGATTCTCTCTCATCATTGATATTTCTCTTTCTTCCTCTCCTTCCTCTCTGAAATCAATAAAAATCTATTTTAAAAAAGAAAAGAAAGAAACGAAGGGAAAGATGGGAGTCATCCGGGAAGCCGTCCTGGAGGAGGACGACTGAAGCCCAGGGTCTGAAAGAAGAAGCGTGGGTTTGCAGAGAGAAAGGAGAGGGGTCCAGGAGAGCAGCACTGCCTGGACTCGTGTGAAGGCCGGCCGTGCTCTGTCCTCTGCCCCAGGGGCTGGAATGCACCTCCACCACCCACCGCAGGCGAGGTGCCTTAGGGACCCAGATCCACATCCTGTCCCCGCCGAGGGGGGCAGCTACCCTGGTCCTGCTGGGCCCTTTGGGATAGGGACAGAGCTGGGAGTTAGGAAGGGTGTCCCTAACATTTCTCCTAAGCTCTGGTCAGGACTGTCCCCTGCCCGGGAAGGCGAGGCCACGACAGCATTGCACCTGGATGGGGTCCTGGGAGGCCAGGGACTCGCTCGGGACCACCCGCGCTGACCAAGGCCCCCTGCCCGCTGCGGCGCCCACGACGTAGTCCCGGCCACCTTCTCTCCTGAGGGGGGCTGTTCCCACCCTCTGGTTCTAAACTCCTGCCCCAACTCACATCTCTCTCTCCCGCCGACATGAGCAGCAAACCCACCTTCCAAGCCGAGAAGATCGGTCCAGACCAAGAGCTGGACGTGGTTGTCATCACAGCGGCCAGCCAGGAGCTGCAGGTGCAGCACCCCCGCGGGTGAGTGAGGGGCCAGCCCCAACCCTGACGCTCACACCGGGTGCATCCGGGCAGCACCAGCGCGCCCCGGGCAGA